>NC_133753.1:6272064-6574564 GCF_036562045.2 Rhinolophus sinicus | reverse complement strand
CTTCCTCATGATGGAGTTAAAAAATGTGCAAACCTCACCATGCGGTTTTGAGGGGTGAGTGGCAGTGAGTGCACGTGGCAGGCCTGGAATACACGAGTCAACAGCGAGTGTTGACCATTGCTTTAGGGTTGTGGTTGTGGCTGCTGGTAGCGTGGATGGATATAAAGGACAACAAACACAGGGCACCCAGGTGTGAGGATGCAGGTGGGACAGGAGGGAAGCCCAAAGCCCGGGGTGGCTGGAGCACAGGGGTGGTGGGAGAGCAGGGGGCTGTGGGGTGGCAGCAACAGGTAGAGAACCCGTCATGAAAGGCCTTACATGCCAAACTAAGGATCGAACACGACTTGGAAACAGTCAAGGGAGCCACTACTGGGTATTAAGCGGAATAGGAACACCTGCGGAGCGTGTGGGGACAGTCTTAAATGTAAGTCGCGTCCCCTTGGGGCTGCATCAGCCCAGAGTAGCCATTTTATCCTTCGAAAGCTTCTCCCAGCCGCTGCCATGTGGAGGGAGGGTGGCTCAGCCGGGGCTCGAGTGGGGACCCAGGTGACAGGCATTTGGGAAGCTGTCCTTGCCGTACCTGCACGGGTGTGAGAAGGCCCGAAACCCAGGTGGGGCTAGACAGGAAGGGACTGAGAGGAGCCACACGAAAGCCCATCATTGACAGGATCTCTCAGTGGCTTAGTCTCAGAGCTTATTTTAAATGCAAAAAGGGAAATGGGGGCAGCATGGTGAACAGGCGGGCGGTGGGGAGGAGGCAGGGCTCAGATCTTATCTGGACTCTTGGCTGTCACTGGAGCTGTTCAGAGCAGGTGCTTCAAAGCCTCCAGCATTGTCTGCATTCGGGCCCGCGTCGGGTACACACACAGAGTGGGCATGCATTATTCAGGTGGCATCGCACGCTCCGGGCCGCTCCTCGGAGCTTTGCAACGCCTGTCCCTCCCTCCCCGAAAGCCCATTGTTACGAATTATAAACAAACAGGATGGAAGCCTTTACAGTCACTTCGCTGCTGGTGAGATCCACAGTCATAACAGGAAATCATGCACTTACTACGGAAAGATTCTGCTCGAAGAGGCAGCGTGAATGTCATTGACCTAAATTCCAGGGCCCTCGCCTAGACCTGCAGAACTTTTCAGCAAAGAAATGCTGGCGAGAGGTGGATTCAAAGCCTCTGTAACTCTTTCTTTCTTTTTGTTTTATGAGAATTCGTCGCAGTAAATATCTGGTGACCCTGATACGGACTTGCAACTTCACAATCAGCTCCCCCAAGGTTGACTTAAAGCTGCGGAACAAAATATTAATGTGAGGGGCTTGGAAAGAATGGAAGATGCTGGCCTGCTAGTAGTGGAGGCTGACGTCATCCACGCTGTATCTGCACGCGGGTGACGGTGGGGCCCAGCTCTGCCCTACAGGGCCCTGCCTGCCTGCAGTGCCCAAAGAGCAAGGTCCGCACCCACCATCACTCAGGTTGGGACCCAAGTCTGATGTTGCTAACTAGCAACGCCTCACTGGTCCTGGCTGTCCCAGGAATGAGCACATCAGCTAATGGGACTTCTTTTTTCTTTTCTTTTCTTTTCTTTTCTTTTCTTTTCTTTTCTTTTCTTTTCTTTTCTTTTCTTTTCTTTTCTTTTCTTTTCTTTTCTTCTCTTCTCTTCTCTTCTCTTCTCTTCTCTTCTCTTCTCTTCTCTTCTCTTCTCTTCTCTTCTCTTTTCTTTTCTCTCTCTCTCTCTCTCTCTCTCTCTCTCTCTTTCTTTCTTTCTTTCTTTTTTTGGCAGTTCTGTTGTCTTTTAAGTTGTCTTAGCACTTTACAATTATTAGTTGTTCAGAATGGCTTTGGCAATGCAAATTAGAGCAGGATCGTTTTTCTACTTTAGAGATAAGCTCATCTAGACACAGTAGCCAGGTGACTTGCCCAAGAGCTCATGATTTTGCATATCTAGGGTGTAGAGAGTTTGCTCAACTGGCCTCATTTTCTCCCACTCCAATAATACATCTTCTCAGCCCATTTCATTCATTCCTTCACTCATTCAGCAATAACTACTTCTACAGTACCTACTACATTCAGGCCTGGTGCTAAATGCTCAAGAGATAGAACTTCATAAAACGCAGTTTCGGCATGTAAAATGCTCACAATCCATTCAAAGAGGTTATCTACTAGATATGACACACCATGATTAAGTGCTACAACCAAGTTTCTAGGGGATTCCAAAGAGCAGTCCCTTAGCCCAGGCTAGGGTATTCCTGGAAGGCTTCCTGGAAGAGCTGACATGGGCATTGCTCCATCAAGAGAATACTCTGGATTCAGTCATTTGAAAGAGGAGGAAGGATGTTCTGTTCGGAGGCCATTTGGATTAGAGACAGCACAGCTCCTTCCAGCAGATCACTTATGTGTGTGCAGAGAGGGACCACGGGGGTGGGGTAGTCTACACCATTGTGAAAGGCAAGAGCTAGTAACAATGATGGACAGCAGACCAAACAGGTGCCCGGAGTGTAGGTACTCTAAATCCTTGATTTGAATCACTGAATCCAAAGAACAATTCTATAGGGCAGTGACTAGGAATCCCCTTTAAAGTTTAGCAGGTGGAGGTTTAGAGAGGTGAGTGACTGGCCGGGTCACAGAGCTGGCTGAGTGAGAGACTGAAGATTTGAGCATTTGAGTCCCACTTTCGGGCCCCGAGTCTATGACACTGACCGCCACCCCTCCGCTTTCCCCTCCAGGGAACTTGTCACATCACATACACCCCTTGCTGCAGGGCTTCTGACTCCTGTCGTTTCATCCTCCGAGGAGTAACCAACAGGGAATGTGTGTGACTCCCTGTCATTGTATTCACCTGCTCCTTTCACACTTGGAAAATGGATGACACTGGGCAAAATGTGGGGCATTGGCAGAGCAGATATCAATGTGGCCCCAGGAGTGTGAATCTCTAGCGGGTGGATTCCTCAGTAGCTCAGAGCTCTTGTACCCATCTTCCTGCCACATCTAGAGGGTCGTTGCTCCACTTGGACCTCTCAGGCCCTGCCACACCCTGGTGGTGAAGAGGGGGTGGCAGGAGGGAGTGCTATTAGTTTGTTTTAAAGACACATCCCACATACTGTATATGCCAGGAAAGAGCGGGCTCAGGGAAGGCGAAGGGGAGTCTGCTTTTCATCCCATGCAGTGTGTCTTAGGGAAAACCCAGCGATGCTGGGGGCTCTCAGTGTGGCCTTGCGGAGCAGAAGGGCCCGGGGCAGGAGTGCTGCTCGCCCAGAAGTCCCCTCTGTTTAGATGTGGAAAGGTGCCCATTCCCCTGGCAGACACAGTCGTGAGTCACGTGCTGGGCCTGCTGGGCAGTGCTCAGGTGAAGTCCTGATAGGGGCCTTGTGCCAGCCAATGCTGCATAAGGGGACGTCGTGGTCACGGGGGCCTGCAGACCTTCTTGGACCTTGGTTTGAGTGCCGATCCACCTAGAACTAGCAGTGTGACCCTGAGCCATCCATTTGTCTTTCATTATCCCAGTGTCCTCATCTGTAAGCTGTGCAGTGTTGTCACATACAGGTCTCAGGGCTGGGTTGGGGGCATAAGCTCTCAGCAGGGCGCCTGTTGCACAGGGAGACCTTGCCAGCGCTCTTTCCTGATGAAAGGCCCCAAGCCCTCCTCTGAAACACGAGTAACAGACAGTGAGTGAGTATGTCTTCTGCCAGACACGCCACGCAGAGGCTTCCTCTGAAACAGTGACTCCTGCTGCTTCCGGCTCCCTCTCACTAAGCGAGAAGTGGCGCTCAGAGAGGGCCGCTGACTTGCCAGCATCACACAGCTAGTAGGTGGTGGAACCAAGGTCTGACAGAGATACTGCCAGGACGCACTCTATGGGTCTTGACACGTTACTTCATCTCTCTGTGCCTCGGTTCCTTCCTGCACCTGCAAAATGAGAATATTGGGAGTTATTCACTCACCTCGGAGGGTGCTGACAACCGCCCAGTGTATCAATGTGAACCTTCTAAAGGTCTCACAGACTTTGTCTTTGAACATTCTCTTCTCTGTGCCTAGAATGTTCTTCCTCCATGCTCACTCCCCTCTTCCCCCACTCTCACCTAATTCTTGCTCATCTACTCTTTTGTTTTAATCGCACAGTTCCTTATCAAGACTGCGTTCAAGCATCATTTTGGAAACTTGTTATCTCTTATGACCAACTGTTGACACACAGAACAAATTCCTTTGTCACAGTCATCACGGTGGTAACCTGCACACCTATCTGCCTACTTGGTCAACATGTGTCTCTCTCGCTAGACTCTGTGCTCATGAAGGCCGGGCCATTACTGGCTCATGCTTACTATTATATTCCTGGGCTAAACCTATAGAAAGCCCTCGATGTACAGCAGGGTGAATTGCCAGTTGCACAAGGCCCCTCCCGCTTTCTGAGTGGCTGCAAGAATGAACAAAGCTGCTGCTGGCCCATTCAGGGACTGCTGATTTGTTTGCCTCTGTAACTGCCATTCCATAACCAGGATTTGCCAAATCCCTGGCAGTTTCATTTTTTCCAGTGTACTGTGTTGGTCCCTGTGCCTGTTAAAGTAAAACATTGCACTCCCAACAAAATGATTGGGTTCTGCCTAATGCATCAGTAATTAACCTTGGAACGTTACGTGAGTTGCTGTGTGCTGCGTGGGCTGCCGTGGGCTGCCATGTGCTGCCAGGAGTGGCCAGCGGCCAGTGCGAGTGGCCGGCAGCCAGTGCGAGTGGCCGGCGGCCAGCGTGAGTGGCCGGCAGCCGGCGAGAGCTGACATGAGCTGCTGTGAGCGGCTGACTGCCTCAGCCGGGGTGGGGGGAGCGCAAGGCTCATAACACCAGCCTGGGCCAGGGAGCTGTGTCCTACACAACTAGACTGAGAAACAACGGCTTGAACCAGAGTGTGGGAGCGGGGGCGGGAGAAGGGGGACATAAAAAAAGTTGAAAACTACTGGTTTAAGCCTCAAATCTTGAGAAAGTCAATCTGCCCACCTCTCCACATCACTCTTCAGGGTTCATTGCTAGGTGTGTGCAGTTGCTGCTTCCTCTTCTGTTTATATCTGCACAGCTGTGTATGCCGCTTGTGCTATTTTAATTCTCCGTGTGTATTTTGACTTTATTAATTGATTCCATCTGATTTACATTCATCATGATTAATTGAGATGTAAAATGGTTTTCAGCTGAAGTTTTGCAGCAGTTCCTACAGTAAAGAGAGGGTCTCCGTCTGTCATGGCCAAATCATGGTAGAAACGGTTTACTTTTCCTTCAATGTTAAGTGTGACTCATGAAATTCCATATTTATAGAGCTTCCCTGATTGACTGAAAACATATTTTTTATTATCATGCTTGGGTTAATTGGTAATTCCTTTAAAATGCTATAATACTTTGATGAGAGATAAGAGTAAGTAACCACCTTTGTTTTTTGTGTGACTAAACTTTTTGTGGGACTTCATGTATAAAGCAACTCTTTAGACCTAGATTTTTAGCTTTAATTTTAGAAACCCGAATGAATGAATTTTCAATTGCACAGTAACACATAGAAAGTCTGGTCATATAATAATCTCAAGATCCATCCATGTTGTCACAAATGGCAGTATTTCATCTTTTCTTATGGCAGAGTAGTATCCCATACTATGCTAAGTGAAATACGTCAGACAGAAAATGTCGAGAACCATATGACTTCACTCATATGTGGGATAGAAGGCTGAAAGCAATGAAAGAACAACACAAACAAATAAAGAAACAAAAATTCATAGACACAGGCAACAGTTTAGTGGTTACCAGGGGGTGAGGAGGGAGGGAGGTGGTAGAAGAGAGTAAAGGGGGTCAAACATATGGTGATGGAAGGAGAACTGACTCTGGGTGGTGAACACATAGTGCAATATATAGTTGATGTATTACAGAATTGTACACATGAAACCTATGCAGTTTTGTTAACGATTGTCACCCCAATAAATTTTAATAATAAAAAAATGTCTGGTAATAAAAAAATGATATATCATAACCATAAATGATACATAAGCATAAAGGGCAAAACACGTTTCCTTCCCACACTTGCTCTGTGACGTTTCTCTCTGGAGGTCATCATAGACCCAGCTTGGGTCTTTTCAGGACTTTCTTACACATGTACATAGATAGGATTACATATACAGGTGTATCTGATTTATTTTAATTTTTTTTACATAATTGGAATTCAGCTCTGCATTTTATTCCACAACTGACTTTTATCAATAGATTTGGGGAAACTTTCCATGTCCTATCTGTCTTAAGTTGTCTGATATTCCATATCATGTGTATACAGTAATTAATTTAATAAAGTCCATTGAGTTTGCTGGCAAATTTTAACTATCACACATACACATACAAAACTGCAACAGCCTTGTATATATGTTATATAATATGTAGGATACATTCCTAAAAGTGGGATTCCAGGGACTTTGCTCTGCTTGTGTCATTCTCATTTTTATTTATTTTGCTACACAAACATTATCGGTAGTTTGATACAACTATTCGCTTGACATGTAAGCATGTGGCTCATAGTTATTTTAAACTATTTTTTAAATTAATTTATTTTTTAAAGTTTAATTTAATTTTATTATTAGTTTTAAGTGTACAAAATGACATAATGATTAAGCATTTACACCCCTCACAAAGTGATAAATGCTGTGAAGAATTCTTATGTGGGCCCTCCCAGGGCGATCTGCAATTTATTTGCCAAGTTCACCCCTTTCACTTGCATGTCTAAGAAAATAACAAACCTTCCTTTTGAATTCTAGTTACTCCGCTGACCATCGTGGAAACTTCCCCCAAAGCAGGCTAAATCGCCAATCGTCATTTTACTTTGTTTTGTGTGAAATCGGTAATAATAGCTATTCTGATTCATCCAGGGGCATGTTCTTCTTTTTAAAAACTTGAAAAAGTGGAGCTAAGTCCATCTTTCTTGCTGTCCCTCCATGGGATCGCTGCCCCCTGAGCTGTCTAGAGCAGTCAGTGGCTATGAGCATGAGTTGGAGTGAAGTGGATTGGGCCCCAGCTCTCCACGAGACCTTGGGCAAGTGACTCAGGAATGCATGCCTCAGCTTCACCGCTTCTAAGACTGCTATCTCATAAGGACTAACGGTGGTCAGGACAGCACCAGGTGTAGCACTCAGGACAGCAATTATAGCCACTGTTATGGCACTGGTAACTGGGGTTGGGGTGGTGGTGGTGCTGGTGGTGGTGGTAAACGACAGGCTGAAAGCCGGATTTTGGATTCAGACAAACTTAGAGTCAAAATCCTGCTTGGCTGCCTGCAAGATAGACAGTCTTAGGCAAGTTAATAATCTTCAGATTTCTGATCCATGAATAGAAACTATAACAGTACGTATCTTGTGTGGGGTTGTGATGGGAGCTGAAAAAAATATAGAGAGAGGACTTGGCATTGTATTTGGCAGATAGTAAGCACTCCTGAATGTTAGCTGTCCTTATTCCTCTTGTCAAAACTTTGGGACAAAAACATCTCATTGTCCCACTTGTGATGGGAGATAGAACTTGAGACATTCCACATAAAAAGCTACCTCTTGTTTATACCTCACACTGGGTGCTCAAAATTCAGTATTTTGTAGTGGACTTTATGTACAAAAATATACAAGCTGTGTTTTACCTGGAAGAACAGGAAATGTCCCATTCCTTCTGATTGATGGTGAAATTTCTTGAGAAAATAACACAGCAACACACTGGATGGTGACCCCCCTCCCCTCACTGGTGACTTGGATTGGCTTTGCCACCTCCAATACAAAGAGCACAGCTTTGCTGAGTTAAAAATAAAGACATAAGCCAGTAAACCCAAAGTGAATGAAACGGATTGTTTAATGTGACTTTCCCTTATCTGTACAACACATGCATAAGATAATGCTGTTGACATTTTTGTCAAAGAAATGAGATGAGGACCCTTAGCATCGCTTAGATGGCAGTCGGGGAGGAGGCATGGTGGCTGGCAGCCGCTACTCAAGCACTGGGTGATAAGACAGACGCAGTGGATGCCTAGCGAGCTCCCAGCTCTAAGTAAGTGCCTGCGCTCCTGGCCTTCGTGGTTGATCACTAGGAAGAGATAGAAAATCTGCTCAGCATGGGAAAGAAACGAGCCACCACATAAGTCCCCAAAAGGGTAGCAATGTGAAGGAGCTTGAAGGTGATCTTGCTTGCCTTTCCTTTTGTAGGTGGTGAAACAGAAAAAGGACTAACCCGAGATCAAAGGAAGGGGTGGGCAGAGGGCAGAACTCAGAGCGTTCCCCATTACGGGGGCGGGTCCTATTGAAGTGCCCATCTTCTGCAAGCTGGCAATACATTTTACTGCTACCGCTAAGCCTTCTGTGTAGCTACTGTTGCATTATTTTGTTCCCAGTTGCTTTTGGTTTGAGCCCCAAGTGTGCTTTATTTAAGGCAAATTCAAAGAGAGTTCCTCCACATTGCTGATTTACTGAAGCATGAAACTAACGGCACCGAGAGGAGAAGACAGAGTTCCAGTAGTCCCCAGTCTGGGACCATAGCACACTGAGTCTGAGCAGGAAAATGGAAATGACAACAAATCCACACGGAGGCACATATAGTGGGGAAACGGAAAAACGGCAAAGACAATTTCTAAAGCACTCAGTGGGAAAAGTCAGATTACCTGGAAATGATTGACAATTAGGCTGGCAACAGGCTTCTTGTTTCCGACACCAAAGGCCAGAAGACCGCAGAATAATATCCACAGAGCCCTGGTAGGACATACATCTCACCTTAGTTTCAGACGTAGCTAAATGCTGATGGAGAGTGAAGTAAGGCACTTCGGACAAAGTCATCACTCATGACTGCTGCTGAAAGACCCGTCAGAGGATATACATGTGAATGAAGGACACTCCTCCAGGATGGGGTGGGATGTAAAAAACAACGCTGGGCGAAGGAACTGATTGGTTTTACACAGAGCTTTATAGTAAACAGTAATTATCACCACAGGATGAATTTGGGAGAAGAGCAGAATAGTGCAATAGTAGACAACAATATTATGAAAGATAGGAGAGCGTTAAATGGCCCATAGTCCTTGTACTATTCAAGAGAATAATTGTGTTGACTAGGCTTTGCTAAGTCAAAGATGTATTTTAAATGTGAAGAAAGCCACCAAAAATGAGAGGATAAGAAGTAATAAGGAAAACCTAATGAATGCAATGGAAGACAAAGTAAAAGGGAAAAAAAATAAATCAAAGGAAAACATACTAAATAAAACCAATAAAATTATTGGATTAAATTTAAATGTATCATTAGTCACAAGAAACATCAGTGAATGAACTTTGCTAGTTATAAGGAAGATGTGTGTGTGTGTGTGTGTGCATATATATATATATATATATATATATATATATATATATATAATAAAAATGACAATTTCCAGCTGTCTTTTATTTTCAAGAGTCATAAAGATAATGACATGGGAATGTTGAGAGTAAAGAGATTAGAAAAAAATAAACAGTTTAAGTAGACAATCCCAAGGAATCTGCAAAATATTGCTAGAAATAGTGACTTCAACAAGATTAGAGAATATAAGACAAACATGGAAAAATGAATTCTTTTTCTATATACTTGCAACAAAATACAGGCACCAAAATTAAAAGTACAATCCATTTACAATCTCTCAGAACGATGAAATTCTTAGGTATAAAACCAGTAAGACATTCATAGGATTTGTATGTGACAAACTATACAACACTGGTAAAATAAATGAAGAGATATACTATGTTTATGGATTGGAAGACTCAACGTGGCAAAGATGTCAGTTATGTGTATATTGATATGCAGGCTTAGTGTGTAATTTCTAACAAAATCCCAGCAAGATTTTTTGGTCAAAGACAAGATTATTCTAAAATTTATGTGGAAAGACAGCGTGATAAGAATAGCTAAAACAATTTTTAAAAAGAAGAATAAGGTGGGAGGAATCCATCTATCTAATTCAAGACTTATTATATAGCTACAGTAACTGAGACTGTGTGGTGTTGGCAGAATAATAGGTACCTTGATCAAAGGACCAGAATAGAAAACTCAGAAATGAACCCACACAAATAAGTGTAATAAATTTTGACAAAAGTGCAAAAGCAATTTAATGGAGGAAGAAGAACATTTCTCCCACAAATGGTGCAGGGGTAGTTGGGTGTCCAAAAGGCAAAAACCAACCAAACAAAAAAAGAAAGAAAAAAAATTGACCTAAGTTCTACATTATACAAAAATTCAAAATCCACAAGGGACTAAACGTAAAGCCATAAAAGTTTTAGGAAAAAATCTGCAGAATCTAGGGCTAGGCAGAGAGTTCTTAGACTGAATATCAAAAACACAATCCTTAAAAGGAATATTGATAATTTGGATTTCATTACAATTCAGACATTTTTTTTGCTCTGAAAAAGACATTGCTGAGTCGTTAAAAAAAAACAGGCTACAAAGTGGGAGAAAATATTTGCAAACCACGTATCAATAAAGGGCTATTAATCTGAAATATATAAAGAACTTTCAAAACTCAACAATAAAAAAATCCACTTAGAAAATGGTCAAATACATGAAGAGACATTTCACTAAAGAGGATAAATATATACAGTGTATAAGAATAAGAAATGCTCAACACCATTAGCTATTAGAAAACTGCAAATTAAAACAACAATCACCTATATTAGAATGGCTGAAATAAAAGTGACATCAAATGGTGATGAGGAGGTGGAAAAACTGGACCACTCATAAGTGCTGGTGAGAATGTGAAATGATACAGCTACTCTGGAAAAGTCTGTCAATTTCTTAAAAACTAAACATGCAACTACCATATGACCCAGCAATTGTACTCCTGGGCAATTTATCCTAGAGAACGGAAGACACGTTCACACAAAAATCTGTACACACATGTTTAGAGCAGTTTCATTCATGATAGCCCCAGTCGGGAAACTAACCAGATGTCCTGCCATGAGTGAATGGTTAAACTGCAGTGTGTGCATACTATGTGATACCACTCAGTGACAAAAAGGAACTAACTATGGAAACATGCAATACCCTGGATGGATCTCTAAAGAACTGTGCTGAGTGAACAAAAAGTTAATCCCAAGAGGTTACAGCATTGCAGAATGTTATGTATATTCCAGTTGAAATGAGCAAGTTGTAGAGCGGGAGAACAGACGCTAGTGGTTGTGAGGGGCTGAGCGTGGTGAGAGTTGGAGGGAAGTGGGTGTGGCTAGGAAAGTTTACAAGAGGAATCCTTGGGATCATGGGACTATTCTGTACCTCGATGGCACCAATGCCAACAGCCTGGTTGTGATAACGACAACAACTGCAAAATTTTAATACCGAATGAGTACATGGATTCTTCCTTTATGATTTTGTACAACTGCTTGCAAACCCATAATTATCTTAAAATAAGAAGTTTAACAAGCAAATAATGTTCATCTATATACCATGTATGTATACATAAAGATGACGATACACAAATGTTGGAAGTGAACAGATTTTTAAAAAAACAGTGAAAGTACAATGCAAAAGAAAGCTTGAAGAGCAATATCAGTATGAGAAAAAAAAAAAAAAAAAAAGACTCTCAGGCCAAAAAGCCTTACAGATAAATAATTGCATTAGATAATGATTAAACCACCACCACCGATTCTCTAGGAAGATACAACGATCCTGACTCTGTATGTACCTAGCAATATACTCTCAAAATACACAGAAGAAAATGGACAGAACTCTAATAATAGCAAATTTCGTTTATCATAGGAGATTTTCACATCTCTCAGAAACTGATAACTCAGGCAGATAAAAAGTTATTAAGGAAAATCCAAGCAGTGAAAATAAGCTTGATCCAATGATATGTATAGGAAGGAAGAATGAATAATAGAAAACTGAGAAATTTTAAGTAGCCTTGTTCAAGAGTACATATAGCATAGCATTTTGAGGACGGGGACCGAGGGATCTGATGTTTTCCTCAAACCTTGCAATGACCTTTTCCCACCCCCCCCATCTTTATTGAAATATTATGAATATATAAGTTGTATAAGTTTAAGGTGTATGATGTGATGATTTGATACATGTATATACGGTAACTTACCACAGTAAGTTAGTTAACACATGATTACCATTTAGTTGTTGTTATGGTGAGAACATTCAGGATCTACTCTCATACTTTCTAGTATATAACACAGTGTTAGCTATAGTCACCACGCTGTACCTTAGATGCCCAGAAGTTATTCATCTTATAGCTGAATGTTTCTATTCTTTGACGAGCATCTCCCCAACGCTGGCAACCACCATCCTACTTTCTGTTTCTATGAGCTTAACGTTTTTAGGTTTCACATATAAGCGAGATCATATGGTATTTGTCTTTCTCTGACTTAATTTCACATAGAATAATACCCTCAAGGTCCATCTATGTTGTTGCAAATGTCAAGAATTTCTTCTTTCTTATGGCTGAATGTTAAATATATATCACGTTTTTTAAAATTCATCCATCAATGGGCATTTAGGTTGTTTCTATGTCTCGGCTATTGTGAAAAATGCTGCAGTGATCATAGGAGTGCAGATATTTCTCTGAGATAGTGATTGCATTTACTTTGGGTATACGACTAGAAGTGGAATTGCTGGGTCATATGGTAATTCTACATTTAATTTTTTGAGGAACCTCCATACTGTTTTCTATAGCGGCTGCACCAATTTACATCCCTACCAACAGTGCAGGAGGGTTCCCTTTTCTCCACATCCTCGTCAACATATCTTTTTTCTTTTTGATGATAGCTGTCCTAACAAGTATGAGGTGATAGCTCATTGTGGTTTTGATTTGCGTTTCCCCGATGATTAGTGATGCTGAGCACCTTTCATGTAGGATGTTTGCATGTCTTCTTTGGAGAAATGTCTATTCAAGTCCACCATCCACTTTTAAATTGGAATATTTGGGTTTTTGCTGTTGAGTTGTATGTTTTCTTTACATGTGTTTAATATTAACCCCTTATCAGATATACAGTTTGCAAACACTTCTATTCTGTATATCATAGCACGACATTTTGATCTGCAGATGAGAAAGTAAAGGTTCAGCCACACGTGCTTCTTGCTTAATCATTACTTTCTCTGTGAGCGATTGAGCCTATTCATGGCCCTGGTGGTCCATTTCTGAGGCTCCCAAATGCTTACCTGTACATTAGAGATGGTTTGAGAGGTTTGCGTCAATCTGAGGCAAAGTGAAAAAAAAAAGAGAGAGAGAAATGCGTGAATTTCATGATGGTAACTTTCTTTGTTTCAAAAAACACACCCTACTTGTCACTGTGCCTTTAAAATATTTTTTTCTCCAACAAAATACTGCTGCTGATGTTATTAATGTTTATGGTTGTTGCTGTTCTAATTTCGTTAATGGGTAAAATTCAAACTATGCAGTACTTAAAAAAAAAAAAAAAGATTGCAGTTGGATTCTGACTCTTCCTTTCTTCCTGATCCTCCCAGTGCACAGATCAGAGCTTGTGATGATCACATTTATCATGGCCCCCATTCCAGGCACTTTTATAAATGTGGTCTCCTTTCTAATGACCTGGAAGCTGATGATTTTATACCCATTTGACAGCAGAGTAAAGTGAGCCTCAAGGATTTTTTTTGCTTTTGTCATCTGACTCCAAGTTCAGGTTAGTTTGTCAGGCAAACTTACCCTATCCTTCCATTACCTAAGACACTTGTGTGTGTGTGTGTGTGTGTGTGTGTGTGTGTGTGTGTGTGTATCAATAATTTATTCCTTTTTATTGCTAAGTAGTGTTGCATGGTATTGATGTACCAGAGTTTGTTCAACCATTCATCCATTAAAAGACACCTGGGTTGTTTCCAGTTTTCTGCTATTACTCATAATGCTGTTATGAACATTCCTGTACAGGTTTTCATAGAGTTTTACTTATGTATGAACATAAATTTTCATTTCTCTGGGACAAACACCCAAGAATGCAATTGCTGGGTCATGTGGTAATTGTATGTTTAGTTTTTATAACAAACTGCCAAATTGTTTTCCAGGGTGGCTGTCCCATTTCACATGCCCACCAGCAATGTATGAGGCATCCAGTTTCTCTGCATCCTTGCCAGCATTTGGTGTTGTCACTATTTTTTATTTTGGACATTGTTTCTTTGTTTTTTTTCTTTTCTGTTTCTCAATTGGTCTATTTATTTGGACTTGGTTTTTCATATGAGAAATCTTCATTTCTAACTATTCTTACCATATCTTTAAGGAAATGACAAAAGGAGAGTATGTATGCAAATTGGACCTAAAAGTATAAAAACAATTCTGTATTCATCTTGAGTATAAAACTAGCTTGCAAAACATGAATAATATAGGCATGAGACATGGAGGGTAATTGATAGTGGTAAACATGAAGTTTCATAAAATTTAGTGATTTATGTCCATGAGAATGCCTTTTATTTTAGAATGAATAGCTTCTGAAGTTTTGATTTGCATTTCCCTGATGATTAGTGATGTTGAGCATCTTTTCATGTACTTGTTGGCCATCTGTATGTTTTCTTTGGAAAAATGTATATTCAGATCCTCAGCCCATTTTTTAATTGGATTGTTTGTTTTTTTTTGCTATTGAGTTGTGAGTTCTTTATGTATTTTGGATATTAATCTCTTATCAGATATATGATTTGCAAATATCTTTGTCCATTCTTTATGTTGTTTTTTCATTTTATTGATGGTTTTCTTTGCTGTACAGAAGCTTTTTGGTTTGATATAGTCTCAGTTAACTTTTTACTTGTGTTGCCTTTGCTTTTGGTGTCTAATCCAAAAAATCATCACCGAGACCTGTGTCAAGGAGCTGACCACCCATATTTTCTTCTAGGAATTTTATGGTTTCAGGTCTTACATTCAAGTCTTCAATATATTTTGAGTTAATTTTTGTGTATAGTATAAGATAGTGGTCCAGTTTCATTCTTTTGCGTGTGGCTGTCCAGTTTTCCTAACACCGTTTATTAAAGACACTGTCCTTTCCCCATTGTATATTCTTGGTTTCTTTGTCATAAATTAATTGATAATATAAGCATGGGTTTATTTCTGAGCTTTCTATTCCATTCCATTGATCTGTTTTTATGCCAACACCATACTGTTTTTATCACTCTAGTTTTGTAATATAATTTGAAATTTGTAGGCCTCTAAATGTGTGCCAAACCTGAAGCCTGCTTCAGGCTGAAGCTCCAGGACAAGCAAATAGGCCTCTTTGACAGAAAGACTGGGAATGTGTGTCATTTGGCTATCTCTGTCCTGGAGGTAGTAACTTGCCAAGAATTCTCTCTCAGATACTTAGTCCCGTGGGATCCAGGAAGGAAAGCCCTTTGGCCACTACAGACAGGCAATCAAGGTGTGTCCCCTCGCAGCAGCCGCCAAGACCCGTGCACCAGGAGCTTGTGAGAGCTCTTTCAAGGAGATACTAGCACTGGGGCGTCTCAGAGGCAGCACCTGTGTGAGGAGAGCGCCTGCGCACTGAGGCCTCTGAAAAGGATTAGTCGGATTCCCAGATGTATTTATTTAACCAGAAACCTGCCCTGCGGGCTGCATCCATGATCAGAAGCTATTAGGCCTCTTTCCCAGAAGGACTGAGCTCCTGGGCCTGTTGCCCTGGAGGAGGTGGCCATTTAAGTACTCATTCTCCGCTGGTGGTTACAGTCCTGTGGGACCCGCAAGAGAAAGTCACACTGGCCACCTGAACCAGGCCATGGAGAGGTAGTGCTGGTGGCAGCAGCAAAACCCGGGGCAGGAGATGAGTGTTGAAGCCCCTATCCAGAGATACTGGTGCTCTGGAGAGGGGCAGAAAACCTGGACTTAAAAATAAAAAGATTGGCGCTTTGGAGGAAGCGAGGTGGAGTGAGAGCGTGAAGGTGGCGCCAGCCGCGCTCCATCCCAGAGAGCATCCAGCAGGCCCCACATGTGTGTCAAGCCAGATGCCTGTCCCTCAGGCCTGCGCTCCACAGACCCACAAAAGGCTCGCCCACACCACGTCCTGGTGCCCCTCCATCGTGCTCCACGCTGGGCCAGGTGAGTCCTTGCGCGCGGGCGCGGGTCCTCTGGTCGTTCCAGCCTGTGGGTCTTGCTGTTGGTTTCAAAGCTAGACGTTTTGGGGGCGCATCCCTCAGGTGCAAGTGTTAAAAGTTAGGGGTGCCCCATGTGGGGTTCGCTTCTCCAGGAGGAGCTTGTGGTTTGACTGTGCGCCATGCGGGGTGTGGGGTTAGTGGTGAGATTGCGTCCCAGCCTCTCCTACCTGTTTCCATGTAGGGCTTCTCTCGTTTGCCCGATTCGAAGGCGTCTCGGCGTCACCAGCCATTTTTCACCCCCAGAGGGAGTTGTTCTATGTGAACCTGTAGATTTGGTGTGAGGAGGTGTGTGTGCCCAGGATCCTTTTACAGCTCCGTCTTGAACTCCCAAGACACGTTTGATTGGGTTTCTCTATGAATTGATGCTCTCCAGATCTTTGGGTCAGAGGTCCCATAACGGTATACCTAGTTTGGAAACTAATGTGATTTATTTGGGGGGTGGGTGGAGTTTTAAGCTCTCTGCATGAAGATCCTGTCAATATGCCCTCTCAAATTATATGCTTCTTGAGAAGAAGAGTCGCTTTAATAAAAATAGATCCTACGCCACATGTTATTTTTTATAATTGGACCAAAGATCACAGAGCGTTCACTTACAAGATAATCTGAAAATGAACGGACAAATATACAGTAATCACCAAACCCTTATTACTTCAAGCCTCTGCTCACCAGGAGGCCCTTTCTCCCTTGATGATCAAGCCTGACCCCTATTAATTTTAATAGAAGTTAAGTAGTCACATCAAGGGACATATCAGTGAGTATTCACAGCAAAGCAACCCTGGAGATTAAGACCTCCACTTTTGGCTTTCTGCTGAAAATGTGACACATTGCCTGATACTTATCTGCTTTTAATTGTGTGTTGTATGTGTATGTTTTTCTCTCTTCTTTTTTGCCGGGGAGGCAATTTGCAAATTGTTGCTATCTGCCTCCCTACACGGAAGAGATAAATTATGTGAGAGGCTGTGGTGTTTGGCCTGTTTGATACCCTTTGCTGATAAATTGAAGTATACCTTCATAATTAATACCCAATCTTTTCTGATTGACTCCATTGCACTGAAGCTCGAGGATATCTGACTGTCGTGAAAAATGAATGTTTTGATGCACCCTGCCTTTTTCTTCCTTTTTTATCGTATCGTCAAAAATATGCACAGAGCAAATCTACCAGAGGTTCTGTTGGACAGCGTCAGAAAGATCTCTTGGTTTTATTAAGCAGTGTCTTCAAAGACTCAGCAGAGACAGACTTGCTTCTGTGAGCTTTTTAACATGTAAGTGACATTTGCCTGCATTTAAATATGGCTTTGTTAGGCTATGCTTGCAATCAGAATGCAAAGAAAAAGAAAACAAAAAAAACAACAACAACCCACTGTTAGAACCTGAAACCAAAGAGAAAATAGATCCTCCTTTAGTTTTGCTCTTGAAATAAGAAGTCAGGGGAAAGCCCAGAATCAGAGAAATGAAATTAGCTTTAAAATTCCTGTGAGCTCTCAGAATGGAGATCAGGATAAACACTTTGTCCCCAACAACTAAACCAAACAAAGCAAGACACCATTTAATAAGATTATGTGATAGGTAAGTGAGACTGCATTTGTGCAGGCCTTCATCACTTAAGAAATATTTAAGTCACGGAGTCCTGCACAAATGCACAGTCTCCCCACCCTTCCCATTTAGATGGAGCTAGAATCATGAAGACCGTTTTGCCAATGAGGAAATAGGCTCGGTAAGTGGCCATGCCATCTCAAGGCAGACCTGGGGTCAAAATAAAGGCCTTCTGACATCTGTTGTGATTCAATAGCAGACTACTCTACGTTTTATGGTGATTTACAAGTCAATAAGTATACATGGGGATGGAGACAAAACAGAAAAGAGAGGAAGCCGGTGTCATCCCATTGGTGAGTTAGTCTCAATTTTCTCCCATCTTCCCTTTCTAAAAACCAGTCAAACCCCTGGCATTTGGAAGGCCACCCCTCCCACTTTGTGCTCATAATTTCTGTTCCTCTATCTGCACTGTTAATTTTCCTTTCGGTGTCTTGCCATACTCACCAGCTCTCACTGTCACCGACAGAGGGATAGTTCCCTGTCCACTAAGAGAAAAGAGAGCAAATCTTCAGGGCCTAAAGGGGACAACCTTTTGGAGTGTCCTTGGCATCTGAAGAGCCACAATTGCTGGTACCAAGACGTTTTGGCTTTTGCAAGGCAGCTGAGCTTCTGGATGGGACCACAGAGAGACTCAGCAAGACACATGGCTGAAAATCCAAAGCTACTCTTACTAGACATGGATAATTATTGCTAAGTAACTGCTTTACAGAAATTTTGAGGGGAAACCAAACTAAACCAAACTGAAACTTCGTATTTTTAAGTGCCTTTCATGAGTTGAATAAGCTCATGCATTTTCTGCAACTCTACATCATGAAACTATCCAATCACCCAACAACGCAACCTTCATTGGTCAAATACCAATCAAAAACCTATTTCATGTAAACATTTACATACTGTGGAAGTTACTTGTAGATGGAGGCAAGGAGTAATAAGCAATGAATTTTCAGGTGTTGAAAGTTTCTACAGGGAAATGTAAAGTTGGTTAAGGGGTGATACATGTAGAGGAGATCCATTTCAGAAAATATGACCAGTGAAGTTGTCTCTGAGGAAGTGTCATTTGAGCAGTGACTTGACCAAAGAGGTCAACTATATAAAAGACTGAGGAAATAGCATTCTAGGAAGGGGCGTGACAAGGTGAGAGTAGTTCAGGGGTACACAATCAAGGCCCATTGCAGATATAGCAAGACAATCAATGAGAGCCTTTTCTGAGCCTGAGGAAATGCACACATGAATGGACATCCCCAACTACCACTGACCAGCCTTATGATTTTGGGCAAATTACTTCTCCCTGGAATTGTTTCCCAGTCTTGGAAATAAGGAGATACATTGAAAAAACAATCTGGGTCACTTCGACTAAAATTCCTCATTCCATGTGAGGCTTGCGCCAGAGATGTGGTAATCATTTTTCTTTTTCATTTCCATTTTCAACCCTATTTTCCATTCAGATTAGAAAGCTATGGGGAGTCCCTTTGGGGTTCCAATCATGGGCTCCAATGGACATTTCAGAGATGCCTAACGTAAGAAATTATAGATACAGCATGCATTCTTAATGAAGTATCCTAGCACAGATAGAAAATCGTTCTTCAGAATGAAAGCCAGAGTATGGTGCAATGGGGGGAAGTCATAAAAAGACCCTTCATGTAGTAAATGGACAGAAATTATCCTGAAGAAGACAGTTCATGTGGTGAGATAGCTCTGCTGGCGACTTTATGTCCATATTTAGTTGAGATGTCATCATGGAGAGAAAACTGGTATTAAATTTTCAAGCCAGAATGTTTAAGACGGACTTCCTGTGTTCCTGCCCTATAAATACATGGAAGGCATGGGTGTCAAATATCAGGAATTCAATAATTATTCCAGAACAAGGGGATTTCCCCTCTTCCTTTGAAAAGAAAAACAAAATAAATGCATGAGTTATTCAGTAATACATTATTACATCTATTAAATCTATTAAATGAAATATTGCTTTACTTTCTTTTAATGTTTTGGGGTTTTGCCCCAAACCTGTCGGTTGCAAGAATGTTTGAAATTTGGGATATTTGTGAATATCAGAGCACATGGTGATAAAAGCACTCCTGTTGGAGAAAGATCACACATCTGAAGGTTGAAAGACAAAAGTTCAGGTCATAGCTCTTCATTTACTAGGTGTGTGACCTTAGGCAAGTTACTAGACTTGTCTGAACTTTGACGTCACAGTCCAGAAATTAGGGGCATCACATGTATCCAATTTACCTCATAGATCGAGAAACAAATAAAAAATATGAATAAGATTGCTCTCTCTGCAAATAGCAAAATACTAACAAATGTGAAGAAGATGAAGGGAGGGAAAAGAGAAAAATTTGGAAGAGGAAACGGGGGGAGTGGGAAAGAAACCTCTCACTCGTTTTAATCCTAGTTAGAGTAGACTTCTAAGCAGAGGATTTGAGCAGCAGTTATAGTATACTGGGCCAACATTGTCTCCCATCCAAGTACTAACCAGGCCCGACCCTGCTTAGCTTCCGAGGTCAGACGAGATCGGGCGCGTTCAAGGTGGTATGGCCGTACACCAACATTCTCTCTTTAGCATGTCCAATACAATTTTCAGAGCTACACCTTTCTATCTCCACTTTTAAGGGGTAAATCATCCTCAGAAGGTAGCATGTTATTTTGAAATTAGTCGTCATTCAAACTTTACAGTATTCCCAATACCTACAGAATAAAGGCCAGATTTCTCTAAATTGTAGGGTTCCCATGGTTTGTCATTAATCCCCCTGGCTAATACGATTTTGCTCTTTCTAACTCTTCTTAAAGACTTGGAATTCATTCTAGTTCACCTAAGTGCAGAAGGGATGGCGAGAGGAGCTGGTGATGGGACTAGACTCTGAAATCTTATAGCCAGGGAGAAAGGGGATTGACCCCAGGTCTGCCTTAGAAACGGGGTACAAGCTGGAAAGTGAAGACACTTTGGAAGACGTTTCAGGACGGTCGTTGTGCTAAGAACCTCATTCCTGAGGTCCTCTCAACCACCATACGAGACAGGCATTGCTTTTTTCCTCACTTACAGTTTAGAAACTGAGGTTCAGACCATTGCAATGGCTTTTTTAAGCTCATACGGGGAACAGTGGACCTAGAATCCAGATATGCAGAGCTCGGAAGATGTTCTTTGTTGGCTCTACGTAGCTAGTGGTCAAACTGCGTTCTGGAACCCCGGGCTGAGGAGTGTGGGGTGTCGGCTGCAGGGCGGGGAGTGCAGTGAAGGATTTTGTTTGGGGAAGTGCTGTGATAACCACGGGGACTTGATTTGGTGGCAGTAAAATATCCATGGAAGATCAGGCTGGAAGTAGCCAGGAACTGACTCCCAATGACAGCAGAGGGAACCATCTAGAAGAGGCACACGCAAGAAGTGGTTGGGAGAGAGAACAAGGAATGAAATTGTCAGAAGTGAAAGAGAGGTCAGGGAGATGCAGATGATCTGGAAATTGCATGTGCAGGACCCAGAATGAAGACCCAGAGCCAACGAGACCTAAGGAAGAAAACTACAGCAACAGGGTGCATGCCTGTGGGCTGTGTGTGATGGATGAGGTTTGGTTTGCACAGGAATCTGGTTCCTCCTGGAGCTCATGAGTGTTTCCTAACCCCAGTGTCAGTATTTCCCTCTGAAAAATTAAAATCATCACATTTGCACACAATGGGTGGGTTAGCCACCTATGGGCACAAACCCAGCAAAACACAAATGCGCCCTGCAGCTTGGGCACAGCCCAAATCAAGGAATCAGCGATACTAACAATTAGGGCCCCTGGGAGGAAGTTATCATTTAGGAAGTGGGCACCTGGTGGCTTTTGTCATGCTTGTCAGGAGCAAAACCTCTGTGATTCGCTGGCAGGTGAACAGCCTGGGACATGGAATGGGGCAGTCAGCCAGCTAGACCTGGTAGCCCATGAGAAGTGTCTCAGCAAGAGCTGTCCTTGGCCAAGAGTTTGTCCTGGTGGTGACACAGGTGTGAGGCTGTCCTCGCCAGATTTCAGAATTGTCTAGGTCCCGATGGCTGTACTCACTAAGCGACCTTTGAGCGTCTGACTTTCTTGGGATAGCTGCCTATGGAGAGAGAATGTTTCGGTCCATGTGGCGTTTTGTCACTGGAAGGTCAATTTCTCACTGAAGCCGAGTGAATTAGCATTTTGGTAGCTATACATCTGCTTTTTTGAGTTTGGTTAGAATGAATCTAGACACGAGGGATGGGTCCTCTCCACCAACGTGATCCATATCCTCAGTGTGACAAAGTGAATGGCAATTTCTGGTCTTGGACCACGTTGTATTCATGACTAGCTGCTTCTAGAAACATTCCTCTGTAGCTGCATGCTTTTCTCTCACATCGTAGTACGCCATAATCTCTTGATGACTAGGGCTAGTTTACCTCTGTGTGAGTGCCTCATGGCCAGATCTAGGTCACGTGTGTTTAAGCTATGCCTTTCACACAGGAGACACTCAGCAAAGTAAGGAGTAATTAAAGGAATGCATGAATGAAAGTTTGCTCACGTCAGTCTACCGAGGTTCCTATTTTGACGTCCTTTTTGTTTGTTTGTTTGTTTGTGAAATACTTTCCCTAACGCTTTGCTCCCACCAAAATAAGCTGGTACAAGCAGGAGTTTTTTATAAATGTTTCACTGTGCTCAAGCCACAAGGCCTTTTATTAATGACACTTTCAAGCGCTGTTATTGTGCTCAAATTGGCAAAGGGGAGTTCTGTGCTCACAGAATGTAATTCAAGAACCAATAAAAGTTGATTACATACATATGAAACGTAAGGACTGGGGGTAGGGGTCTTGGATGGATTGTAAAGCGGGTGTCATGTTTCATCTTCTGCGTGGGGTTTTATGGGAGGCCTGCATGAAGCCACAAACATTTACATCGTCCCTTTCACTAAACATCATGTAAACAGAATCATGTTCTCATTCAAAAATACAACTGCAAGATCACAGTTCAGAAAGAGGTCTAGGTTTTATATTGACTTTGCTCTAACTGGTGAGTCTTACAAGAAACTCAATAATTAATTAGGAGGTACAATAGGTGATCTTAAGCTATAAAGAATTAAAATAAAATAGACTGTTAGTTCCCTGATTGGAAATGTGGCAGCTGGAAACCCATGCTCTTATGTAACGATGCGCTCTTTTTACTTCAAAATACATGCAAAAATGAAGCCATATTTCCCTCTGTCTCCACCCCGAAATTATAGCATCTACTGATAAGTACTATTGAAAAGGCTTTTTTTGAAGAACAAAACAAAATGCCTGGATACTCCGCTGGTTTTCTCTGAAGTCTTGGCCGCAGAAACGTCCAAGCCTTGTTCCAATCCGTGTTGAAACACAGCCACCTCTGGGTAGCTACATGGCAGCTGTTAGCCAGCCCATAGCACAGCTGGCTTTGAACAGGAAATGAGGGAGACCTTCTCCAGGGAAAACTATGGGGAGTTTTTGGTGGGCAGAATGCAATTACCCTGGCTGGAAGTATGCCAGGTTAGGAGGTACACGCCTGACTGTTGCAAAGGCATCAGGAGGCTCTCCCACAAAAACAGTGTTTTAAGCAGAAGACAGAATGAGAATATAGTTATGAGCACCTTAATCACTCCCTGTAAGGTAATTATGATTATGTTAGTCACTATAATGTTTTTCAGTAACGATTCTTTACCTTTCCAAGGTTGAGAGTGAAAACCAGTAGGCCCAATTGAAAACAATACATTGATCACAATGGTATCTCACAATGATGGTAGCACCATCTTGATTAAGTCCTGCAAAATTACCGACAGGTGTGCAAGGATTCTTTAGTATGTGCTGGTGACTTTTCTACTGGTCCAAATTTGGCCTGCTTTGGCCAGAAAGAGAGCGGATCTAACCCATAGCATCATGAGTTCTTTCTAGAGCTTGCATTGATGTTAACGTTTCACTAATCCGTCTTGTAGCCATTTCTTCTGTGGCCTCATGGCAATTTGAAGACCAATTTGAAAATATGTGTGCTTTCATCATTCCTGCTTTACAGATGAGAAAACTGAGGTTTAAAGAGATGAACTGACTTGTTTACAGTTATACATTGGTAAGTGTTAGAGCAATTACCCCACATTAGTCTCTACACTTCACCACTCTCCCAGAGAAAACTTGAATAATACATCATTCTTCCCTTCTAGAAATGCTAATTTATGTTTCTCAACATATTTTTAGTGCCGAATTTTAAAATTATGTAAGATGTAGTTTTGAAGTTGGAGCCATCAAAAAGTTCAATCGTGACTAGTTGACTAGAAAATATATTTGATAATAAAAATTCAGTTAAAAAAATGGATTACATAATCCATTTTGCTAAACATAGCCTGCAAGAATCTAAGGAGCATCAACTCTGAAATCAATCACTCGAGAAGCTAAATTGTTAAAGTTCTTGTGAAGTAGTTTCCTGATAAATGGCATTCTTTGACAGAGCGTCTGGGTAGACACGGCCTACTCGTGATTGATCCTCAAGAATTTTGAGTTATTTTTAAAAGAATATTTCATTTTACATTGATATGAGGTCACGAAGAATGACACACAGGAATTCAAATTCCAGTCCCATCACTATCTGAATGACCTTGGATGTGGTCCTTCATTTGGGAATGAGACATCAGGAGGTGGCCTAGGGTTGACATTATATGCATAGCTAGGGATGATTAAATGACATATGTGACAATGCTCAGGATGACATCTGCCACACAGTATATGCTCTGCAGCTTAAAAAAATTATTTCCAATAGTTATTTATAGTTGCCTACTTTCAATCAAAATAACATACTCAAAGGATTTACAGGACATACTTCTCAATGAATATATTAATTTCCATGATAGTCTCTTGAGATTTATTTGGGATATTTAAATTGAAAGGCTGAATGAACTAAACCATATTCAGGATTTGAAGATACAAAAATAATTTAAAAGTAGAAACAGGAACATAGCAAAAAAGCTGAGTCAAATGTCCAGAGGTCTAAAGCACCTGATTTTTATAAAAATTAGTCTTTCTCTATTTGATTGATTTTTTTTTTGTTTCATCCATTTATTTACCTAATATTCAATGTCTATTAAGTGACAAGCAATGTGCTAGGTGATGAGAATATAAACATTCTAAAAGGAAGTAAAGATAAAATGTGTAGTCTTTGACCTCATGAGACTCACAGAATAACTACTAAACAGATGTGCCGACAAAGTGTTTTCATATAATAATTATATTTATTTATAAGTGACAGTAGCTTAAAATCAAATCGTCTTGGAGATGCTATTAAGGTTTCTAGATAATTTCCAGTTCCTTGAAGCATCACTAATCCTTGGTTACAAATCACGGGCTAAGATAGACTTGGATAATAGATTTGGTTTCTTCAGATGTTATAAGTCTCCTTGTTAGCTTGCTCAGCTGGTAGAATGCCTGCACACACCCAGGAGTCTTGTGTATAAATAAGGGGACACTGTTTGCTGGTGTAAACATTGGGATACCAGTGTTTATATGCATTGCTTGATATGATACCTGTGAAATGTATGGGACATTCTGATTCACGTCTCCAACAACGCACAAGGCAAGGCTTAACTGATGTCAACATACTTGTCCCTCTTCCTTGTAGGGCTCAATGATTTTATGAATGTAACCAGAAGTAGGAATTAATTTCATGAATCCATTATTATACTTTGCAATATAGGCAGTGCTCCGTGTTAAGACTAGAGGGGAAACATGTCTTCAGGGCCCTGCCAATTCAGAGTTTCCACCGCCAGGATCTTGTCTCTTTCTCATCATGGCAGATAAAAGGAAATGAGAGGGAACAATAAAAAAGAAAGAGACAGAGAAACAGGAGGGTAAAAATTGCAAATCTGGAAGGTTCCCTAACACCAGCTGAAACCTTTGTCCACAATTAGACATCACCATTTTCAGCATTCCTCTGCCAGATCTCCTACCCGATTAAATTGGCTGCGTGTGTCAACACGTTTCTACAGAAACATGTTCCCACCTCCTGACTAAGCTGTAGGAACCTACCTGTAAATGTAGAATCTAAATTTATTTCTTTTCATTGTGCAACTTATGACCTTTTGGAAAATTTTCCATGTTCATTATCCACTTCATTTAAAACTAGAGTCATAGCTAATTCTTGAAGTATATTTGGAAACTAAAGAAAGATGGTCTGGCTCAATTTGCAAAGTGATTTTGTTGAATGTCCAAATAATAACCCGTATTGAGAAGAACACGAGACAGAGTTAGTAATAGGTGAGGGTGTGTTCTAGTAGTTGCTGTGTGATCTTGGTAGGTCCTTGGTGTTTGTAGTTTTCCAGTGAAAGCACTGGACTTGAGCTGTCTTTTGGGAATGTGTCTCGTCAGTTGCAAGCGATATGTTGGGCCTTGGCCACTCACGAAGTCACTATGGTACCAGCACAACTTTCAGATCATTTCTTCATTTCATGCAAGAGTCTCAGGCGACACAAATGACGGGCATTCACTCTCCTGGCCTCTTGGAAAGCCTACTTGTTCCCTGTCATTTCTTTGAAGAAAGGGCTAGCTTATGGTTTCATGACATTGTCATAGGTGGATGAATATCCTTATCACAATAAACTGAGGCAGTATTAAAATGAGTAACAGGAGCACACACACACACACACACACACACACACACATACACACACCATTAAAGTTAATGATGTGGTGGGGGCATTCCCCCGTATTTTTATTCTTGGGCATCAGGATTTGGCATGTGACGGTAGTATTTCTATTAGGATATGGTAAATTTAGGAAATTAAATATAACTTGGAAACAGGACTTATGTAACACACATAATTTATATAACCTCTTTTGTGCCAGTAAAAGAGATCATGTTCAGAGGCAATGGGGCCCTTAAAAAAACACACAACACATCTAGCTATTTTTCAGTTCACTAGTCCTTTCTAATAATCCTTTCCAGAATCTCCAAGAGTGGGGAGTTTGGAGGCTGCCATTCACATCAGCCAGCAAGCCCCACCCCTGCCCCCTTACCGTGAGAGTGCACCATATTTTTCATTTCTTCAACTTGCACTGGCAATCTGTTTTAGCATAATTTACACATTTACACATTTTAGAGAGCAAGGCACAGTCATGCAACTTAATTCCAAAAAACATAAGCACTGAAGGCTGCCTCTGCACATTAGCTTTGCAAAGCATATGAACGCCTTTGTCGAAACCCCTTCCCAGGCACAAGCTTGTCTGGAATCAGCGTCAGGAAGTACCTGCTGTTTGTCAGGTTCCAACCAGAATTCTCTGGAGTGGTTTAGAGCCCTACGTGGTTGCCCTTTAACTGTTGGTGTGGGGTGGGCAAGCCTTAGTCCTGGGCGCAACCTACCTTCCAGGCCACCCAGCTCATTAGCATCCTGCAGACACCAGGAGCTCCACTGAAGAATTGACTTCTAAGCATCAGGAAAGCAGGTTTTGCCCCATTCTCCTATTAAGTGTAATTTGACTGATTCATCCTCCCACACTGACTGTTTCTTTTAAATGGGCTTAGTAAAGCTCAGGTGAAAACAGAGCCGGTGCCTCTTAGCCAGAGCAAAACCTTTGGAATTGTACAGAATTGGGTGCCAGTCCCACCTCTTCTCTTTCTGGCCTGATGACCTTGAAGGTGACCGACTGTCCCTGTTGGGACCCCATTTCCGTTTCTATAAAGAGAAGGGAAAAGCGTTCTCTAATAATCTTTCGGTAAGGAATTGGTGAGCAAGTGTATACGAAAGAACATTGGCACCCGAGTCCCCAACGGATGCCGCTTCTCTCCCGTTCTCCTCGCCAGTGGGAGGTAGCGTGGTGCTCTAAGTAGAAACAGGACAAGGGCAAATCATCTGCCAAACACAGCGAGCCCTGCCTCTCTCCAGAGGAGGGCTCGCCCCTCTGAAAGACACTGCTTGCGACCCCCTCTGACAGTTGTCTTACTACACTAGAGTAATTGAGTTTCCCTCCTCTTCAGCTGGGCTGCTTCCTTAAAAGTAGTGATTAAAACAGATTTACTGGAGGGCAGGATGACATTTATATGGACTAGAAGCATTTTCCTGTGCATTTTGTTTGGGGAGTAACCTTTCAGAAAGGGTAGATTTAATTTAGGGAACACTTCATTACGTGGGGAGCTGATCACCAGAAGGAATATTCCTACAATGAAAAAGGCCATCATCTCAGAAGGGTGTGCTCAGTTAAAAAAAAAAAAAAAATCTGACAGTTAAGGGAATTGAGGATTTGGGGGCGGGGGCATGCTTCTTTGAGTTGGCAGTGCTTGGATTTCTTTCCTTTTCTTTGGAGCAGCCCGCCCCCCACCCCCTTTAACTTTCAGTAATCTTTGGTGCAGGGCTGCCTGTTCACTACTGCTGGAAACTTCTGATGGGGTATAAATGATTAGGGTCATATAAATGGAGATGCTCTGGGTGCTAATTTGTATGTGGAACTTGCTCGAAGAGTGATTGATCTTTCCCCTTACTGCCACAATCCACCTTTAGTTATTGGAGCTGTTTTGAGATCTCTCAGGTTGGTTGTTCGCTGACTCTTAGAAGCAAACTTGAATGTCTAGCAGAAAACCTCACGGAATAGGATAGACTTCATTAACTTGGAAAACACAGCGGCCTGGGGGAATAACACACGTCTAAACAAAAGCGGCATTTATTGACTGAATCCTTCCTCCTTGACCCTCACAGAGCTGAGCACTAAGGTCCTTTATCAACGATCTTTGGGTGGTCTTTGGCGAGTCCTTAGGCAGGAGAAGGTTGTGCCTGTGTTTTCTCATCATGGTGTTGTTTCCTGTGCCCCTTTCAACTGTTTCCTCGCTGACTTTCCTGGTTGCTTAGTTGAGTGTTCTCTTATGGCTCTTTGGCTCCATCTCAAAAAGACTGTTTTAAACCAGGTTCTCAAACATCTCTTCTGTTCTCCTTGAACTCAGAGTGTCTGTCCAGATACCAAGGGCACCATCCATCTTCACCCTTTGGCAAAGCATCAAGCCTGGTCATATGAGGCCATCGAATTACACTCTTAACGGTTCCCCAATTCAACCGCATTTAGAAGCTAGTGAGAGCTGCTTGAAATTGCACACAAAAAAGTAGTGTCGCGTTTCCGTGAAATAGCCTTTGGACTAAAAAGATTTCTCTAGCAACAAATGTAGTAGGTATTCTAACAGCACAATCTGTGAGGTCTGATGAAGCATCGTGGCTTTATATCATTTATTGATCCAAACACATCCTGGATGTAAGCTTTTAAATTTTGTGACAAATTAATATATTAAATTTTGTGACAATTTAAAATATTTAAAATTAAAATATTTAAAATATTGCTCAGTGTATGTTTTAAATACTATTCCAGGTAAAAGTTACCATGTTTTTTCATCTATAAAATTTGCAGACATTAAAAAAAAAAAAAAATCTTGGAACCGAGGAGGTGCTGTGAAACAGGCACTCGTATATGCTAGTTGCAGGAGAGTAAATTGGTATAATTTTTATGAAAGGCAGTCTGCCAATATGCGTCAGGAACATTAAATGTGTTGGTGCCCTTTGGCCTAGTAATTCTATTTCCAGGAATCCACTCTAAGAAAGTAATCCAACATAGATAGCTATTTTCCATGAATCAGTTTATTTAAGTGCTGTAATCATGAAGGAAAAAAAAAAGGAAACTGCAAAATGCTACTAAACAGGTGAATGATTAGGTAGAGTATTGTATATACATATTACGTTATGTAAATAAATAAAATTTAATGATATCAGGAAATGTTTACTGATGAGGTTAAGGGCAAAATGCAGTGAACTCAAATCTATACAATGTATATAGAAGATGATGAAAAGAAATCAGGCCAAATGTTTATTATTGATTATCATCTTGAGTTTACTGGACATTTTTCCTTCTCTCTTTATGTTTTTTTTTTTTTTTTTTTTTTTTTTTTTTGTATTGTATGCATTTTAAAGAATTAAAAACATTCTAAGCAGTAATCATAATTTGGCTAAAAGTGTGTGTGTGTGTGTGTGTGTGTGTGTATATGTGTATAGATGAAGAAATTTTTTTTTTTTTAGAAAAATAAAATATGTCTAGCAGGAAAGATGAAACAAAGAAATAGTTGGGTTAAGTTCACATTTTTCAAACCAACTTGTGCTTCTAAAATAAAATTCTGCCTCTACCACACTGGGTTCCTGGAAGCTGACCAAAATCTGCTCAGTAATATTAACTCCACTTAAAAAAAGGAAGAGAACATATTGAACTGCACTCACTTATGGTCTGGGCGCTTGGAAGAAATCAGTTGGTGAGTACCAAAGTGATGACATGCATGTTTCTATTTGCATTTTGAAAATTGACAGATAATTGAAAAGAATAAGCATATGAAATTTCTCAGAGGAAGCAAGCTGAAAAGCCAGAGGAACCTCGCCCATGGAGGCATCCTGGTGCCTAAAGTCTGGTGACAGAATGTTCTGGAACTGTATACTTCTTTAGCTATGACCAAATGGGTCCTCTGCTTGCTGGGACTGGGAAGAGCTACATCCAGTGGTCTAGCCAGCTCAATAACAGTACTCCATAGTCAGAACTCCCTAGCCACTTCCCCCATCGTGCTTGCTGCTGAATTGCAGAGACCCTGCACAGGAATTCACCAGAAACAGTAACCCATCTCAGTGCCTTTTAGAGGATCCACAAAGGTACTCCAGAGAACAGTATTACTGGGCATTAATTTTTTATTTAATTTATTAGTTTTTAACTAGAAACGGTTAAATTAAGCAAATATTCTATATATCTATATGTATTACAATAATCACAATGATCTAACAGCATTAAAGATTGCAGACATGCTCAAAATATACACAGTGATAGAATAAAAAATTTAAAGCATATGGAAATACAAAACAAATAATTTGTTTCTGATTTTAAAAAAACAACTACTGAATGATGATGTTTTGTGGAGGAAAGGAGAGAGAGAGAGAGAGAAGGAGAGACAGAGAGAGACACAGACAGAGAAAGAGAGAAGAAACTTTACTAACAATAGCATGTACTTTGGGTTGTGTCTGTGTAAGTTTAGACATAAAATGCCTATGTGAAAATATAAATCTGGATTTACCGCCTCCCTCTCCCCCCAGGGCATGGATAAGGGTGCTGAGAAGCAAAGAGAATTGATCTGAGAACACTGCTTGTGTATCTCCATACTTCAGTGCTCCAGTCTCCCACAAAATGTATTTATTTAACAAATGTCACCCAAAACAGCTTGGTAGCAGATGAGGGTTTATTTAATGGCAGTAAAACAGGTGAAACATTCCCTACATTTTTTGTCTCTGTTTATGTTTCTATCAAAAAAAAGAAAGAAAAAAAAAAAAAAAGAACTGAGCTGGTTTCAGCTCTTTACACACTCAAACAGAACCATGGCATATATTTGGGAAGTAAAGCAAATTTCACTTAGGAACTGGCTTGGAAAATACAAATCTCTATATTTTCTCAAAGCAATCTATGATTTTTCTACCCAAAGGACAGGAGGATCAAATCCAGATTCGACTTTGCTTTATTTTAACTCTATTTTATTTACTTATTTTTTGAATGCTTTCTCCTTCAAGATTTGCCATCTCGATCTGGCACCGGTGTTAAGTTCTTTTAAGTCTTATGTTCTCTTCCTGTTTTCGCTTTACTATGCTTTGGAGTGCCCTCTCAGCCAGGGGGGGAAAAAGAAAAAAACACCCGATCTTCTCCCCAGTCCTTTCATCTGTAACCTTTCTACAAGTAAATGCTAATTGAAAAAGAAAGAACACCACTAATCTTGGAATTTAAATGCATTTAACAAAACCAATCTCACTCTAAATGGTTGTTTCGCCATTCCCTTTTCCCTAACAGATGTCAAGAAACTGCAATTCCTATTAAGAACACTTGACTGTTTATTCAGCATGGGAACCTCAGCCCCAGTCTGCATCAATCTAAATGCGTTTCGAGACGTCAGGCCCCCGAAAAGTGCAGACGGTTAGTTGGTTATTTTTAAATGTAATCTTCACATAAAAGAATCACAGCGTTTTCCCTTTCACTTTGTCATCCTTTCTCTTTTTTTAACGACGGCGTCAAGCGTAGGCATCGAAGGGAATTTTTATGACCCGTTCCATGTAAGTTGCTTTCGGCATGAGCTAGTAGACTTGTCATGTGGTGAATGAAATTATTAGTTAAGTTTATGAAGTTGATTGGGAAAAAAAATGTGCTGTCCGATCTCCTGTATCCAAAATGCTTGACACCTAAGTGGAGTGTCGTTTTCCTGCTGCTGTGTGCATGTGTGTCTGTAGGTGCTACTGGACCCAGGCCTGCAGGGAGAGGGGCAGGAGGCAAAGGGGGCGCTGTCTGGGGGCCCCTGGATTGGTCTTGGCTGGCAGACAGGGACAAGATGTGCACGTGTGAAACCAGAAAATCCTCACGTGTACTTGGCCTTGTTCTCCGAGTATCTTCTCGTATGTCTCATTTGTTTAAAAGCACCTTGCTCAGCACTTGGCGTATAACGAACAAAAGTTGCACATACGAGCTGCGTGGTTTTCCAGCACCGTGTCTGCACGGAGTGGTGGGCCCTTGTCATCTGGCCAGCACCAAGCTGCACAATTTGGAATTTTCAGAATTTGCAGCATTTTGACATGTTGCCCCTTTCCAGTTCACTGTCCCTTTTTTCACACTTATTAAGAATGGAAGGGGAAAGAAAACACAGATAAGGAAATCACATCAACTCAGAACTGGAAATAACATTCCTTGTTTGGGATGGAATTGGGCCATTACGTTTATTGGGCGCCTGACAATAAATTGACTCCTGCAGGCAAGTGTATCATCTTGACTCGCCTAGCAGCTGGGTGACACGGCTCTTATTTGCTCCATTTTATAGACGAGAAAACTGAGGATCTGAAAGCTGGATTTCACGCCAAAGCTGGTCTGTAAAACAGGCCACACTGATACTGAAGCTCGTGCTCTTATCAGCCAGACCGTGAGGGTGGCTGGCACTTGTCTTTCTTCAAATCCTTTTTCATATCTTATTTTTACAGATACGTAAACATAGACGTTAACCTTTCACTACGTGGTGAGCTCCCGGAGGGCAGAAGCTTGCTGTGATTTCATAGCGCACGGTCCCCACAGCTTGCATCCTCCACCTCTTGGCATATTCGTGGTCAGATGGTGAACTAAGGAACTAACACATATATTAATTATTCACATTGCAGTCATATGTGCCTCGTAGGTGTGTGATTTTCTGGCAGGTGCTGATTTCCTGGCCTACAGTAAAAAATGCACATATATTTCTGGGGCATGTGGGGCCTGGCCCCCACGTCAACTGGAGTGTGTGGTTCATATTGAGAACCACCTCCCCTCACATGTTCTAACCGATTTCCACACTTTGGAGTTCAGCGGTGTGTTTGTGATTTTCTGGGTAAGGAGGAGGTTGAATTTGGAGATGGGCAGCCTGGGCCGGAAGACACTCTTGGATTCTGAAGTCAGGCAGGCTGGGGGTGGTGCTTCACTCTCCACTAGCTGTAGGAAAATGATCTTGTCTAAGACTCAGTGTCCTCTGGGTGACGCTGAAAGTAACAGCCCTCTGCAAAGGGAGACGGCAAGGACCCAGAAAGGGTGGAGATATGGTGACTTACGTGGTAAACGTATAATAAGTTCCAGTTTAATTTAGTAGAAATTATAAATTTGGGGATTCAAAACAGCAAAGCACAGGCATTCAGCTGTAAGCATTCCTCTCTCCCGATGTCCCCCTGTCTCTGCTTTTCTTTGTCTCTCTGTGGCATTCCTGCCTCCCTTTCTGCATGTCTGCTATGTTCTCCCTGGCTCCTGCTCTCCCTTTATCTTCTGTCTTCTTTTCTTTCCTCTCTTCCAATTTCCCTAGGTCCCGTTTTCCCTCCCTCATTTGTAAATCCTGTTTGCTCTTTGCTGAGGAGCAGCAAGGAACACAGCGCCCCAGAGGGGCAGCAGGCAGCTGAGTCATGGCTCATGCTGTGGGGCATCTCCATGAGGTGGGTCTGGTTGGCAGCTCTCTCCAGAGCAGGATGCTAACCGAGGTTTATGGGCTGGAGACGCTTAAACTCTTAGAATCCCTTAGAATCTCTCAGCACCGGCTGGGAGGCTTGGCCCTAAATCTACCTGGGGAATCCTGAGATGGAACCCAGGGTCGCTGTTCTCTCTGCCGGTGCGTTTGCAGATCTGACTGCATGCTGAGCCTTCGGCTTGGTCCTCTGAGTTCCCTGATGGCAGATGACAGCAGGAGGAGGTGAAGATGGAGGAGAGGAGAGGAGATGTGAAGATTTAAAAACCTTAAAATAATTTACTCTAATTCCTTTCTTTTATGGAGGAAGAAACTGAATCTTAGAGAGCTCAGGGACTTTTTTCAGACTCACACAGAAGAAAAGGAGAAGGAAAATGCAAGCCTATGTCTCTCGATTCTCAACTTTCTCTCACTCTCTGCCCAGTATTTCACAGGAAGCAGGCAAGGGCAAGGATGAGATTATAAGAAGCAAAGGAAGCAAAGCCAGCAGAGAGCTCGTGGCGTTGGGCCTTGCCAGGCAGCCCATAGGCCGGACCACACACACTCGGTGTGAACTCAAAAGACCGTTAATGAGCTGCGTGAACTTGAACAAGACATCTGACTTCTTGAACCTCTTTTTTTATCTGCCTGGCAGCAGGAAAAGATCCAGGCTTAAATTCAACTAACATTTGCAGGTACCTGCTCATCTCTGCAGTTGTTAAGCTCGGGATAATTCCGTTCTCCCAACCAGCTTTTGCGTTACCTTTTACTCCCACTTTATAGATGATGAAACTGAACCTGAAGCTTCCTGCCTGTGTACTTTTATTCTCTTCATTCCAGAGAATCAAAGTGAGTGTTATGGTAGCAAAGAAAACTTGGGAATCAGATGTCCTTGTGTCTGCATTGTTTTTTTTTTTTTTAACTACACCCCGTATTTCTTTGCATCATGTAGTCACGTAGAACTTGAGCTCTCTCATCTGTCAACGGAGATAAGGAAGCTGACCTTGCAGGAAAAACGGGGCTAAGTCAGAATGTGTATGTGAAGGCATCCAGCCTCTTGCTGGAGAATTTCACTCTCCAGGAGTCAGAAGCAAAAGGAAGACACACATGGGCACCTGCTAGACTTCAGCTTGGAGCTTGGTTCTAAAAGTGGGTGAACAGAGTAAGGAAAGAGCCAAGAGTCTTCCTACATATATAATTTCATTCTCATCATTGAGGAGACTCAAACTAAGCCGCCACCAGAACTTAGTCATGCTTCTCGGTTTTGAAACTGTCGGAAGCTTGGGAAAACAACAACACACAAACTATGACAAGTGGGTCCAGAATAAAGGAAGTTCTTAATGAGGTACAAACAATGGGAGAGCAAGTTCTAGCCCCACAGGTTGCAAATATTCCCCAGGTGTTCCATGGCTTGTCCTATGCAGCAGGCCCTACCAGGCCCAACCGGACCTCACCGGCCTACCAGACTGCACTGGGCCCCACCTGGCCCCACTGGGCCCCACGTGTAAGAGCAAAGGAAAGAAACCGGCAGGACCATCCACAGTGAAATGCATATTCTATTCACCTGTTTGTCTTATGGGTACCTCAGAAAAAAAGATGAGAAGAAAGAATAGGAGGTGAGTTCACTGTAATAATGGAGGTTCTTTGTTCTGAGATATTAATCCACATCGTCCACATGCAGAAGGTCATAACGAAAGGCATGCTGTGCCCCACATAGGGCCTCGGTCGAGTTCAGTAAGTGTGATAAGTGCTTGCCCATCGTCTGCATGGTTGAGAATCGTTGTCTAAAACTCAACTAGACTTTCCAAAGCCGCTGCCATCACTCTGCTGGCGTTCAGCTTTATTAGAAACAAAACAAAAAACAACAGAAAAATGAGCTCGAGTCTGTTATTGCAGCTTTCTTGTCTCTTTTCCCTTGTAGAAAGGAGCCCGAACACTGCGCCCCTGTTTTTATAGCCTGCGTGTGTCTCACTTTCCTGCCCTGTGCTTTTCTCCCACCATTCACTCCAACGGGCCCGTCTCTCCCCATTTTCATACCTGACCCATTCTCACGGTCCGTTCCAAAGGTGACTTTCATTAGGCCCTCCCTGCCCCCGTCGCCTCCCCCGCTGTCCGGGATCTGCTGGGTCTCCTCCCCTGTCCTGATTTCTGCTTCCCGTAAGTTGCAACGCTTTCTCCCCACATCCACTTTTTCCAACTGAGCTCCAGGGCTCCTGATGACACAGTGGGACAGTTCCTGGGTGCTCATTTCTGTCTGGTGCCAGGCAGAGGGTTGTGCATGTGAATCGGGCACACATGTATGTTAGTGAGTGCTCACAAGCCACTGGCTTCACGTGCGTAACCAAGGCCCACTCGCTGAACATGAGCACTTCCTAGGAGCTTGTTTTGGAACCACAGACTCAGGTAGGAATTCTGGCTGGGCCGCTTCCCAGATGTGACTTTGGGGCCAATTAGCTAAATTCTCTGTGCCGCAGTCTCCTCGTCTATCAAATGGAGAGATCAATGCTTCCTGTCTCAGGGAGCTGTGAGGATTAAATGAGTTGATGCATGTAAGGCACACAACCAGGCCTGGGCATTGTTCGTATTCAATATAGATCAGCTCTTACATGTACAGGACATGAGCCAGGAGGCCTGGAGAGAGTCTTCTGCCCAATCTCTGCCAATGCAGATTGCAGAACACGTGTTCAGAAAGCCTGAGGGACCAGGCCAAAGTCACGTCCATGTGGCTAACTTGTGATAGGGGCCTAGCCAAGACCTCTGAGTCTGTGACAGTGAACTTTATCAGCGTGTGTGTGTGTGTGTGTGTGTGTGTGTGTGTGTGAGAGAGAGAGAGAGAGAGAGAGAGAGAGAGAGAGAGAGAGAGAGAGAGAGGTGGGAGGATAGAAGGATGGGGAGAGAAGGCAACACCAGCCTGTTTTCCTAATCTGAGCAGATTTCTAATTAGGATAACATTCAGCTATTCTTATGAGAAAATATGAGAAAGGAGGAACTCATCTCTGAGCCTGCTCAGAAGCACATGGTGGCGGAAGGTAATCAGGCTTCCTTCAACCTGTGCTTGGCTCAGAATCTGGCGTGAGCTATCTTTGTTTCCCTATCTTTTCCTGAAACCTTTAGCAATCGCTAACAATCCTATTTACTCTGTGTACCAGACAAACACAGTTACCGTCGCCATCTCACTATTTTTATCTAATATTGAAATTTCTCTCCCTAAGAGGAGCCCTGAATATATTATGATATCGGCTGAATAAATGATCTGCGTAATATACTGTGCAGAGATGGTATTTTATGAAGCTGGGCTCTAACTGAAATGCACGAATCATTCAGTTCTCGTTTGAAAAGAAATTCAATTGGATACATTTTCAAGAAAGCAAAATCGTGTGTGTGTGTGTGTGTGTGTGTGTGTGTGTTTTAAATATTCTTGCAAACTTTTGGATTCAAGGCCAATTGTTTTATATCTCTCAGTGGGATAGACTGCCCTGCAATGTCTAGCATATTTTTTTCCCATGGAAATTGAGGCTGTCTCCTTGCTCTTAGGTGACGCAAGTTCCATGAGTAGCAGGGTCATTATTGTTTTATATATGCTACGTCAAAGACATCTGATAGTGTCTGAGGCATTGCAGATGGTTCTCTCGACATGTCTGTGGGTAAAAGGGGAGCAGAAGGTTCCCCTTTGGCCGAGGAGGAGTCTAGTCTACACCTCGGGTACACCATCAAACAGTTACTGACCCCTCACTGGCTTTGCCAGCTGCATTACAGTTTCAATATTCACAATGTGATTTTGTGTTTCCTTTTCTACTTTGGGTAGAATAGCCACAGTGACAGTAGTAGCAATTACATTTGTAATGACGTCGTTTGCTTATTACAACAATTTCAAAGGTTCTTTTTGATCTGCACAGTCCCCAGGAAGACACTGGGAAACAGAGGCCGGGAGCCGGGGAGCGGATCACTTGTGCAAAGCCCCATGGGTAATAAATGCAGAACGGGGCTTCAGATGAGGACGTGGGATCTGAACGTGAGTCCCCGAGTGGTCTCCCTGACTGACGGACATGCTGCTGCCGCCTCTGCCTTCCACCTGAGGCCTGGACTCCTGTGGTTCCGAATCCTGAAGGCAAATTCTTGACTTTCCGTTCATGGAATGGAAAGTCAAGAAGTCAAGGCCACAGTGAAGCGGTGCTGGGTCTCCTCACCCCTTCGCCTGCATGTTCTATCTCCCCCTAAAGACAGAGACGGGACAACCACAACACCACAACAAAAGCCTCAGCGCTCTCCTAAGCGAATCTCTTCTGTTTTCAGCTGAGGAAAGCAATTTGGAGACAAGCTCGGAAAGGTGAAACAGCTTCCCAGAATCTCAAAGCTAATTAATGGCAAACTGAAGACCAACCCTCGGGCCTCTTCCATTGATTCTCCCATTAGGCCGTCAGGCTGCTTTCTGGCCCGTCTTCAGCCCATTAAGACAGAGTGTCACAACCCACTCATCATGGGCCTTTGTTGCCGGATGGATGAGCGTCCCCAGATGCCACTGCTGTCCCCCAGAAGAGGGCTCACAGAGGGTTCGCAAAGTGAGGTGAAAGCTCTTTCAGCATCCCGGAGCCTGCTGACAACACGCTTCTGGCCACCATCCCTCAAACCACGAATCCTTGGGGCAGCCACAGGGGGTGGTGCAAAGTCAAATAAGTTTGGGAAAATTCTGGTTTCAACAGTTTCTTTGCATTAGGATTTCTCGGGGCTAATGTACTTGATAAATGTCCAAGACAGACAAGGGTGACGTGTTCCCCAACTTATTTTCTAGAGAACCTGTTTGTTATTTTTTTTCTCTCAACGAATATCTTGTATGGCTAAGGGTTCGTGGGCAGCAAACTCTGGTCCTCAAGCCTCATCCAACCGGCCACCTGTTTTGTGAATAAAGCTTTATTGGAACAAGACCTGCTTGTTTGGGGACATATTCTCTATGGCTGCTTCTGCACTGAAACAACAGAATTAGGTTCTTGCAACAGAGACGGTGTGGATCACAAAAGGACACCGGCTGGCTCCGTGGTCCATTGCAGAAAAAGTGTGTAACCGCTAAGAGAATACTACAATTTACTCTTTATTACAAATGCCGAGCCTCAGCAGCAATCACCACGAGTGTTAGAACAGAACATCTGCCCAGTGCTTCACAGTGTCCACTGAGATGGCCATGATGAACTCACTTTTAGCGTTCTCACTGCTCATGGAATTTTCCACTCATAGATAAGTTATGTAAGACTGAGCATGGGCCCAAGACATCCTGAGATCCTGAAGTGGCCAGCCACAGAGCAGGGGCCGTTACGTCTGCGGGGTGGCAGTCTCTTCCACGTGGGGCTGAGTGGGAGAAAAACGGGACCAAGGGGCTGCGTCTTTACCGCGAGGCTCGTGGTGACCGGATGCCCATTTGAAGTTTCCCCGCTCGGAGGACTGGCAGCTGAGGCCCTGCTGCTGTGTGCAGGGAGTTACGGGGCTCAGCGATGTTGTTTGGGTGTGGATTTAAATTTCGCTGTACGTGCTTGCATTTTTTTTCTTTGTTGCAGATTGGCTTCCAGTGAACTGAATATTAAAACAATATTACAGGAGAAGCAACCCGGCCCCGCTGATTGTTTCCTCCCAAAATGGATGTGGTGATGAGCACACGCTGCCATTTACATAAACAATCAGTTGAACGGGCCTCAGCGAACATGGGCATTTAGGTTTGATGACATCCTGATTGTAACCATAAATAACAATATTTTCATTGTTGAGTAATAAACGTTATTACCCAGTGTGTTTTAGGTGAGTGGGCACTTAACGGGGTAAGGAGGAGATGGTGGGGAGATGGAGGTGAGCGCTCAGTGATATGGGAAGACATAACCTTGCCAATTTAAGGTGCGCGATAAATGTTGTCGCCAAGGGCCCGTTGGTAAATAAGATGAGGCTTTTGGCTCACACCAGGCTGACTTGTACAAATGAGATGAATCAAGGCAGAAAAACGATTTCACTCGCCCCACAAGCCTGTGTGGAGGGACAAAATGTTCCAGGCTCTGTCGCTGATGAGCTCATGGTCTGGGGGGGATAACAAGACCACCCACAGGCAAGTGGTGGCAGTGTCACGGGATGAACACATCAGAGCAAAGAGAACCAGTTTCTGTGAGTCTCTTCAGTTGCTCTTTCTAAGATCCCGTGGTTCTGATTTTACTGCTCTGTTCTTGTGCTTTGTTTGGTCTTCTGGTTGTTTATTTTCTAATTTCCATCTTTGGGTTTTCAGTTCTTGTACTGAGGTCTGACATACCGTCATAAAGCTCATTAACCTGCGATACATAGGCTGACACATTTTTACATGTGTGTACACTTGTCTGACCACCACCAAGATCAAGACACAGAATATTCCAGCGGCCAAGAAGGGTAGTCTTTATTTTTAAATGCACACTGTGGAATGAAACAAATATTTCAATTCCAAGGGGACCCTTCTATAAAACACAAAAAAAAGACATCATGGAGACAAAAGGCAAAATACATCAGGAAAAGATTATGAAAGAGGCCTGTGCTCCCAAGCACAGGTTTCAGCATAGACGAACATGAACTTGAAACCCTGCACTGCCGTTTACAAACTGTTGTGTTCCTAAGAAACTTGTCTCACCCCTTTGAGACTCAGTTTCCTCTCATCTGCCAAATGCAGATAACAGTACCCAGTTGTGAAGATAACAGTGAGCCTAGTAGTGACAGTTGTACTGGAAACTGCAGTGGCATATGTGGAACAGGTCCCCTCGTACCCGCCTCCCCTGAGAGCTGTCTGTACTTGTATTATTATATGAAGACACCAACAATGCGAAGATCATACTTTGCACTGTCAACAGTTTGTGTACCTGCTAAGTAACAATTTACTTGTCAAAAAAAATATATAGTTCCTAAAGGAAGAGGGAGCTGTTGGTGATGGTGGTGATGGAGACCATGCATTATGGAGTTTATGGGACTGTATTGCAAATGAACAAATGTGACATTGAGACTACTTAAGAAATCTAGGGTTCATAGATGATAGAGGCCTGTCTTTATAGTTTTTCTTCCATAACTTCTGTGTTCTTTGTCATTTCCTGGGAACAATGGACCTCAGTCTTCACAGGCTGACATGAGAATATGAGGTTTCAAGTGGTTTCCAAATGAGGAAAGGTACTTTTGGACTTGGGGAATTTTCTCTTTGTCACCTTGGATCTCATCCTACATTACCCCCATTGGGTAGTTGATTTTATGTGTCAACTTGGCTGGGCCAAGGTGCCCAGATATTTGGTTAAATATTAATCTGGATGTTTCTGTGGAAGTGTTTTGTGGATAAGGTTAATGTTTAAATCAGTAGACTTTGAATAGCTTGCCCTCCATAATGTAGGTGGGCCACATCTAATCAGTTGAAGGCCTTAATAGAGGGAAGACTGACCTCCCCCGAACAAGAAGGAATTATGCCAGCACTTGGCCTTTGGACTTGAACTGTAATGCTTTCCTGGGTCTCCAGACCACTGGCCTATGCTGCAGAGTTTGGACTTATAAAACCTCCATGATCACATGAGCCAATTCCTTAAAATCTCTCTCTTTCTCTCTCTCTCACTCAAAATATACACATCTTGTTAGTTCCGTTTCTCTGGATAATCCTAACTAATACACCCCACAAAAAATAAGACAGTCCAATTTTGGTGGAGTTCGTGATGCTAGGCACCCAACAGTCTCCTTAAAAGAAAAGAATGGTCTTTAGAGTCCTGAAGGCCTGCGTTGGAGTTCTGGCACTGCCACTGTAATGGTGTCACAGCCGCGGTGTCTCAGCTTCTCTCAGCCTCACTTTCCTTACTGTGACAGGCAGGTCATGGAATCTATGCTCTGGTCGAGTTGAGAGAATTAACTGATGAGTTATATCACGTCCTGGTGAACACTGTCCAGTCGTGGACGCCCCCTCCTTCATTCTGAAAGCATCAGAGGAAAGCGGCCCACATTGTCTCCAACAAAGAAGGCCAACAAAGAAGGAATTGCTGAGAAGAATGAATGAAACCCTGGTTCCTTTCTTTTCCTTTAATTCAAGTTTTATCCCCGTGGCTAAGTAGCATCAGAAATTGGCCAAATATTTGATGGCTTAGGAAGGAATTATAACTTGGGGAAAGAAAATTCAATAAAAGAAGACAGCTACAAAATAAGTGCTCTGGTTCTAGATGTATATATTTGTTTGTTTGGTTGGTTTTCCACACTAATGCCCTGATGGATGTGTTATCCAGCACTTGGCTATTTTACAACTGATACAATCATGTTGTCAAAGGTTGGAGGGTTGATTTCTTTATCTTTGCAAAAAAAGTCGGTGTACAGTTTATTAACTTAGGTTACTGGAAATTTTTCCCATGGGATTTTAGCTGCAACAAAACCTCAGAAAGAGTGTCCTTAGGACCAGCCTGAAAGACTTAAAAACATTAATAGCTATTATTGAAACAGCAGGGGGAAAAATAGACTGTCGTTTTCACTCCCTTTGCATTCAGAATCAAGTTTTTGTATTTTCCTCATAAGCACCTTGAATATGACTTTTCAGTTCCGTCTTCCTGCAAAACAAATGTAGATTTTCTGTGTAATGATGATAATTACACAGCACCTAAGGGCTTAAAAACACATTCACTTGCATACTTTCTATTAACGCACGATGAGCTCACTCCAGAAAAGAAAGATTATTTGTCGATTATCTGGTTTTTAGTTGAAGAAACTGAAAAATCAAGGAGGGTGGCTGGCTTAACCAAAGCCGGGTGGCCACAGGTGGCTGCGGAGGGTAGGCACTGAACTCTGGCTACTAAGCCTGTGCACTTTTCTGTGTTAATCACAAGTATGTCCAAATTATACACATTGAATGACCAAAGTGAGGACCAGCTCTCTCCCAGTGTCCAGGTCGCCCCACTTCTTCTCTTTCCTCTCCATCTTTGAAGCCTCATCCAGATATGTCTGGATGTTGACACCTGCGGACTCATTCCCACCTGAGCCTAAAGTTACCAGTTGGGTCCCTCCAAAGGGCCACAGGGAAAGAGAGCAGGGTGGGCATCTCCTGTTTGGAGTTCAAGTCCGGTCTGTGATGTATGAATAACAGTATCTTGTCCACCTTACTTCTCTCTGACCTCAATTTTTCCGCCTGAAAATGTGAAGAACAGTATCCAGCTGGCAGCATGATTAGCGCTATTAAATAAACAATACATGCACATGGACAAGGATTAGAGCCCAGCATATAATAGGTGCTTGATAAAAGCTGCCTCTATTTCTCCCCTCCCTGGAATGAGTTAACCTTGCTCCCGCATACTGACGCTGATGGACAGATATGCGAAATGTGAGGTCAGCCCGATGCAGAGGGTGTGCCCCCTCTGCCCAAGCACACGGCAGACCACATTAACCAGCCTCCCTCCCATCAGGCATTGCGGTGTGTCTTCTCCCATCACCCTCCGTGCTCTTTTCCCCTCTGGCTTGATGTAGAAAAGTATGGCAAACTTGAAAGCCACTCTTCCCTTCAGGAACACACAATTTAGAATGAACTTGAGTAAGAAACAAACTTGACGTGTGTTAAATCACTGGTAGTTGAGGGTTTATCAGTTTTAGTGGCTAGTGTTACCTAACCCAGTACTTACCCACACAATATTGTCAATTCATTTAGAAATAGCTCATACACACACACACACACACACACACACACACTAGATTTGGCATTTTGAAGACACTGAACATTTTATTGACTTACTACTTTTCACATTTTCTTGGCCTCTATGTGTACAACTTAAAACGTGCTGTTAACATTTTTAAAATATACATTTGGTGAGACTTTCAGGGGCCAATCGAGAAGCCCCTTTGTGTAGCTGTCTTACAGTTGGCCATCCTCGGCTTGAATGGCTCCCATGACACGGAACCACTGCCTCCCATGAGAATTGCTGATCAGACAGCTCTGAGTTTTCCGATGTTGTGTTTCATTCCAGATCAGAGCTGCCTTCCCTAATATCTATCCATCCTCCCCTGGCCCCATCATCCGAGAAACCAGAAACCAGACTCCTCATTTTTCTGAAGGGGAACCCCTCCAATAGTCGAATACATAGGAAGTTCTGCTGTAATGCTTGTTTTGAAAATGCATAGTTGTTCCAATGTGATCGATCTATCACAGGACCGTTTGAACATTACACAAAGTTTGCACGTGCTTGCGTGTCATACCTTGTGCAAGAACACTAGGTGAAAGCAGAACACTGCATCAGCTGGATGGAGCCACATAGGAAGGCACACATCACCCACATGCTCCTTGAATATCTCCCCACGGCCCCAGTCCACTGTGTGTATTATGAGTCAACCAGCCACCTCCCATGTTACCACCTTCTCCCGATTTCAGATAAGCCGCGCCCCAACACTTCTTAGTAGCTCACAAGCCTCACCCCTTCCAATACCCAGTTCCCCCAGCAAACTTTGAGCCTCTTTTCGTAGGTAAAAGGCCATATTTATTGTAGTATTCATATAGTTTTCTTAACCATGTATCGTGCTACCTAGTCTATTAGGTCTTAACTTTTTTTTCCCCCAGTGTGCCATTGATGAAGTATTTGAATGCTGTGCCCCAGCCTAATTTTCCCCATCATGCTGTAGTTTTTATTGTACAATTTTGCATACGGGGCAATTCTTAAGAATACACATGTCGCATTATAGTAGAAAAGTTTCTAGAACTTGTATCTTCCTTTAGCCTGTGAATGGAATGAGGAATATTTGTCAATTAGGCACATCTTCATGTTCTCTCGATTAAAAGGTGTTGGGTGCCAGGCCCAGCCTGCTGCTGGCCACCCGACAATGAATAAATACAGGTAGTCTCTGCTTCCTTACAGCTTTAGACTATAGACCTACCCTCTTCCCTATTCTCTTAGGAGGGAGAGTAAATTAACAAACAGAGAAGGATACCAATGAAATGGTATAATGTCTGTCTCAGCTAATCCAGCCACTAAAAACAAACAAATAAAAGGAGTAAATTCATGTATGGTGGGTCTCTTGTACTGGAGGTTATGTCAAGTGTTTGTATCAGCATTAAGTGAATTCAACTCCATTCAACCCCTCAGACAAGCATCACGTCTGCCATTTTGGAAGCGAGGCAGAGAAGAATTTTAGCACCTTCCCAGGAGCTAGGACTCAAATCCAGTTGAGCTCTGATTAATTCTCATGCCTTTTCCAACATTCCAGTGTGTCGGTCTACCCAATGTCTGCTCTACTGAATTAAGGCCCAAACATGTTTTTGGTACTGAGGCTTCTTTTCCTCAAAGCAGCCAGAGAAGTGAAAGTTGGAACTGTCAAATGAAAGTGGTTGAGTTCATCTGATTAGCAAGGAAAAAACAAGTACACATAATATTAACAAATATTACTTGCCCTTGAACCTAATTTAAAACTAATAAAGTTGCATAATTCATGCAATCATAAAGTCGAACATTGTGTAAAACTGCATCACATATGGAAGTGATGAACTATCATCTAGTATCTATGAAATTCAAAGGCGATTTCAAAGCTGTGTTTCCAGTGGTGCTTAAGGGATTATTACGGGCCGGAAGTGGCCGATACAGTGGAGTTGTAGCCATTTGGTGCCGGCATGGAAACTAAAAGCTGGAATTGCAGCCAGAAGTGCAGTAAAAACAGACTATTCATCCTGTTTCTATGACTTGTATTCATCACTGCAGACAACCAGGTAATTCAATTATCTTTGGCCTTGGAAGTCTGTTTCGTTTGGTTTATGTGCCCCTCTCTATCAGTCCCTGCTGTTCAGTGAGACCCAGGGAGGGTGGCGCTGGGTTGGCTGGAGGGGGGAGAGCCCTGGTGTGCGCGTGGACGGGAGGCTGAGAAGAAGAACCTGTGTTATTTACTCTGAAAGTGATGGAAATGATCTCATGGTCCAGAATGAATTGTCCCTTGGAGCCCCCAGTAAGAATAGCATGATTCACTTTTATAGCAGCACATTTTATACAAACTCTTTTGTTGGTGGAGAAAAATGTCTCATCTGACATGATTGCAGGGGAAATCTCCTTGTGCTCTTTTCTCTCTCTTGCCCCTAATATCCTCGTGCCCATCTATAAGTGCACATAAAATGTCTGGCACGCAGGATGGTAATGAGGTGGCAGGCAGCCGCTTTCTAACATCAGAATTTCAATAAGGATGGAATTTGCCTCCAAAAGAGGACAGTGATCTTTTCACAAACACTGTCCTTTGTCCTGAGGCACACAAAATCCCCAAATCCCTAAAATATTTCATCTGAAGATAAGATAATTTTACTCTAGCCTAGGCGGAAAAAGAAAGAGCAGGGGAAAGTCATCTATCAGATGCAGCCAGGAAAGTCTTGTTGCTTAGGGAGAAGGTAAATTAAAGGTTTCTATCTTATCTGTATTTCAATTAAAATCTTATTTTTCGTCCCCAGCAGTGCAACCCGTTGAAGTCTTTCCAAGTAAAAAATGCCATTTCAGTAGGTGGACATTAAAGAAATCTTTAATGGGTATGTTCTACATGTGATATGGGCTACTTTTCCTGTGTGGGAGAAATGACACAAACAATATTTTGAAAGAGATGTGAAACTTACAAAGGTGGAAACGGCAATGAGTTGCCCTGAAGAATTCTCTCTTGTAAGGATTTTTTTTTTTGTTTGTTTGTTTTGGTTTTCTTTTCTTTTTTTTTTTTTTTTACTGAGCCCTCATTTGAATATTTGCAGACCCACCCCAGGTATTTAAGAAATCACAACTAAAAGGGAGGGAAGGGAGATAGCCAGGGAAAGGAGTATCTTGTTAAAATCCCTTTGAGATACTAAATTCAGGAGCAGGTTTACCTCAGCAAAGATGGTGAAAAGAGAGAATCCAGGGTCCAGGTTTAGAGAGTGTTGTCCAGGTAAGTGATTTTTGTTGAAATAGCCCGGTAGGACTCAGTGACCGAGACCTATGGACGGACCCATGAAAAGCCTAGACTACATCAGGTATCAAACCACAGATTAATCAATAAGTTGATCGGTCAACTACTCAATCAGTAGAACTAAAAGTGAAGGACGACAACACTACGTTCCAACATAAAGTAAGGCAAGTGTAAAGTGTGGGTTTTAGTCAGCTGGCAAGGAAGCGTGATGAGGGGTTCGTGTCCACTGGGGCGGTGCTGGGTCATCCCTGGGAGGGGCGGGAGGGGCAGGGGGAGCGGAGGAAAGGGATGAGGGAGCATGTTTGGGCTGAAGGCAGAAGGTGTGGGTTCTATTGCTGGTTTTGCTACAGATGACCAAGACAAAGGTCAGTCAATTTTCTCTGTAAAGGACTGGACCACCAAGAGTTTAGGCTTTGCAGCCATGGATGTGGTCTCTGTCACAACTCAGCTGCACGGCCGAAGAGCAGAAGCAGTCACAGACAACATGCAAATGAATGGGCACAGCTGTGCTCCCGTAAGACTTGACCTGTGGACCCTGAGACTTGAAGGTCATATCATTTTCACCTCCTAAAATACTATTATTCTTTCGATTTTATTTTTTCCGTCCTTAAGACATGGAAAAACCACTGTCAACTCACAGACCATACAAAGCAGACAATGGCCCGATTTGGCCTGTCGGGGGTGGTTTGCCACCCACTGGTCAACATCTCGTCACACTATCGTAAGGCGATCAGGTTCATTGCTGAATAAGTGATTTAGAGACTACATGGTCTGGATGGTGCGCCCTCTCACTCCTGGAGCCATACGAGGCAGCGTCTAGTCCTGTACAGACAATTAGGTTACGTGGGGGAAGATGGAGGCACCCCTAGTTAACTGCTTCGTGAAGAAGGGACAGTAGGCTAATAATTGTAAGTAGTAAATTGTCTTCTTGAGCTAACGTTTGTCGAGCACTTCGCCCAGGCCAGGCACTGGTCTGCACACCCGTCCAACTGCTTAAGCCTTTATTATTAGCACAACGAGGCAGGCGCCATTTTTACCGCCGCTTTGCAAATGAGGAAGCTGAGGACCAGGGAAGTTGATTCACTTACCAGAGGGCACACAGCTGATGAGTGGTGGAGTCAGGACACCCCAGGCGTGTGGGTCAGAGCTGGAAATGTGGGGAGTGAGCTGTGGAAGTGCAGAGCTGGGACCCATGAGTCCAGCTGCCCCGCCTCCAGCCCAGGCTCCCCCGCCTGCCAGCTCCAGGAATAGGCTTCCTACCACTGAGCCACAGTTGCCTCATCTGTGGGACAGAACAGTACTTGCATCTGTTTCATAAAATGAGGTTGAGGAATAAGAACTTACGGTCTATAACCAGTACCTAATAATATTGGCTAATGTTGCCATTAACTGTGAATTAGCCTAAGTTTTCTATAACTTAATTATACATTGTGCTAATTTATATCCTTTGCTTTGAAATGATCACTCTCCGACTTTGAGGGATTCTTCTGGAGTCCTTTATTGCATCAGGATTTGGCAACTGAGGCTATACTCACTCCATCCATAAACATAAAATTCATGATATTTTAAACAGCCTTGAAACGTCCCGAGGAGTTTTCAGACTGCCCCTGGATGTCTCCCAGGAGTCGACCTGTAGTCCCAGACCCCATTTGGTCTGGGAGCAAGTGACATCCTTCACTGTCATAAAATGCAGAATCAGTGGGCTCCAAGGGACCTGGAGGGGGATCTCATCTGACCCCCCTGCCTCCGAGGGGGACAGCATGCAAATCATCGCCGCCAGGCTCTGGGTGAGCAGCCAGTCCCACAGGTGTCTCTCACCTCGGGAAAGAGCCATAGTATCAGCTCAGCTAAACTCCATCTGGTTTTATGTGAAAACCCCCTAATTATTGTAGGGAAAAGATTTCCTAAGTTTTGAGTACTTTTTTCTTCTTAGTAGTTCTTGGTTTTAAAGTCAAATCAGAACCTACTGCCACTCACTCCAAGTGCTCTCATCGCTAAAACTTCAGTGACAGCCTGTGATCTGCCAGATGAAGTTCACGTTTTCTTTTTTCCTGACATTCAGGGTCTTTCTTTTCTTCTTTTTTTTAAAATTAGTTTCAGGTGTACAAAGCAATGTAATAGTTAAGACATTTACACCCCTCACAAAGTGATAGCCCCGTCCCTCAATCTACTACCCCTCTGACATCGTATTTAGTTGTTACAATTCCATTGACTCTATTCCCTATGCTGTGCTCCACATCCAGTCACACACACACACACACACACACACACACACACACACACACAATTATAGTGGACATTCATTATTATTTCACTTCAGCTTCAGGTGTACAGTGCAGTGATCAAGCATTCAGGGTCTTTCAAACTCTCTTTCACCTGCTTATGCACCAGAGATTTATCAGGTCCTTTTACTATCTTTCAAGCATTTTAAGAAGCACACTTCAGCATCTATGAGAATTGGGATCCACTTTAAAATCAATGGCACACCCCCACGGCACGTCCTCCTTACTCTGTAACAAGGGCAGTCACGACACCATGCTTCAGCCTGCACATGTGAGCAGAGCGAAGGGCCAGCGTTGCAACTTGCACAGTTGCAAAGGTAATGGTAACCGGGAAATGATAGCGCAGCACCTTTTCCAACCCCTAGGACTCAAACGGACAGTCGGTCAGTTCAGCCGTGGGAAGGTGGTAAACTAGTCAAGTTTAGTATCATTCCCAAGGGAGAGTCAAAAAATGGGGTGGTTTCACATCATTGTGAAGATGACTTAATAGCCCGGCTCCAATGACCTTAATTCTTTTCTAGATTCTCTTAACAAATGCAGTATCACCAATGCTCTTGATGGCAGAGAAAAACAATACTGTGTGAAAACACAAACAAACACACAGACTCTAACTGAAGACGTTATTCAGGAAAGTTGCAATCTGTGAACAAGTTTTAAGACTATCATAACCATATTTTTCTTTTTATCACAAGAGTGATATATGATAAATCTGTCTACTTAAGTGTAAAGGATTTCTTCCTATACATATAAAATAAAAGCTCTAAGTAATAAGAAAGCATTGTGCTGTAGTTTTATTGTCAGTATTCTCTCTTATTTTATCTTTTTTCCTTAGTTGCGGTATTGTTTCCTTAGTTTCCTTAGATGAGGTATTGTTGCATCCTACAGCCCATGGCATTTTAGATTCAATAAAATATGGTTGTGTGTTCATCATGGGCTATACCGGAAGTGGGGACCCGGATGAATGGAAGTGGCCTTGGCCTTCAAAGACAGTCCAGTATGAAAGCACATCAGTCCCCAGGTCCCCTAGGTATCATCTCCCTGGACTGCCCCTTTCTTCTTGGTGCACACTTACTTGTCCTTCAAGGCCCAGATGAAATAACATCTCCCCTGAGATATTTTCCCAGAGAATGCATCATCTCTCACTGTCCGCAGAAATAAAGGCTTCCTCCACTGTACGCCTACAAGGTTTTCTCATAGTCATGGGCTCCAGAACCAGGTATCTTGGTTTAAATGCTGACATCTCTGCTTGGCTGCTAGGCCTGTTTCATATATATGTATATGGTGGGCATGTATCTCATTCTCAGCTTCTCTGGCTGTTGGGAGGACTAAATACAACCATACATGTAGGGCACTTAGAAGAGTAAGTGGCACAGTGTCAGTAGAATTGACCATTATCATGCCACCATGTCAGCGTCGACCCCGTTGTAATTCAATTCATTGTGAGACGGGTCTGTGTGTCAGCTGCTTGAGAGCTGGAATAATGTCTGATGTCAGTCTCATTTCTCGTTTTGCATGTAGCATTTGGCTTGGAGTAGGGAGTCAGTCATTAAACCCTTCCATAAACATTCACGAAATTAAACACCTAGTATGCATTACCACTGTCCTAAGCTCTGGTCATAGGAAGCTTGAAAAATAGTTGTTGAGTGAATGAACAAACGATTATTCACCTTGTGAAGACTGGGTGATGACCAGAAGACAGCCAGTCACCCCCTGCTTGCCAACGGGCAGAAAGCTCAAGAAGTCATCAGCTGATAATAGTTCTTAAACTCGGGATGCGATCTTTGTCATGTTTTATTTATTTATTTTTGTTGATTTGTTTAAACTAACAAATACTCTCTTAAAGTTACAGCCAGCACACCAGATAGCATGGTGTTCAACTGCCCTCGGGCTCAACCCAACTGTTTTAGGGGCTCTCCCTGACTCACCAAGGACCATGGGATGAATATAAAAGCTCTCTCTGCCTGTGGTAGTTTTGGGGATTTAGATTCCAAGTGTTCCTTCCAACTTCCGTCATTCACTCACCCTCCTTCTGTCCAACCCGTTGTCTCAGCCATGGGACTCACGTCCAGCCTGTAGTCTTTCTCTTTGCTCTACACTTCCAAGTTGACTTGGACTCCATTTCCTTTTTGGTTCTTGGTTGGTTCCATTTTGGTTTCTCTGTCCTTCCTCCCTAAGGATGACTTTCTGGGTGGCCCTTGTGTTGGCTGCCCTCTAGTCCGGGGATCTGCCTTCCCTCTGGTGCCCTCATAGGCAAGCTCTCTAGTCTCTCCTCCCCTGAGAGCATTGGCTGAGAAGGTGCTGTGTCGCCATTAGGGCTGCTCACCGAGTGTTTCTGTGTCTCTGCCTTCTGGGCACAGGTAACTTGCTTTCTGGAATGGCCAATGAGTTGTGAGCTGAAGAAACATTAGTCACTTCTAGCTACACTATTTATTTATATGTTAATGACCCCCAGAAGCCCCCTGTCCCTCTGCTTCTGTGACCAGCACCATCAAGCTGGCAACTGACCCATCAACATGAGTCTTGGAGTAGAGGGAAGATGCAGAGCTGCCATGGACCTATGACAGACATGGAGCCTGAGAAAGGAATAAAGCTGAGTTGATGCAAATTACATACCCAGGGTGCAAAAAAATGTACACAAATGGACACTTTGGTCAACGTTGCTCAAGCAATAGTTCACCATAATCAGAAGTATCTGGACACTGACGGTAACCTCTTTGAGCACCTCTTGTCATTGCAGAAATCAAATGTAACTTGTATTTATCTTTTGTTATTGGTATATATTAAGTATTACAATTTTAATACAGTTTTCTGTCCTTAAAATGTGTATACATTTTTTTGGCACCCTCTGTATATCTGATGGTTTCTTGTTGCCACATCATAATGTACTATATCCAGACTCTTTCTACAACCTTAACCTCTGTTTCCTTTTGGATTATTATAATGACCCATTAAGTGTCTGTATAATGTGGATGAAACTCATGTGACACTTTTTTTTAATTAAAGTTTATCGGGGTGACAATTGTTAGTAAAGTTACATAGATTTCAGGTGTACAATTCTGTAATACATCATCTATAAATCCCATTGTGTGTTCACCACCCAGAGTCAGTTCTCCTTCCATCACCATATATTTGATCCCCCTTACCCTCATCTCCCACCCCCCACCCCCCTTACCCCCTTGGTAACCACTAAACTATTGTCTGTGTCTATGAGTTTTTGTTTCTCATTTGTTTGTCTTGTTCTTTTGTTGTTTTTGATTTATATACCACATATCAGTGAAATCATATGATTCTCTGCTTTTTCTGTCTGACTTATTTCGCTTAGCATTATAATCTCAAGATCCATTCATGTTGTCACAAATGGTCCTATTTCATCTTTTCTTACCACCAAATAGTATTCCATATTGGAGCACACGTGTCTTTATGGATAAATGTTTTCAGATTTTTGGGGTAGATACCCAGGAGAGGGATAGCTGGGTCATGTGACACTTTTCATAAGGCGTCAACCAGACATTTCGAGATTTGTATACCGGTATCCTGTGCAAGATGGTCTGTGTTGCCAAGCCGTACGTTGACGAACCCATTCTGGCATTTATTACAATTGAAAAGTAGCAGCAAACTGTCTAACAGAACTTCTCCTGTTTGGTGTGCGGGGCTGGAATTAGGTAATGGTGGCAGGCAACATTATGAGCAATTGTGTCTGATGCAGGGTTCGCTTAGACTCATTCATAGTGTGGAGTCATTTCCAAATGCCCGTCGCCACTCTGCAAGCAGCAGCAGCATCTAATATTTCTAAACATATTTCGGCTCAGTGACACCTTAATGGTATACAATAACACTCGGCCTCCCTCTTAGAAAAATGGATACTCTCATTTCTCTAAACATTGGGCCTTTGCCTTCAACCATTTCCATTTAAATGCAAATTTCAATCATGTCCACCTTTCTGTATTCCAACATGAGCATACGGAAATGACAGCAGCTTGAATCCAGATTTCAAGGGGCTGGGAGCTATTCCCTACGGGGGTCCCAGACACGTGCAAATGGTTCTGTTTTCTCTTGTCCCCTTGTCGCTGAGATCCATCTCACAGGGAATATTGTGCATGCATTGGGAGGAGTGGCTAAGACTGAAGAAGGAAGGGTGGCACCCAGAACAGGAGACACATGGTCTTAGGCACCCTATGGAGGTCCCTAAAGGGACCCAGCAGCATTTTAATGTGCTCTGGCTCGCACTCTTAGTCCCGGATCCCCAGGAACAGAATTTGGGGCTCAGGAGCCCCAAAGGGCTCTGATGAGCAATGACTGCACAGCATTTCTTTCCTAAGGGAGGCCTTGGTCTCTCAGCATAGGCCTCTGTCATCTTCATCCAGGCCCGAGTTCAGCCCCTGCCTCCCTGGTCTGAGCAATCCTCCCTTGTCTATGGGCAGGCTTTGGGGGCCCCGGCCAGGAGGGCAGCCCCCACAGAAGGGCGGGCGTGACCTGAGGAAGTGTTTGATAAGCTAAGTCCTTTGGGAGATGAAAAGGGGTTGTTGAGGCCTCCAAAGCCCCAACTAGAGAGAGAGCCAGGACCCAGTGCACTGGGACTTCGGAAGATTCTAGAAGCTCATCTCTTAGAAGATGATTTCTGGGATCCCAATGCCGGGGTTCAAATTGGGCAACGTCCTTCCCCTGCTATGGGATCGTGTTTACGTGCATTTACCCCGACATCGACAGAGTGAAGAATGGTAGCTGGACGTCATGGCGACACATGTGCTAGTCATTCGAGGAAGCAGCTTAGGAGAGCGGCTGAGCCCCCGTAAGTGGCCTGGGAAGTCCTGAGGGCACAGAGCAGGGACCAGGGATGGAAAAGAAGGAGCGCAGGGTGGCTGTTATGAAGTCCTGGCTTGTCTTGAGACCAGAGAAAGCCCCTGGGAAGCCGCATGAAAGATGAGAAGGGTGCAGACCCGCTCGTGTTGAAGGGACGATTCTGCAGCCAGCCAGCCCCAGGGTGAGACGTGGTCTGAGGGCCTTGCTGTGCAGAAGCTGCATGATGCTGCCACCATGATTGGTATAACTTTATTTAACATTCGGTTCCCTACTGGGGAGGTGGGATGTGTGTGTCTGGAAAGTCCAGTTTGGCTATAGGTTGCATTCATGGAGGCGGTGCCAGGGCCAGGGGAGGTGAAACCCTGTGCCGTGCTGGTGGAACAGCTCCGGGAGGGTTTTTGCCTAAATGCTTCTGAGAACAAAACTCACCATCTAAACCATCCCTTGTCAAACCCAGCACTGAGTGCTGGGTGAAGAAACAGAGAAATCAAAGCTCTGTGTTGCAGATAAAACATGGAGCTAAACAGATGTACTGTGGACTGATTCTGACCTAGGGAGGAAGCAAGGTGGGCGGTTTATTCAGAGCCTGTCACGTGTGCAAGTAAGTGTCCTGGCGGACCCCGGATGGGGCAGGTATTTGGCTGGGGAGGGCTTCCGGTTTTGCTTTTCAGAACGTTGCTGAAATGATGGGGCACAGAAATGAAAGACAGCAGCAGCCGCAGGTAAAGGAATTGTAATGAAGATGAAAAACAGCCCAATAAACACGGGGGCGGGGAATCAAAGACAATTAGAGGAATGTTTGTCTGGCTGGGGCTCCTCCGTGAGCTTATGGATTTCTTAAGAGCAAGAACTAGGTCTGATTCAGCGAAGACCATGCTTGATATGTGCTTGTTCAAGGAATGAACGGATCAACATGCAGACGAACGAATGGATGTGTGTATGTGCTCATCAGCCACCTTTCCCTTTCTCCCTCTCATCGCCCATCGTTGTTGCCTCACCTGCTCTTCCCTCTCCCAGTGTCGTCCTTCCCGGACACCCCCTGTCGGCCGGCCCCATCGTGTCATTGGCTTCTGCTCAGATGCCCACCGGCAACTCTACCTATGACGCCATCACTCGCCACTCTCCACCACACTCTCCAATCTTAGGCAGCAGCGTACGTTGTGTTTGTTGAGTAGTTGCTTCCCCACCCAGCACTGGGTTATTAACTGCACCAGAGCACGGGGTGTGGTGATCCTGTTTACTCTATTTGGAAGGAAACTAGAACAGAGGCTGACACGTGGCAGATGCTCAACAACTACTGATAGAATTTGTCAATGACTCTTTCTGGGCCTGACTGTAGCTACTGTTGGCAGGACACGGAAGTCATGCGAGGCCCTGGCTCTTTGTACACATCACTGCAGATCCTGGTGCTCCCGTAAAATAGATATTGTCAACCCATTTTATAGATTGGCAATCTCAACATGCATGCCTGCAAACACACATGCGCACACAATCATTCTCCTTTTAAGACAAAGCTCCTACAGATTTCAGAAAGTCTCCAGGGGTGTAATGGGAAAGGTCTGAACTTGGTGGGTTGGGCCCAGCCGGCCTGGCATCCGAGGCACGGGGGACCAGCAGGATAAGCATTTAAGAACACTTCCTTCCCAGGGCCAGCCCCACTTTCTCAGGGTCAGGAATGTGTACCGCACGACGGGGCTCGCTCTCAGCAGATGGGGGGCCCTCCCCGCCAGGCAGGGCCGTGCTAACCGGAGTCAGATGTTACAGCTCCAGGAGACAGGCCAGTCCCTGTACATTTGGGAGAACTTGAAAGAATTCTGGAAGAGCCATAAATCTTGGACTGGAGCCTTTTATCAACCTCTAATTTATCATGGTCTCTTAATTACTTTGACTGGAGAAGTCGTAATCCATATGTATGGAAATTTGGTCGGCACTGGCCTGTTTTTCATGACAAGGGTAGTTCTTGACACATGCAATTTTACTTAGACTGATTCCACTTGGCGGCGACTTGCTTCTGTGCCCCTCTGCTGGTCGGGCTCATTCACCCAGCAGACATTCTCCCACCGTCTCCATGGTGCCATGTCCTGCACTTGCCCGTAATATACCAGAAGGAGAAAGAGAGCGTTACTCTCAAGAGACTTGATAATGATTGGAAGAAATAGACCACCAGACAATTCCACTGGAGAACAATAGGTGACAAAGAGGCCAAGTATGAGGTGTTGTGTGGCTACCAAGAAAAGGCATGTTTTGAAGCCTAAGGGCATGAGGGCAGGCTTCCTGAAGGAGGCGATGCATGGTCCTCAGACTTGAAGGCCTTTGGAAAGCAAGGACCATGCAAAGGCCTGGAAGAAGATGATACTATGGAATGCTGGAGAATGAAAATTAGCCAGATGGGCTAAAACTATAGCAGATGATTTTGTAGGTGTGCTAAGAGGGTCTGGCATGTGGTAGGGATTCTTCTCTGAGCTCCAGACAATGCAGTGTGCCTACTGGGCATATCTACTTGTTGTCTGGTGGGCCATCTCAAACCTACTGTGGCCAAAACATGGCCAAAGCTCTTGCCACCCTTCTATCCTTTCCCCTCTGCCCCCAACCTATCCCATCTCAATTGTTCCCCATCTCAGCCTATATATCCATTTGATTCGTCCCCAAATCTAGAAAGCAAACTGACTTCTTCTCTTTTCTGAAACTCCCTCATTCATTCCATCAAGGATTCTGGTTTACCTTCAAAATGTGTCCCGAGTCTATCCATACATCACGCGCACTGCTGCCACCCCACTCCAAGCCTCCACCTGCTCTACCCACCTCCTGCAGGTGTGTGCCCTATAGGACTCTGGGCTCCTTCCAGTAGGTACTCTGGCAGTCGTCCCAGCGTCCCCGGTGCTGGACATGACTGTGGGGTACACATGTCTGCTTGTGTACCCTTGGGGCTCTATTTGAAAGTAATGAAAACAGTTCAGTTGGCGTTTAACCTTCTACAATCCATGTTTGGTAAGTGGCAAACATCATTTTGGTATCACTGAGTGATCACTCTGCATGAGGCTCCATGCCCTGTGCTGCGTAGGGAGGGTTCGGATACAGCAGACATGGTCTTAGACTTGTGCAGCTTGCAGTCTAGTGGGCAGGGCAGGTGGATGACAGACCATCATGGCAGAGTGAAAAGGACTCTGAGGAAGGAGACTACGGGTACTGGGGGAATCAGCAGGGTTACCTGATATGACTTTGGTACCATGTGGGGCGTGAAGGGGAGCCAGTCAGCTGTAATGGAGAAGCTTTTTCACCCAGAAGCTGCTGTGGTGTTGGGGGGCTGGGGGAGACTGCAGTGGTTGTGTTATAGATCTTTACTGAGAGTGACCGTACACACCATTTGCTTTTTGTCACAGTGTAATCATTAGTAGCCCCCTACCCCATTCATTATCCAAGGTGTCCCAGTATGGACAGCACATTTTACAGCCACCTTATTCCTAGGGGGAATGTCATGTCTCCCGAGACATCCAGCAGAGTGGCAGGAGGGGCTTTGTGCTAACTCACAGTGGGCTGAAATGGGACCCCTTGGTTTGAAAGAGTTCCTCAAGGAAGTCTGATGTTGCCTCTAGCTCCATGTGCGTGAATCCTCACGGGCTAGGGGCCCACTCTTGCATGCCGAGAAGCTCTGTGTGCCGTGCCCCAGCTACACACTGTCAGGCACAACCCCCCAGGGAGGACGAGCTTGTCCCTCCACCATGCAGATGAAGACACAGGAAGTTTGAGTACTTGGGCCAGTTTTTCCGAAGGTCAACATACTCTGCTTATGCTGGAGCCAGCGTTGTCTGGACTCCAGAATGTATTCTCTCTCTTTCCCATTTTGCTGAGTCTCACTTGGGCCTTTTCTGAGACAGCTAGAAGCCAGAACCAAGCACATTGGTTATTATTACACTGGTTTATTTCTTTAGACTTCTTTGCTGTTTTTGTTTTGGTAGTTGACACTCTCCGTCCTCCCAATGTGCCACTGAATGGAATTTTGAGTCTGTGGATATCAGCCCCATTTTGGTGACCAGCCACAGCCTCCTCGGGCACCACATCCACCTTTCAGCTTTGCAGTGGCGGTTTATTCGAGTCTGTTTACTCTTTTCAGTTCAGGACAAAAGAAACAGGTTTTGCTCTGCGTCGCTGACTCCCCATTCAAGCTGGCTGGAAGGCTGGCCCTAAGGGAAGTTGTTCAAGAAATATAAATCCCTTTCTATGTAATAGACCTCAAAGCTGCCTCCCCCTCCACCTTTGTGCCTTCGGTATCTGCTAACCACCACTGACTCATGCATCCGGCCACTGACAAACACACACTTGGTGACAAATACATCACAAGCACCCTCGTGCTTTCTTGAGTGTCCACCAAGTGTCAGGTACTTGGCAAATGACACTATGACGTAGGCCACGTTAGCCTTGCTTTGCAGATGAGGACAGTGAGCCTCAGAGGGGGCAGTGACTGGCCCTCGCAGGCCACAGGAAGTAAGATGTGAAACTAAGACACACCCACGGTTGGTCCAATTCAAATCCTGGGTTCTTTGCTTCATATTAGGCTGTTTCCATCTCTCCATCAAAAGCAAGGGCACTGAATAATAAATGAAATAAACATTGGGTTGAAAGTGTTGACAGGTAAAAGGGGCTGATCAACTGGCACTCCTGATGACAAAATAGGAGAAGTTGGTGTGGTGGTATAACCCTCCTGGGCTACTTTGGTGTTAAGTACATTACCTACTTGGCTAGAATGCTGTGTGTGTGCAGCTGAATATGTATGCATGTCTGTGCATGTGTGTATGTTTGCATATGCCTGTGTGTGCATGGAGAGGGGGAGTTTTAGAAAAGTAAATTGTGCTCTGTTCCTGTAAAGATTAAGTATCATGGCAAGAATCCTGTGTGGTCCTGCATTTTCAGTAGAGAGGTGGTGATGATTTTGACCTGGAAATATGAGTAAGATGTGAAACTACCTGTCAGCTGACTGTTTTCCCACCTGACTCTCCACTCCAACCTTAGTTTGGGGACTTGCCCTTGTACCGGCAATTCTAGGCAATTGATGGTATTCACCCACCAAACGTTTATTCATTCAACAGACATTTAGTGATTACCTACTACATGCCAGATACTGGTTCATTTCAATATTAACTCTTATAATCTAACAGGGGAGAGAAGTATGCAAACAGAGCATTGCAGAACAGCATGATGTAGAGAAACATGGAATGTTATGGCCATGTAAAGAGTTTCCAGGTAAACCTAGAGATTCATGGGAAAAAGACTTATTTGAAGAGCCGTTGCCTGGGCTGAATCTTATAGGATGACTTCATGTTAGGCAAAGAATGTAGAGCTACGCCAGAAAGAGGGAACTGGGAGAGAGAAGATTGGCGGGGGCTAAGCATCTTCAGGTGACGGCAGAGCTATTTACTGATCACTGAATAGTCAGGTGGTCCCCTGCATTGCCTCTTCGAAGGTGGGCATGACCATGTGACCACTTCTAGCCAATCGGCTGTGAACAGAAGTGCTCTCGGTCACTTCCAGGCTCAAGCATTTAAGACCTGATGTGGAAATCTCAGTTCTTTTTCCCCTGCTACTCCAATCACGGAGGCCACATGTTGCAATCAAAACAGCCTGGATCACTGACTCACTGCATGGAGGTCACTCCCTGGAGGGTCTCCCAACATGCATGAGAATTTGTGGTAAGCCATTGAGATGTTGAGGTTAATTTCTTATTGTAGGCTAGCATAGTCTGTCCTGATTCCTATAAGGGCCATTGGGACCCTAAGCAGTTTGGCATTGCCAGCAGGTGAGGAGCAAAGCAGAGGAAGAAGTAACCTGCAAACTCCTTGTCCAAACTAGGTGCTTCTCAAATCCAGTACTTCCCAACTCATGCTAAATTTCTCCCTTCTTTCTTTCCATTGAGAAGGAAAATGTCTGGAGGATCTGACAAAGTAATTTCAGCCAAATTGACAAACTGTGCTCCTTCTTTCCCCTTTCCTTTTCTTCCTCATCTTATCCTTCAAATCTTAGATGAATAGCTGGGTCGTTGCCAGCCAAACCCTCCTTCATGGCTGCAGGGGATATGTTTCGTTCACTGCTGAATCACAGGAGCCTGGAACCGTGCCTGCAAATTGTAGATGCTCAATAAACATTTACTGACTAAGCATCCTAAGGAGAAGACGAACATGAGAGTATCTCCGTGAAAGCAGAGAGGAAGGTCACGTTGCAAAGTGTGAAGCAATGTTTATGTCCCAGCTATGCCACTCAACAGTAGCATGGCCTCAAGGCCGTACCCCAATGTCTCTGAACCTCAGTGCTCCCTTCCAGCAAATGAGGGTAACAAGCTAACCTCTCACGTTTAAGGACACGATCACCTTATGGATTGGGAAGGTTTCCCAAGCTCTAAAATGATAGAGAGGTTGCGTAGCTTTTATTGCTTTTCTTTCCCTTTTTAGACTCCAGCGATTTGGTTGAAAGATAAGATCCATTACTAGAGACAACTGCAAATATTGTTTGCAGCATTGCTTGGGGAGTCAGTAGACTACTTTGGACTTTAGAGCTATCAAGCCTTTCATTCCTTTTTAACTAAAACTTCCCTAGGCAGCAGTGGCTCTCAGAATCCAACCAGCAACCACAAGACAGCAGGGACTGTCCCCAGCTGATGGATCCCAGTGACTCCCGACACAGAGTCGGCTCGCCTAGGTGCACCAGGGTTACTGAAGGCTAGCAAATGTGGGGGTGATCGTCTGTAGGAATCCGAAAGAGGTCTCTGAGATAGGACAGGGTCCCATATTGTTGTAGGAATGATACATTTGTCATGGGGCATCTCTGAAACATAACACTATCTTGCATGTGTGCAGTACTGTGACTTTGTTTTCCAATCATTCAAACAATGCATGTTTGTTGTAGAAATCATCAGGCAATAAAGATAAGTATAGTCATGTGGTTACTGTGTATGGGTGACTGCAATGTGCCAGGCTGTGTTCAAAACAAGTTACATCTCTTCATGTTATCCTCACAACCACCTCAGGAAGAAGATGTCATTATTATATGCATTTCACAGACTGAGAAAGAGAGTCACTGAGCAAATAAGCACTTCCCCCAGGCTCTATGGCTGGTAAGTGGAAGTCTGGTTCTAGAATGTGTGCTCTTAACAATACGAATAACCAGAAATCATTTTAATCTTACTCATGGTTACGGGCTGAATTGTGTCCCTCCAAATTTCCGATGTTGAAGCCTTAACTCCAGGACCTCAGAATGTGACTGTGTTTGGAGGTAGGTGATTTAAAGAGGTGATTAAGGTTAAATGAGTTCAGATGGGTCGGTCTTAATCCGATAGGACTGATGTTATATAAGAAGAGCAGATTAGGAGACACATAGACACCAGAATTGCAGTCGCCATGTGAAGAAGCAGTAAGAAGGTGGCCATCTGCAAGCCAACAGAGAGGCCTCAGAAGAAACCCACCCTGCCAGCACCTTGGTCTTGGACCTCCAGCCTCCAGAACTGTGAGACAATACATTTTTGTTGTTTAATCCACCCAATCTGTGGTATTGCATTATGCAGCCTCAGAAAACAAATACACCCACCAATACAAAGTAACAAAGGCTGTGTAGTCATTCAGTCATGCAACCAACATATACTGCACACCTGACACATGTCTGTGACCTTGTGAGGTTCTGGATAGCCAAAGATACATTCTCCAAGATCTTTCTTCTGAAAGAATTTATTGTCCAGGTTTTTGTGCATAGCCCTGTCCTGATACAGCAGATATACGATGATGTGACATGATACACTATGAGAATTTTATTCATTCATTCATTCATTCATTCATTCACTCATTCAGTCAACATGTATTTATTCATGCCTTTTTAGGGACTAGGGACCAGAGTATGGAGATGAGACAGTGGTAAAGTGACCCTGACCCCCAAGTTGCAGTAAACCCTGTGTGTGTCATCATGAGAGTTTTGGCCCTGCGGTCAGGCTTTGTAGGTTCAAGTCCTAGCAGTGTCACTTGTTGGCTGTGTGACGATGGGCAGCGTTCGTTAATTTTCTTTCCTTTTTCTAACTGTCAGGGGGCATCAGAGTATCCCTCCTGTGACAGTTTGTTGTAAGGATACTGTAGCAGAATGTGTGTGGAATGCTCAAGCTGGCTGATAGCCTCTTGTACCTTTGTACCTGCACAGTGACAACGAGCTATGATTGAGCACAGAAAGGCAGCACCACCAGTGATGTTAGTTAGACTTCATTTTGAATGTTCCTACAAAAGACATTTGCAGCCGTGAGGCTGTCCTGGTCAGGGGACAAGGATATGGCCCTGGGAGAAGAATCAGTCCTCAGAAGGCTGGTGGTCCAGCATTCCAACTTCTTTGGGTTCAAGTTTTCTCATCTAAACAATGGAAATTGTAATATTTTCCTCATGTTTAGATGTCTTGTGAGAGTTTGGACACACATTACCATCAATCTTCCATATTGCACACGAGGAAACTGAGGCAAGAATGTCCCAGTAAGTGCCTCTTGGGGAAGCACGCTTTAGGGTACTATCTTTCCCTCTCCATTCAATTTTCCTTTGGAACTTGTGTGATTTTGGTTCTGGAACAAGGGCATTGAGGCATTGATGAGCGTCTAGTTTAATATTTCATTAAAGTAGCCCCCGACTCCAGGCTCATTAAAGCCATCCTGTTCGCAAAGATTCACTCAGGACCTAAAATGTTGATTCTGAGTCAGTTGCATGTGGAGCTAAGTTAGTGTGACCTGTGGAACGTGGTCAATTGTGGGTTTGGACTCAAACCTGTTCCATCTGTCTAGCACGGCCTGTACTTCTGCCCCTGGGCCTGCGATGACCCTGTCATCCTCTTTGTATCTGCTATGGGACTTGATGTGATGCCTTAGAATCACTGTTCCCTTAGAAAGCGAACATTTCCTTCAGATTTGCCCCACATTTGGACCCTACCCTTTGTACTGTGTTGAATAGTGTGCCCCAAATATTCATGTCTGCCTGGAAACGCAGAATGCAACCTTGTTTGGGAATAGGGTCTTTGAGATATGAGCACATTAAAATCATACTGGATTAGGATGGGCCCTAATTCACCGATGGATGTCCTTACTATAAGGCCAAGGAAAGTTGCACGGAGCCATGTGTAGAGGAAAGATGATACAAAGACCAGCATGGAGAACGCCATGTGAAGATGGATGCAAAAATTGGAGTGATATATGTACAAGGCAAGGACGCCCAGGGTTGCCAGCAAACCACCACATGCCGGGAGAAAGGTATGGAGCAGACTCTCCCTCACAGCCCCCAGGAAGAACCAATCCTGCCAACATCCTGATTTCAGATTCCCAGCCTTCAGAACTGTGAAAAAATAAATTCCTGTTGTTTGAAGTCATCCAATTTGTGGTACTTTGTTCCTGTCACCCTGGCAAACCAGTGTCCCTTCTCATACACTGTTGTCACTACAGCCCAAGGCTTTCCAGGGCCAGGAGCCTCGTGCTGCCCATTCCAGACCCAGCCCTGCCCGCGAGGCCAGCTCGGCACAGGACCTTCCTCTAAACACCTGACGAAGCTGAGGCTCCTTCCACACAGCCTCAGTCTTGACAACTCGTGTCACTCTGCCTCTCTCCACATGTCCCATCTGCATCTGTGGCACCCCTTTGGACTTCTGAACATGTTATCCAGCTTTCTGTTACTTGCAACTGATTTTCAGTGAACCTCGAGAACCTCCATGATGTGTCACACTCAGGGCAAGGCACAGAGGCAGTAAAGCTGGTGCCTGAGGTTTGGTGGCCCGCCCCTGGTTTCTGTCTGCTAATCTCTTCCATCAGGAGTCAGGCTCTCCATGGTGACGACACCACCGGTGGTGGGCTGCAAAGTCTGTTAGTTGTCAGGGATTTGGGGTGGGATGCATTGAGGGGGGGTGTTCATCCACTCCTAACTCAGATGTGTGATGGGGCTTTGCCTCAGGAGAGACCACACAGAGAACCCTCGAGTGGCGCAGGCATCTTTCTGAAATGTCAGTCAGAGGAGTTGCTGAGGAGGCCGAGAGAGAGGCCGGATGCAGGGAGTAGATGCACCCACTGGTGGGGTGTTGTTTGGTGGCAGAGTCAGTTGGAGAGAAGGAAGGGTCTTCTGTCAGGTGGGCAGTGATGTGTCTGGAAGGCGTGATGACAGGTGGCACAACCCAGTGATGGGGGGTGGCTGTAGTTGGGGGAAATAATCTTAAGGAGGACTAGGTTGGAAGGGCGATCTCGGTGGCAGGAGGTCTGTGAGGGGCCCGTGGGTAGAGATCTCGGCATGCAGAGGGGTGGGGGTCAGGATGGGGCGTCTCCAGGCATGTGACAGGAGGCAGAGCAGGAAGGAGTGCAGGCAAGACAGAGGAAGACCCTCAGCTGGGAGGGTTTTGCTCTGCAAGCATAAGACTTGCCCAGAGGCCATGCAATCAGCCCCTGCTCACGACTGTAATGGAGGAAGCTCCCGGGCCGCTATGCAGTGCTAGCGGAAGGATGCGTAATCCCAGTGTAGGGTTTGAGATGAGTGAGGATTTGGGAAGATGTGAAAGGGAGCCTCCAAAACCAGGAGGAGCCAGCATCTAGGTTTGCCCTTGGCTTGGTCTCCACTCAGGATACTTAGATCATTCTGGATTAGCACTGGGGACTCACAGGGCAGGTAAGGGTGACATAGGCAGAGTTTGGAGCCGAGCAGGGGTGTGGGTGTTCATCCAGGTAAGCCATCCAGCTTCTAGACACCTTCCTGAGAATCCGTCTCTGTGGGACTCTCTCCTATTATCCACAGTGGCTTCCCCCATCACGGTCTCAGTGACTTCCGGATAGACATTGTGAGGTATCACGTTGCCCAATTTTAAAGGGCGACTGTATGGTGTCTTACACCATATGGTGTAATGGAAGAACAGTATCAAAAATAAACAGCAAGAAGTGATGGAGGAAATAGGTCACATTAATTTCTTTGTCATTTCCAAGGTGATAAGACTATTAAAACACACACACACACACACACACACACACACACACACACATACACACACACACACGTGCATATACGTATCTATAGGCCTTGCAGAGTAAAAGATCAGCTCCAAAGGGGAGCCCGTGGCAGGATATTAAAAGTTTAACGAGGTGGTTTCAGAGGTGTTAACACTTGACAACCAGAAAGAGCAGTAGCCACAGGCTTATGATCTGAAACAGACGATAAGTGATGGGAATGCAGGTTGTTGCTTAGAGCACTGTTCTGGGCTGCAGGGATGTCCTGGGAGGGGAGAAAACAGACCTGGATCCCAGGCTGGCATAGGAGCCAGTAAAACACGTGGCCTGGGTTTCTTCGCCCGGAAACAGGACGGCCGTACGTGCGTTATGGTTATGCGGCCAGACGGAGGTAATGGGCACGGCCCTGGGAGTGTGTGTGGTGGGTTCCAATGGCAGGGGCTGCCCTGGGCTTTGGTGCAGGCAGTGTCAAGATTTTACGAGCCCTGGGAAGTTTCTTACACTGGGAAGGCGCACAGGGGCTGTGATCTGCATCACGCCAGTGGTTCCCGCTATCACACGCATAAAACTTCCTGTAATAATTTGATTGTGCCAAACTTTAACATCTGGTCGAATAGCTCAGAGGGAAGCAAACCTGACTCAGACACTCCTAATGAAGTAACCCACTTATTAAGGGGGTTTCAGTGCCATTTCTGGAATTTGTCCAGGAGGCTGATTTCTAAAGGGGAGGGGAGGAGGGAAGTGGGCTTAGATGTGTCAGAAATTTAAATGAGGGCCCAAGAGAACTGTGAGAGGAGCTCAAGGAGCCCACCTTCTCAGCCAGCTCTCTGGATTCTTCTGTGACACGTGCTACCTGCCCTGCATAGGTGAGTGTCACCTCTGGCTGCTCTTGGAATGTGTAGTGTGCACATAGTTCCTAAGTGAGATTTTTGAAGTCCTAGAAAGCAGGCTGCATTCTCTCATTTATTCACTCATGTATTCACCCATTCATTCATTCACCCATTCATTCATTCATTCATTCATTCATTCATTCATTCATTCATGCTTTCGTTTATTCATGTGTTGTCCTGAGAAGCACCGAATACAGTATTCTGCAAAGCCTGGTCTGGACTTGAATTCCTCCCCATCTCTCACTGTGCGACTTAGAAACATCTGCAGCTGTTTCCTCATCACCAAAATAAGACTAATGATGGTTCCTAATTCAAATGGTTTGGGTGAGAACTAAATAAGGCAAGACAACTAGCATAATTCCTCAAACAAAGAGATTATTAATAAGTATTGATTGTCATAATTATAACTCTTATAATCTGGGCAATTCAATGTGTCAAATACTGTGTTTCATGCTGGAAGAGAAAACCTAGATACCGTGGTTTTGTCCCTCAAGGAGCACACGTTCTGGTGGCAGAAACTGGTTCATGAAGAAATAGTGATTCATTACATATTATGTCTGATAACAGCGTGGTATTAAAATTCACTGAGATGTGTTGGACACTTTCTATTGTCAGCTGCTTTTCTATGTGCTTCACATGTATTCACTCATTTAATTCTCACAAAAACCAAGGGGTAAGTACTTTTTGAAAAATCTCCATTTGGCAGGTAACTCAATGAATCTATAGAACTTTCTTATCGATTTGGGTTGTTTGAACCCATAGTAATGACTGATGTGTGCAAAGCCCTTTACAGTTGTCAATGTCTTCCCATTCTTATCCATCTAACGCTCACCAGAACCCTGCACCATGGGGATGGTTGTTATTTTTAAGTCTATTTTATAGACGGAGACTTTGAGCCATGAGGAGTCTAGGAAATATGTGCCAGGTCACTTGGGCTGGCACAGATCTGCTTCTAAGTTTGGGGGACTTTCTATATCCACAACTGTCACCTCAGTGCCTCTCTGCTATGTGCCCCACTAGAGAGGCAGAGCAATGCCTTCTCGGGTCCATCACGTTCACACTTGACAATGGGAGCACATGCCTGTGGTCTACTTCAGCCCGGACAGCCCTTTCCGCGCTTCTCGTGTGCAGTCTGTGACCCTCTTTCCATCTCCAACAGGACCGCTGCATTTCTTTCTGAAACCTTCCCACTGCATTCTCTGATTGTTTCCAATGATTTTTGTCCAGAGAGGTCCGTTTGCATTTATTTTCAAGCTGTATCTCATTTTTGCGTATAATGCCAGCTTTGATGAGTTCCCTGCATCATGTCTCTCACTTTGATCGTGCTTAATCTGTTCTCAATTCATTAGCATCGCGGCAAAATCAGACCATATCCTTCCCACCCAGTTCCGCATGGACTAACCCCCCCGGACAACTAAGTATCATCACTTTTGCTACATTTAGGCTGTGTCTTGACCTGAGTTCTCGTCAGGCGACTGTACTCACCTGCATCACTTTGGTGGGTGCCAATTTCGAGAGACAGAAGTTCACGTTTTCCTGGCGCCAAACACAGATACATACCCTGCTTCCTTCATCTGGTTTTATAAACCTATCAAAAAGAGAAAAAAAATTTCTCCTCCATAGCACATGTTATTATTTATAGGTACAGACACACTATTATTTTATATTATGATTCTGAATCTTTCAAATGTTTCCTGTATTCTTTGTTCTGTTGTGTCTCATATTAGAAGCTGTCCTTTGATTTACTGCCTGGGATTGTTCTTTCTTTTCTTGAACATTTACTAGCTGTCAGGCATCTGGTGCAAAGCCCTGTGCCTTTGAGGGCAGAGACCAGGGTGAGACCCATGAGAAAGCAATCCCGCCCCAGGAAGGGGCCAAGCAGCATTGCCCAGTGTGACCGGGGGGACTTACTGAGCACTTATCAGTACCAGGCTGTGGTCCAGTGCATACGTCCAGAGCCGCACTTGCCTGAGTAATAGCCCAGTCGGAAACATCCAATGACCATCCCATTTTACTAAGACTAGCGGAACTATGAAATCAACAAGTGGGACGACGTCAAACTAAAAAGTTTCTGTGCAGCCAAAGAAACAACCAGCACAATGAAAAGACACCTATGAAATGTGAGAAAATATTTGTAAATTATATATCTGATGAAAGGTGAATGTTCAAAATATATAAAATCTCATACAACTCAATAACAAAGAACACACAGTTAATTTAAAAAGAATGGGCAGAGGAACTGAATTGAGGTCTTTGCAAAGAAGACACACAAATGGCCAACAGGTACATGAAAAGGTACTCAGTGTCACTAACCATCAGGGAAATGGAAATCAAAACCACAATGAGATACCACCTCATACCTGTTAAAATGGCTATTATCAAAAAGACACGAAATAACAAGTGTTGGCAAATATGTAAAGAAAAGGGAACCCTTGTGCACTGTTGGTGGGATTGTAAATTGCTACAGCCACTGTGGAAAACAGTATGGAGTTTCCTCAAAAAAATTAAAAATAGAAGTATCATATGATACAGTAATTCCACTTCTGGGTAAATACATAAAAGAAATGAAATCACTATCTTGAAGAGATATCCGCACCCCTGTGGTCACTGCAGAATTATTACAGTAGCCAAGATGTGGAAACAATTTAAGTGTCCATCAATGGATGAATGAATAAAGAAGTTGATTATATATATATATATATATATATATATATATATATATATATATATATATATATAATGGAATGTTATTCAGCCACAAGAAGAAAGGAAATCCTGCCATTTGTGACAACACGGATGGATCTTGAAGGTTTTATGCTAAGTGAAATAATTCAGGCAGAGAAAGATAAATACTGCATGATCTCTCTTATATATGGAATCTGAAAGAGCCAAACTCACATACACAAAGTGGAGTGGTGGTTGCCAGGGGCTGGGGGGGGAGGGAAAGGAGAGATGTTGGTCAAAGGTGCACACTTCCAGCTATAAGACAACTAAGTTCTGAATATCTAATGTACAGCATGCTGACTATAGCAAATAATACTTGAAAGGTGCTCATGTTATATATTACATGTCAGTTATATCTCAATAAAGCTGGGAAAAAAAAGCTAAAGGAACTGAAGAGACTCGGTCAAAGATAAGAAGTGCTAAAACCAGGTGTAGACACAGCTTGTCTAGCTCCGAAGCACCTGCCCCTTGCTTGCAGAGGGCTCTGGCCCCCCTTTCAGCCTCCTCCAATGTAGACACCTGGTGTAGCCTCATCCCCTGCTCCAGACCATTCTTGCTCAGCCTTCCTTGTACAGATGTGGTTTCCACAGGCTATCGCCACAGTCTCCAACGTCTCTCCCAGGTGAGGTGGCCCCACGTGCTTTGCAGTCGGGGAACCCATCAGCAAGCCTCCCTAGTGTTTTCACAGCCCAGCACATAGTGTGTTCAAGGGTCAGCACACTGGAATGGGAAGGCTGATTGAGGCTGCACTGGAGGCCGTCAGTCCTGGGTTGATACCAAATGCACAGCTTAGAGTGACATGAACTCGCGGGGCCTCCCCACTTGGGGGTTCTCAGATGGGCTACATACTAGTTATAACCATGGCTGCCCACGCTGGCCGTCGTGGTGGGGATGAGGAGGAGGTAGAGGCTGCATTTGTACGTGGTGAACTTGAAAGTGTGGAAAATTGATTTTCAGGTGGTGAGCTGCAGGGCAGGTTCCCGTATCCTTTCACTCAAAACAGTATTGAAACATGGTCATGGCCCCTGGCCCCTTTACCCATGATAACAGATCTTCCCGGTGGGGTTCAAAGCTAAACCTCCATTTTTGTATTTAAAGCTTTGGACTGGGACAGTCCTGCCTGGCTGTTCCTCTGGTGACTGGAACTCAACAAATTCTGCCTGAACCCCCAGCCTCCCCTCTCTGCTCCATCGTCTTCAGTTCTGCCCACCCCACTCAGTAGCACCCATGAGCCCAGACTCTGCAGTTCAAAACCTTTCTTTCACTTCCCTTGCTGGTCACCAACTGTGCCTGGCAAATGCCTTTTAGATTCCTTCCCCCTTTCTGCTGGTGTCCATCCTCTGAGGTCAGGCCAGTGCCATGTTTCACCTGGTCCTTGGGGTTCCAGGCTTGCTCCCCTCCATCTGTATGTGACCTACTCACTGGAGTGGTCTTTTTATGCATGAAACCAGTTATTGCCGTCGTGTTCTCCAAATCCAGCCTTTATGCTCCACTGCTTTCCAGAGAGACTCCAAGTTCAACATGGAGGCATACGCTTTCTTGGTCTCGTCCATATCTAATCTCCATGCTCATCTCAGGAAAATCCGACTTCTTTCTTCTCCAGAAGCCAGGTCTTCTCATTATTGCTTGCACGGGGCATGCTGCTTCTGGCCACTGGGGTTGTGTGCAATGCGTCTTCTATCTCGAATGCTGCCTCTACTCTTTTAACATAGGAAACTTCTCATCATCCTTCGAGACACAGTCAGGTGTCCCCTCATGGACAAAGCCTTCTCTGACTCCTTTGCAAGCATTTCTTTTCCTTTCTCACCATGTATTCATTCATTCATTCATTCATTCATTCATGAATATTCATTGAGCCAGACTTAGGAAAAATTCTGTATATGGAGATGAGCTAGCTTTCCCTCAAGCAGCTCAGGGTGTCAGTGGGGAGATGGGTGAGGTCACAAAGCAAAACACAATGTGAGAATCTACGTTCTCAGATTCTGTATCTCTTCAGGTACAGCACAATAATCTGATACACTTCTGAGCTCAGTGCTATGTGATATTTATAACATATGTAAGCAACTGTGGAAATCATGATTTACTGCAAATAGGAGAGACAGAGTCTAGGGCTGGCTGGTAGGTGACTGAGTTGGGTGCAGTGGGGGATTTGACATCTTTTAAGCTGGATCTTTCTTGGGGAATTCAGAGAATCCTGATCTTAGAGGTAAAAGGGACCCAGTGGGTGCACTGTCATGTCAGCATCAAAGGCTCGGTCCTGTGCCCCAGAACTGCCACCAGCAGGGGGTGCTCCCTGGCCTGCGAGTTATAAGTAGAATTTGTCTCAGAGATTAGATTGTCCATTATTATTATTTGTTTGTTCTCACCATAACCATTTTACAACATTTTTGAAAATCTGATATCCGAATGACCAAAGACCCATGTTTGCAAACCCACGATCTTATTCCAACAGGGTTCACTCCCTACTTCTTCCTAACAAAGCTTTTAAGTAATAACGCCTTCCAAGTAGAACTATTTTTCTTCTCTCTCTCTCTCTCTCTCTCTCTCTCTCTCTCTCTCTCTCTCTCTCTCTCTCTCTGTCTCTCTCTGTCTCTGTCTCTCTCTCTCTGTCTGTTTCTCTGTCTCTCTGTCTTTCTGTCTCTCTCTGTCTCTCTGTCTCTGTCTCTCTCCCTGTCTGTCTCTCTGTCTGTATGTCTGTCTGTCTGTCTGTCTCTGTCTCTGTCTCTGTCTCTGTCTCTGTCTCTGTCTCTGTCTCTCTCTGTCTCTCTCTCTCTCTCTCTCTCTTCTCTCTCTCTCCTGCTGATTTGGCAATTACCTCATTGCTAGGACCGTATTGTCCTGTTTTTAAGCCCAGAGCAGTCAGGTGCTCAGCTGTGGGAGTCGGGAAGTAGGTGTCCAGCTCACTTTCCTGCTCAGAAAGGGAGGCAGCACTGTTACTAGTAGCAGAGGCAGTGACTTCATCTGTCGGCGAACTTCTAGAAAATAAGAACTGTGTCATTTTCTTCCAAGACATATCCTTCATGCCTAGGACGGCGGCTGGCACCCAATAAAAACTCAATAAATATTTGATGAGTGAAAGGGTGAATTACTGAATCTCTAATGAAGTTCCCAGCCGTAGCAATCTACAATGTATATTAAGCGTTTACCTCTTTGAAAAATTGTTTCCATTTATTCAACGTGAGACTGCTTATCTCCTTTCGTGCTCTGTGCTACGCACTTAACAGCCAATAGCTCATTTATTTTTCTTAACCACAAATCTGTGTGTTATTATTAGCTCCATGATGGAGTTGAGAAAACAGGGACTTGGAAAAGTTAAACATTTTTACCTAAAGACCTTCAAAGAAGGAGTCTACACCACAGCCACTTCCTCCCCAAATGCCCACCCTCATGCTACTCTCGATTTGGATTCGGCCACAATTGCTCTTATTAAAACTGCTGGCTTTCGAGTACCCGACAGACTTTAGTATTAGGAGGATGTGTTTGCTGGTAACAGGATGGCACTGTAAGAACTGTATTAGTTTGCTTGGGACGCTGTAACAAAGTCCTATAAACCAGGGGGCTTAAAACAAGATCCATTTGTTTTCTTATGGTTCTGGAGGTTAGAAGTCTGCAATGCAGGGGCTGGCAGGGCTGTGCCCTCTCCCACAGCTTCCGGTGTTCCCATTCATCATTGGCATTCCTCAGCTCGCAGCTGCATGTATCTAATTGCTGTGTCCATCTTTACCTGGCATTGCTCCCTTTGTGTGCTTCTGTCTCCAGATTTCCCTCTTCATATAAGGAGCCTGGTCACCTTAGATTAGGACCCACCCTGATGGCCTCATTTTAACTTGATTACATTGGCAAGGACCTTATTTCCAAATAAAGTCACTCTCATAAGTACTGGGATCAGGATTTCAACATACCTTTTTGGGAGGCGCAATTAGACCCCTAACAAGGATTAATGCATGTAAGTCACTGTCTCCTTCGTGTGGCTTCTGTCCTGGAGACCCCTTGTGATTCAGGACGGCTGCTGAGCCAGGTCCCTTCATGCATCTGTATTAGTCTGCCAGGGCTGCCATAACGAAGCACCACAGACGGGTAGCTCAAACAACAGAAATGGATTTTCTAACTGCTCTGGAGGCTGGAAGTCCAAGATCAAGGTGTCAGCAGCTCAGTTCCTTCTGAGGGCTGTGAGGAAAGATCTGTTCCAGCTTCTCTCCTTGGAGAGAGGAGATGGCCATCTTCTCCTGCACCACTTTACCTCATCTTCCCTCTCGCTGTGTCTCTGTGTCCAAATTTTTCTTTTTTGTAAGGACACCAATCATATTGTATTAGGGTCCATTACAGTGACTTCCTTTAAAATTGATCAATTTTATAAGAAGCCCCATCTCCAGACAAGGTCACATTCTAAAGTCAACATATGAATTGGCGTGGGTACCATTCAGCCTGCAGCGTCCACCTAAGACGTCCCATGTGACACCTTCCCTTATAGCTCATTGACCAGACTCAGTTCAGTGACCATAACTATGTGCAGGACAGACTAAGAAATAGTCTTCTTGCTGGGCTATTGAGCCTTTTATCTCACCAGGAAAACGGGGAGAATGGCTGTTGTACATCAGACTCACAACTGAGCCTGACTCACGCTCTGATTGCTTTGTCACCCCTTTACCGTCTGTAACATAGTGCCTGTTGGCCATCACCCCTTACACTTCCTGCTGTGACCATCCCCTCTCTGGGCCCACCAGGGGGCTGTGAGACCCAGCACTCCTGTCCAGGGAGGCAGAGGACTGTGGCATCAGCTCAACCCACTGTGAGGCCAAGGGAGCCTTTTGTAGAATGAGTGGGACAGAGCAGTGCTCTCCTTAGTGATGTCCTGTGCCACGTGTGACCAGGCCTGGTGGTGGGGGGAGTGGGCCTGGTGGTGGGGGGAGCACTGGAGCTCCAGCCTCCCAGTGTAATCCACTTCCTGGGGCCAGTTAGCATGCCTGACCTTCCTCCATCATCCTGGGTGTCCTCGCTACAGCGCCTGTGGACCAGGAATCTGCAGTGATTCTGTAACTTAGGGAATGGCAACCTGACTCCAGGACGCTGTGACAACACAAACTCTTCCTACATCAGCACACATGTCATCTCCACATCCAGGTGCCAGGAATGACACCTGTGGTTACCTCCTTCACACCCAGGAGATGGAGTGACCTCTGGGACCCTCCTCTGCTCCATGGAGTGACCATGCAGTGTGCTGGTCCCAAAGCCCCTCCTCCTCCCCACCTGTCACATAAAAATGCCCTTCAGCCGGGGTCAGGGACGTCACCGCTTCCAACATCACATCTGTACTCAGGCAGAGATAGCTTTCCCCAAGACTCCCTCTTCTTCCCTCTGCTCTGTCCCTCAAGGGTGTCACCCATCAGCAAGGCTTCCACGCTCAGCAGCATGGAGGAGGCTCTAGCCGCATCTGCCCCAGGGTCTCCCCCAAGTTCCCTTCCGCTTTTCCAGTCTCCTAACAGGCTTTGCTCTTGAGAAGCTCCATCAGCACCTGAAGTCAGCAAGCCCAGTGCTGACGTGGCTCCCAGACCCGCGTCTCCTGACTCCTGCTAGCTCCCCAGACCACGCGGAGGGGATGGGCCCAAGAGGTGGACTGCCTGAGTTCAAATCCTGGCGCTACCACAGACCAGACGTCTGAGTTTGGGCCAGGTGCTTGACCTTTGGTCAACGGGCTTTCCATCCCATCGCTCACTGAGTGGCGGTCATCGCCCAGTGTCTGTAAAGTGTCTCCTAGTGAGACCACAGCCCTTGTCTGGAAAGCTAGGAGCTTAGTTCCTTTGCCCTGATAAACACAATGCATTTTAGGAGGCGTCTGGCCCCTCGCTCATTCCCATCGAATCGCGTTGCCACGTCTTGTCCTCCGTCCTCTGCAGGGTGGCTCTGTACCTTCAGCAGCTCCCATTCTCTCCTGATGGAAGCCCAAGCTCCTCACCTGGGCATTCACAGGCCTCTGCATGTCTAACTAGGTCTCCTTCTGACCTTGGTGAGTGCCTTACAGTCCAGTGGTTCCCCTGCCTGGCATTCCCACTGCCCCTCGCCCCATTTACACCCATTAAATCTCACTAGTCCTTCGATGTTTAAAACTACCTGCTTCCAGAAGCATCACTCTTCCTCCCACAACATCACTGTCTTTCTTTCTTCTGAACCAGCTCCCTCCAGCCCCATAGCACCTATTACCTCTGTTCTACCTTGGGTCACGCACCTCTGTGCACTTGTCCCGTCCCCTTGCCCTGGCCAGCAGGCATCGATCGCAGTGTGGTGACATGTGTGGTCCCTAATAAAGAAGAGCTGAGGTTTGTGATTCATTTCTCTGCTCTTAAGAAATCTGAGCAGCTTAGCACTGGCTCTGCAGTATCTGCACGCTCCCTCATTGGCATGCCACTTCCTTTCATGGGAGGCTGGAGTTCCAGAAACCCTGTGGGAGTTGTGCAGAGTCTGACCACAGGCGTGGGCCCCTTGTGAAAGTCACCCAGCTCAGGGTCTTAGCAGAAAACAATCAGACATACAAGGGGCCACTGTAGGACCAGGGTGCAGGGTGGGCAGCCAGGTGGCCTCCCCTGGGCCTGGTTCCTCTGATCCCTTTCACCTGGCAAAGTCTGGCCCCAGCCACATCACTCACCACCACCTTCTGCATGCTCTGTGCCCCAGGAAAACGCAACCACTTGCCCTTAGCTCTGCTGGAGAATTTTAATAAAGCAGTTGCTTTATGACAAATGTCTCCATTATAATAGGTATGAAAGATTTTACATATCATTATAAGAGCCAAATCAGAAGGCATTGCCATTCTGAATGTCAGGCAGTGTACAAGTTCACGTACGCTCCCCTTTATTTTCACAGTGGCTCAACAGTGTAAGGAGTCAGTGCTATTTTTCCAGTTTTTCAGATGAGGACATTGTCAGCAAAGAGGTCCCCTGTGTAGAAGAGTCAGGAGTGAGACTGCTACTCAGGTTTGCCACACACCAGACTCCCTCATCGATAAATGGGTCCCTAAAAGACGTATCATAAAGTCGGAACGGTTCTGACGTGATGACTCAGCATCCCCAAAACCAAATCACTCTGAGAACATACTTCTGAGTTTCAAAAGATTGTTTTTTCTCCAATTTTATTAAGGTGCAACTGGTATACAAAAGCTTCACATCATTAACATACATAATTTGATGAGTTTGACATGTGTATACACTCATGCTGCCATCACCACAATCAATGGGGTAAACATATCCACCACCTCCCAGAGTTCCCGTGTGTCCCTTTAGTTTTTTTTTTTTTTTTTTTTTTTGTGTGTGTGTGTGTGTGTGTGTGTGTGTGTGTGTGTGTGTTCTCAGGGAATGGGAGGAGGGAGATGTGGAGAGTGGTTCGACAGATATGAAGTTCCATTTCTACAAGATGGAAATCTGCTGTATACCACAGTGTGTGTAATTAACAATAAGTAGTATTGTGTGCTTAAGTATTTTTAGAGGGTAGATCTCTTGTTAAGTGTTCTTACGTCAAAGGATTATTTTGATCTGTATAGAATGCTTGGTTTATCTCTCCTGACAATATAATTGGTCATTTGTTGTTCCTTCCTCTGGATGGTCCTGCTGCCGTGGGACCCACCTGCCCAGGCTCCCGCAGTCCTTTCAGCCTGTGTGAGTCACTGTCACCCCATTCCTCCAGAGAGCAATCTGCATTGTCAAATCCAAACCCCCCTGACACTCAATCCCCAACATCTGGCTGGTCAATCATTCCCAGCCTTACAGGAAAGGTCCTGATGGCTCAAGGTTGAAATCTGATTTCAACAAAAATAACGCTAAAAAGAAATCCATGAGCAATGCATTCTTTAATTTATGGCTGTTGAATAATGCTACTTGTGGCTGCTAAATATTTGGAGGCTGACAGCTAGCGACTCGATCACTTCCAAATCACATGGAACGACTGATACCTCTTCATTTTGTCAGCTCCCCTCACTGCCGTGGCACTGACCTCACCGGAACAGGACAGCATGCAGAGACTGGCTGGGCACCAGCAGCCTGAGCAGTGCCAGCAATGCGTAAGGCACGTGATGCCTTAGCCTCAATAAGTCCTCGGACAACTTTGCCAAATAAGCAGCAGCCCCATTTTGCATATGAGAAAATTGAGGTGGAAAGACTTGGGTAGCAGATCCAAGCTCACACTGGGACTCAGTGGCGGAGGAGGGATTCAGATCTGGGCCCCAGACTCTCCTTTCTTTCTCCTTACTAAACCACATCTTCCTTTACACGCTCGTCTGTGCTTTTGGTTCCTTTGGGATGTAGTCTAGAAATGCTGGTCAGAACCACGAGGGGAGGAGCTCTGTGTCAGGAGTAGCTCTCCAGCCACAAGCATCGTTTTTCCCTGGGCTGGAACTAGCTTTTCTAAGTAAATACTCAAGTGAAGCAGATCACTTTTCTTGGAAAATGCTGGTAATTTGATGCATGTAAACAAACCCTTTTAGAAGAGGCCCTGTCACAATGGGATCTGTGGGCAAATCACAGCAGGCAGAGGGCAGTTTTAGTGGAGAAAGACCCGAAGGGAGGCAGGCTTGGTACTGAGAACCAGCCTTTACTGACTGCTTTCTGGTGCCAGGCATAGTGACAGGTCTTTTGCTGACATGATTTACTCTTCCCGTTAACCCTTGGTTGTTAGCATCTCCCCATTGCATAGATCTGGAAACTGAGGCACTGGTCAAGTAGCTAAAAACAGGCAAAGCAGGAGTTGAAAAGCAGACAGTCTGATGTGAGAAGCCTGGCTCTGAACCACTAGGCCTTATTCTCCCCTGGTCCTTTCAGAGGAAGCCCATGCATTCTGTCAAGGTCAAGTTGGTGATTGCAAGCCAACAAAGGTGTCCACCATCAGTGGTTTAGCATTTAGTATACACATGTATTAGTGTCCTAGGGCTGCTGTAAGAAAGTGATACACCTGGGTCTTGCAGTTGAGGAGGCCAGAAGCCTGAAATCAAGGTGTCAGGGGTGTCATGCTCTCTTTCGAAGGAAGTATTCCTTCCATGACTGTCTCCCGGCGTCTGATAGTTTCAGGCATTTCTTGGTGGATAGATGCTTTGCTCAAGTCCTCCGCCTTCACATGGCATTCTCTCTGTGTCATCCCCCTGTCTTCCTTCTGTGCGTGTCTGTCTTTGTGTCCAAATGTCTCTTTTATAAGAACCTCGGTCATATTGTGTTAGGGCCCACAGAAATGACCTCATTTTCACTTGATCACCTCTATAAAAACCCTCTTTCTAAATAAGGTCACATTCTGGGGTGTTGGGGTTAGGATTTCAACCTACGTCTTTTTGGTAGGACATAATTCAACCCATGATAATACCAAATAAGCTGGAAGCGTATGAAGACCATTGCAATAGGCCCCAAATGATCGAGCTCCATTTCCTGCCACCTGCCTCCCACTCCCAAACGTGAATCTGGCACAGCCCTGTTCAGTTTTGTAGTAGTACTTCAGTCTTTCAGGGCTCATGCCCCCCACCCCCATCTGGAATGCCTTTCCTCAGCCTATCAATCTGGAAAGTCTCTCCATTAATTCTTCAAGGATAAGAGTTCATGTCACTCTCAATTGGAAATCACTACAGGCCGTGTTCTCCCACAACTTGCATTCACATTTACCTCCTTTTCTGTGGTTCTCAATATAGATCTCTCCTTGCTTACTGGTGGCCCCCAGGAGCCTCTGAGCTCCCTGGACCAGGATTTGTGCCTCAGACATCACTCCATCCCAGAGTGTCTATATAAAAATGCCCAACCCATGCAGTGGTCTCAAAGATATTTATCTCTTGAGTGAATACACTAGTCTTACTTCTGAAGTTTCTGTGGCCAGGTTCGCGAATTGGCCAGTAAGAGGTTTGAAGTGGGAAGTCTCTACTGACCCTTATTGCACAATTATGTGATTCAGTGGTTCCTTCTGAATCTCTAGAGAATGTCTAGCATATATAATGTTGGATACTAATCTCCCAACCTACAACTTATCTTTTCATTTTATGGTGTTTTAACAGAGTTTATCTTTTCCTTAATGGTCTGTGCTATCTGTGTACGCTTTATGAAATCCTTCCCTAAAGTCATAGAGACAATCACCAGATTTTTCTTCTAATAGTCTAAAGGATTTTCTTTTCACATGTCGGTCCCGAATGCATTAGAATTTATTTTTATGCATATGGTGTGAGGTTGGGATCCAAACTTTTACCATACGGATAACCAATTATTCTCTCACAATTTGTTGAAGGGCGACCATCGAAGTTTTGCTTTTTCAGATTCAAGGGTACCTTGAGAGTTAGTTTCTGATTCACTGATATCTTATATGCTTCTCCATTCTAGTCTAAACACATCAGGAATCTTGAAAACTTGGGCAACCTTCCCCAGAATCCTCTAGAGTCAAAAGACTTAGTAAAAGGTTTGAGGAGATAGAAACCCAAGCCTTGATTTAGAATGTTAATTATAGTTACATAACATATTATGTAACATAACATAATATGTTAACTATAGTTGCATAAATTCTGGCATGGTGAAGCTTTATGTGCTTCTGTTCAGTGACATTTAAATTTAAAAATTATTGAAAAGAGATGATTGTCTTGATTACTTAGATGACACAAATCTCAGAGAAGTTGGCCAGTTGGAGCTACAGTGGAAGTGAGGATACTGGGCCCACCTGAGAGAAGGATTCAGGAGCCAAACTCAGCTGATGTACCTGGAACCATTGGTAGCACTGTCTGTACCTGGGGAAACACGCTTAGGAAAATCCTTAACATGAGAGGGCTTTGGGGTTGATCCCTTGAAGACCAAAAGAAGAGTGAGAATGGAATTCTGTCTTAGTTTTTAGACCTTGAGCAGCTTCATGGGCTGAGGGGAGAAGAAAGGGGGCTGGATCATCAGGCTGGTGAGGACAAAGAAAAAGCCATGTGGGGAAGGGGCTCTGGGGATCAAGCAGGGAAAACAATACCAGTACCAGTAACCTCAACAGCTGCTACTAGCATCATGAGCACATAGCACTCCAGGCCATGCACTGTCCTAGATGCTTGACAGTCATCACAGATCTTTGTGACTTCCAGAACATAGGTAAGAAGCGACATTCTTGCCAGAGTCACCCCGTCAATGTTACAAATGTTACTCAACCTGGAGTTCTGAACTGGGATAGCTGAGAACATTGTGTGGTAGGCACTGAGCATAGTTCCTGGCCCCTGGCTGGTCCTCAGTCAGTGCTTGTTACATTTTGCAAGGAAGATAATAATCAACTGTTAAGTGGCATCTAGAGTGTTTCTGAGGCTCTTGGAAATTTTCTTGTGGATCTGGGTCCTTTACTCCTTGTGACTCAAACTCACTTCCGCTGCTTCTCATGACCGTGTCGGATTGATTGGCAGCATGGCGAAACGGACAGGGCCCAGGCTCCCACGTCAGACACACCTAGTTAGAACCCCAGCTTCGCCATCTATTAGCTGTGGAGGCTGTGGGCAAGTTCCTTAACCTCGCCGACATTCTTTCCTTCATCTGTAAACCAAAGCCTGTGAGGTCTTCGTTAGGGGGTTGCCGTGAGGTCTAATGACACGGTGCGTGTGAAATGCCTGGTGCCCAGCAGGCATTCTGGACAGATGGCAGTTATTCCTATTAGTGGTGTGGCCTCCTTGCTTGCTGGTGTCACTTCCTGGTGCCTGGAGCCAGTGGGAGGGCACACGTTCCCACGTAGATCAAATGACCTCTTTGGTTGATTACAGGGTTTGCTGTATGTGTGTGATTTAAACAACCTCTCCACACTTGCCCTCTTGGCTGCAACAGAAGTGAGTCAGAGGGGAACGAAGGGAAGGTGGAAAGGAAGCAGGGAGGCCGACACCCCAAGGGACAAAGCAGCACCTGGACATGTCTCCCCACGCAGGTTCCCAGGTAGAGGTGACCAGCCTGGCGTATGGCAGCCAGCTGGAGCACTTTCACCCTTGGATCCTGAGTCCAAGTAAGGGAATGGGCAGCTGGCTCGCAGAGTGTTCTCTAATGGAGAATTCCTGGAATTGGAGGAGATGCACTTTGAAATATTTTGTCAACACTTCTAAGTCTGGGCACTGACTTTCACTGGGGATAAATAAGAAAGCGTAAGTGACAGCCAAGGTCAACAGTGAGTCACCGAGGACTTTGCCTGCTGGCTTCTAAATGCCTTCTCCTTGCTCACAGGCCACCCTTCTAATGGGGAACGTTGTCCTAACCCCTCTTCTTCCACGAGGAAGGAAACTTGATAGATAACTGTTGAACGCTCACTTTATACAAGAAGCTGGACTATGAATTCCCATTATGCCACTATCGCTTCAGCCACTGCTAAGTAATCCTAACAGCTCATGTTTATCGAGTACCTACTATGTGCCAGGTACTGGACTGGCGTTATTGTATGTGTGTATATCTGTATAATTTCTATTTAATACCCACAACAAGCTTTTTGATTAGAGACCATTATTATAGTCTCCATTTTCAAGGTGAGGAAATTGAGGCTTATTTTTTTAAAGACCCGAGATTAGAAAGCAAGGAAACCAGGATTTGAACACAGGCCTCACCTGAGAGGTTTAACTCTGTGAACTTCCCAGGAACCACTGGGGAAGCGTGGTGTTATTTTCACTTTGAAGTACAGGAAATGGAAACATAGATTGGTGAAATGACAGGAGGCGAGGTCAGGCAAAGCAATCAAGGTCAAGTGCTTTCAGGTTGGAGAAACCTAGATTCCAGCCTGGGTGCCAGCGACCCCTGTCCGAGTCTGTGACGGTGGCCAAAATCCTTCGTCTCTCTACAAAACGAGGTGAGAAGAGTGTTGGTGAAGCTTGAGTAACATCATAAGCACAAAGCGTCCTGAAGCCCTGGCATGTAGTAATGCTCAGTGAGCTGGGACAGAGGACAGTGGTCGTTCCGATGTCTGAATCCACACAGCTAGAAAGTGGTGGCCGGGGATGAAGCCTGGGGCATGCTGACGCTGATGCTCCCGCTTGCGTTCTTTCTCCAATGCGGCTTTGCTGCGACTGATTCCTAAATGCCAATCACGTGGACATGTCGCTTTGATGCTGGAGGGCCACCTGTCTTTGCAGCCTCCTTCTCACTCTCTCCCAGGACTGTGTACTCTGTGTATTGCAAAGGGCGTTGGAAGGAGATGCAGGGTTCTTTTTGCCTCTACAGGGCATGTACAGAGCTTTTGAGTGATTAGAGAAAGATTACTCTTTCCTCTGGGCAAGTCCAGCGTATGCAAGGGCACACAGCTTTGGAAAGGGAGAATGGGCTGGATTTTGCCGACACTCACCCATTGGCCCGGAGCCCTGTGAGCAACTGAACACAACAACCTCAAATCTCCCCAACAGCAATTTAAAGAGTGGGAAACAGGCCCAGAGAGTAAGCTACCTGGGTCATCCAGTGAGTAGTGGAGAGAAGAGAGCACGGTGCACCTTGACCCTTGGCTGCTGTGATACCACCTCTGCCATGCTCGTTGGACGAGAGTACACGGCCTGGGCACAGCACGAGTGCCTGCTGCTGCCTGCTGCTGTGTCTGGGACTCGCAGGGCATCAGAGGAAGGGTCAGAAGACCCACTCCACTGCTGACTAGCACTGGGGCTCTGTTCAAGTTCCTCCATGTCTGTAAAATGGGGTTAATGCTGTTTCTCTGGAAGCCTTGTCCTGAAGTATATGTGAGACAGTGCACACAGATGCCCCTAGCCCTGAATTGACACAATACGTGTCAGTTGCTCTGAGCATCCAGAGGGAAAAGGTCAAGCCTTGTGAGCCGATGGTCAAATAGGAAAGAGTCTAAGACTGAGTGAGACCTTGGGACACAAACTGTTGAGCTTCGTGGTCCCAAAGAGTCTGTATCTACGGTGCTGATGTTGAACATGGCTCATTGAAGGGGCCCAAGGAACGTGAGGAGCGAAGAATGAATGAGTGAATGAATGAATGAATGAATGAATGAATGAGTGAATATACTATAGCATATGCTCAAAGGCACAGAGCACATGAGGGGCAGACAGGAGAGCCAAATTCTGTTTTTGGTAGACTGCAAAATGAGAAGTCATTCTACCATTCACACAGCCTGCTCGGCACAGGCGAGCAGACGCCAACATCAAGGAGAATCTCCACAGCTTGAACTTGGGCAGGGTGGGCTGGGTGGGGCTCATGTTTGGGTTTTCACCATGGATTTTGTTTTTGTGTTCTGGTTAATTTCTCCCATAGCCTGGAGGACACTCATGGGGACTCCTCTTTCCTCTCAGCATTGGGTTTCACAACTTTGCACCCGCTTCCCAGAATTATTCTGCTACTGGTTTGGACGGGCCCAAGTGTTGCCTTCTGAGCAGGGGCAGTGGCGTGTTGAATCATCACCTCTCCTATTGAGTTTCCCAGAATCACAGAATAGTCTTGTTGCTCTGAGCCCCACGCCAGGAAGACCACCCATCTCTCCTTCAAAAAAGCAAATCATATTTTCTTAACAAACCCAAATGACTGCCTCTTTGCTCCCACAACTAGCATTTCCTGAGAGTTCATGAATTCCAAAGTGATTGGAGCAATTTAGCCTTTGAAGCTCAGCTCCCACCTTGGACTCTCAGAATTATTTCTTGGAAAAGTGATTAGCATTGAGACACGCTATGAAAATTGGCATCCAAGGATGGTCGTCTCCTCATGCCAAGTGCCCATAGGTTCACCTCCAAGCATTTCGTGATTTCACCAGCGCCATTATCTCCCCGCGACATCTTTTCTTTGGAGTTTATTACTTAAATAAAAAATGTTAATTGTTTCTGAGAAGTGTGCAGTGAGAGATGGGGGCTGCCATCTCTGAGGAGTCAGGGCTCTGAATTCCCAGGCCGCTGCTAACTTTCTTGCCTAATGTTCGAAGCTCTCCATCAGCCAACCATCAATTTGTGCGGTCTAAGTCACAATTTACAGCAAGCACCATTTTCACACGGGCTGTTATTTATTGAGCCTGGTATCACGGTGAGGAGGGCACGAGCTCTTGAGTAATTAGAATCCTGTCCTCACTGGGGAGCGAACAATGGCTTCCTGCTATCTCCGCCTTCTAATGGGTTTGCAATGGTGCTATCTCTGCTTCCATAAATAATGTGCTCCATGTAAATAAGGAGTCATTAAAAATGGGGCAGCACCCACACATCATTTCATAAACATGAGGGAGGTACTTAGGAAGAGGCTCATCCATAAAGAGGTTGTGCTCTGCGTTACAGAACTAAAGCTGCTCTCCAGCAAACATACACACTGCCTTTTGTCACTTAAATCATCCCATTAATACCTACTCGGCGTGGGCTGCTGTAGATATGGGGCAGGGTGGTATAAGCATGGCCTCTAGAGGCAGACAGACTTGGGTGCTAAGCTCCAGGTCCGATTCTCAGCTTCTGTGAAATCTTGACCTGTCCGCGTCTTGATTTTTTCCTCTGGACCATGGACATGGCAAAGTCTACCCGTGATTCGTAAACCACAGTTTTTGATGAGTTGGGTGTAGTCAGGAAGAAACTTTATTCTTTCACATTGTTTCCTTGCCTTCGCATTCCATCCCTGTCATTGAATTGTTAAAATGGCTGCTCCTGTCTACGTAGATTTCTCATCCCATTTAAGGCTTTGTGACATCCCAAGCTTGGGCCAGATGAGCTCAAATGCCAGAAGTGGAGAGGGAGAGGGATTATTTTCTCTCTCTCTCTAGCACTTTCCTCTCCTCCCCGTCCTCCCTCTCCCTGGGCTGTGTGGCTCTTCCAGGAGTGGAACTGTGTTAGAGGATGGACACAGACGGGGGGCAGTAGTGCCGACGATGTTTTCCATACCTGATACAGTTGCAGTCAGACATTGCCCTTTGTGCCCCAAAGTTATTCTTCCAAGATGCTTTAGTGGGTTCCTCAAAGATCCCCACCCCCACAGGGACTCCCTTGCAAGTTCCCTGGTGAGGGTGATGCCCCCTCTAGTGGGTTGTTTATGAGGCCCCTCACCCATTAATATGTGAGGGGGCGCTCCAGCCTCTGGAGGGTAAGGTTCTCTCACTATTTAAGGGCATTCTATTGGGCAGCCCAAAGCAGAATTTTTCTGTTGGCTACTCAGCCTGGTAGCAAGAGCTGCTGGAGGGAAAGCTCACCCCCATGGCTGCTACCTGGCTTTGCTCTGCTACCCTAAGCTAGTCTAGTCTTCTACCTTTAGACTTTTATAGGTAAGAGATAAGGGTCCCTATGGCTCCCTCATCCAGGGAACACATATCAAATCCCTTAACTCTTCTCTTGATGCTAAAGGGGATGGGAAAGCAGCATACTAGCAACTTTAAGCAAAGAGACTTTTACTTTCCACCCTCCTTCCCAAAGAAGTCTTAGTCTGCTGGAAGAAGCTGATGGACTAATAATGGCCGAACCAAGTTGTGTATCGTTCAGAAGGTGAAGGCACTGTTTTTCTTGGCCATAAAGCACAACTGAAAAACAGACAACAGGCGATGTCCCATATTCCACTGACTGTGATGAAGCTTGAATGAGAATGTATTTTAACTGTGTGGCCATGACCATACTAAGATGTCAGTCAGGTTTAGCTCTCAGCATTTATTATACATTGTCAAGTACCTGATGATAAGCACAGACACATCGCACACGTTATGTGTAGGTACCATTCTAAATGCTTTACATGTTCCAACAGCCCTCTGAGAAAGGTTCTATCATTGTCCCCAGGACACAGATGGAGACTCTAAGGTTTGGATGGGCCCTGTAGTTGGTAAGTGGACCCAGGCGTGTAGCTCCAGAGAACAGGTTCTTACCCACCTTCCTATATACCTCAAGGTGCAAGTGGGGGTGAACAGTTCCTCTTCCAAAAGGGTATTTATACAAGCAAAATTCACTCCTAGGAATTCATCATGACTCCATTGGAATCTAAGTACCTTCTCCTTTTTTGTTCCTGTTTCTCCTGGGAGTAGGCTTCTGCCCCCATAAGGATGCTGCAGACGCTTACTCTTTTGCTGCATTCATGTAAAAACATCCCAGTTCCCCAAATCAGGCTCAAATTGCTCCTAATGTTGAGCTCACATTATCCTGACACTGATGCTGAGTTGTCTGGCCCATCCGGTCTCCCAGCTCATCCCACCTCTGAGATGCCATTTCCTCCCGCTGTCTCTCCTTGTTTCGGCGCTAACCACCCTGACTCACAGCGTGGCATTGGAACCTTTGACATACCATCAGGATCATCTCTTGTCCTGGTTGTGAGACCCAGGACTTCTCTGGGCTCCTGTTAATCCCCCCCAGCTCTGAGTACACTGTCCCCAACATGTGACGTATTTCCTCACCACTCACACCATCACATTGCACTGTCTCATTTGATTTCAAACTCTTGCCTCTCCATAAGATTACCTTGTCGTTTGTCTCCTTGTGTTTCGCTTTTCCCCCCATCTAGAACACAGTGTATGTGGTACATTGATGTGAAACTTATCCAGAAAAACAGGGCCCTATCTTCAGCTATCTCATAGTCTAACTGAAAAAAGTAACGGTCACCGTGTAAACTGTCCCAGGGCAAGCCCCTTTCTCAGCTTCACGTTTTCTACCTCTCCCATGGGAGGCTGGACCAGATGATTAAAGGGGCTATTCCCACTTTAAAGATCTATGACTCGGGAACTGTGGCTTCCCGTAATGTTCCTGGAGGAGGAGACAAGTCCAATTTGAGAATCTTGAATCTGATTAATGCGGGAACAGTTAACATTGGGATGAAGGCAAACCCCATCCCCTTCTTCTCGTTTGCCTCCAGGCAGCTTTTATGTTTCTGGGCTTTTATCCCATTATCCCAGCCTGACTTTATTAGTGCCACCTGGAGAGGAGCCCGCGCCCCACCAGGCATTGAAGGGAATGCAGAGAGTCAGCTCGCCACTTTTTGTTAGCATTCACTCTGTTTACACACTTCTGGATCATGCCTCACCCTTCTCTCCTGTTTATCTGGGAAGGACAGACCTGCCACTGGCCTGGGTCTGAGGGGAGATAATGCTTGCTGAGATCACTTGGAAACTGAATCCAGCTTCTGGGTTTTCCTATCCCAGTAGAACCAGGTTAGGGTTTTCAGAATCACTCTAGTATGTCCAAAGAACAAGCACAAATGACACACATAGGATTGAAAGCTGGGGGAGGTCTGGCCGACCTAGTCCAGGTGACCGATCACAGCTTGCTGATACCCCCTGAGGACTCCTGGCCTTCTCTTGTTCTCTACCCCATCAGACAAGAACCCGGATGCCTTCTACCTTCAAACATGGTGTCCATCTCCCTTTCTTTTGGGACTTCAGACACATCCACTTTACCCAGAAAGCATTTGGACTCCCATTCATGTACCAACTCCAAGTTATCCTCAGAGGTCACATGCTCCAGGCCATTTCTCCTGACCTCTCAAACTTTGCTGAGGTGGCCAGCTCTGCATCCATACCACATCCCATAGCAGTGTTAGATGAAAATCAATTGGGTTTCAGCGATGAAAATCAACTATGCAGTCCGTAGCTTCTTGGCAAGTCCTACTGTCTGTGCAGGTGGGAGGAGATGACAAGTAAGCAGGCAGGTAAAATACAGGCCATACTAGAGGTGATCCAGTGAGCTACGGACACTCAGGGCAAGGGTGACTTACCCAGGAATAGGGCGAAGGGAAATTCGCCCCAGAGAAAAGCTTTGAAAAAATGAGTAGAAAGGGAGAGGAACTGGAAGAAATATTCTAAGAAAAGAGGATAGCATATCAAAAGGCTCTACAGTGAGAAAAAGTACAGTGTGGGATTGAGAGGGCAGAGACTAGCTTGACAGTTACCTTTTGCTGAGTAACAAACCATCCGAACACTTAATGGCTCCAACAAAAACATTTATTTAATGCATAGCGACGTAGGTTAGCAATTTGGGGTGAACTCAGATGGCCAGTTCTGCTGACCTGAGCGAGGCTCCACTGAGAGTGGGAGAGACCTCGCTCATAAGTCTGCAAGCAGCTGTTGGGTCATTTGGAGGCTGGCTGCTGTCACCTGAGCTGCCTCTTATCTCCTCCTCATGGTATCTCATCATCCAGCAGATTATCCCAGGATATTTTCCCTTAGTTGTTCAGGGGGGCAAAAGGTACATCAGAAGCCCATAAGCCTTCCTGAGGCCTGGTCTCAGAACGTGCCCAACAATAAGTTCTGCCACCTTTCATTGAGTAAAGCAAGAAACCCAGACTTCCGGGCGGGCAGACAGACACTGTGTGGATAGCAGGTGCGACAGAGAGCTGTGACCACTTTTGCAGTCTTCCCTGGGGGTTAGGCCTACAGTGAGGCAGGGCCATATCATAAAAGGACTTCTGAAGTAGACTGAAGTATGGGTTTGCCTGAAGGGGAAGGAGAAAGATGCTAAATATTTTTAAAGAGGAGTGAGCACAATTTAGAGGTTGTCCCCTGGGCATGCTTGTTGGTGTGGAAGAGGCAGACTACTACTCGCCTACCCAGAATCCATAGAACCCATCTGCCTCCAGGCTCCCAGGGCGACAGTTTGCTTTGGTCGAAAACAGTGAATACATGTATAGACCCGTGGAACAGAATTGCGAGCCCAGAAATAAACCATTAAATTCACGGTCCCTTGATTTTTGACAATGGCATCAAGGCCATCCCATCGGGAAAGAAGAGTCTCCTTAATACATGGTGCTGGGTGTCCATACCTCCAGCAATTGACTGTCCATCTGCAAGACAATGAATGAAGTTGACGCCTACCTCAGACCTTGTACAAAAATGAAGTCAAAGTGAATAAACAGCCGAAATGTGAGAGCTAAACCTACACGATTTTCACGCGCTGTCCCCTAACTCTGTGTATACTTGATTTTCTGAGGTCATTCACGATGGAGAGATTTCTCTCAGGCTTCAGAAAACAAACTTCCTTTCCTAAAAAGTGATCTGTTCTTAGCTGGTGAACTCTTTGAAGATTTAATTGATCGTGTTTCCTTTGACTTTTGAGGAAGCTTGGGGTGATATTTGCAATTTTCTATAATTTTCCAAAATGTTGAGACATTGGTTCTTAAACCTTAGTGTGAATTACCTGGCGATTGAAACATGCAAATATGCTGTTTGTTTATCTTTCTTCAAATATGACCCTTGAGTACATCTAGGGAGGGGCCAGTGGTCTGCATTTTCATCAGACAATGGGTGACTCAACACAGGCGGTAAAGAGACAACATTCTAGAGACAGCTCCTTATGGCACGCCCTTTTATATTTTAACTATCAATTGTTTCATCTTACCTGTTGTCATCCTTCCTTTCCCAGATATGTGTGTATATGTGTATGTACATGCTTACTTACAATTTATTATTTTCATTTTGTCAACTTATTTTAAAATAAAGGAGGATATACATTCATCAATTAGTAACCAAAATTTTCATGTCATATTACAGTTTTCAAAGTACTTTCACATGGATTCTGTACTGTACCCCTCCTAACAGCCTCCTGAATTCTGCATTGGTACACTTATTTAACAGATGAAAAAACTGTTATTCAGAGAAATAATTGTAGGAAAGCAAGTATTGACATAAAAAAACATAAAAGGACCACACATATGGCATTTATACTATGATATTCGGTTATAATGCTGCAAAGATAGGGTCATAGGCCTTTGCAGAAATGAGTCGGGTTTCCATCTCAGAAGAAGTGATCTTTCTAAAAATTTACCCAGGAGAAAGAGCGGCTGATTTCAGCTTTGGTTTCCAAGCTTGATCAGGTCCATTGGGGTGACCCCTCTTAGTTCAGCTTCATCTCAGCCCATTTCAGTTGTCCCCTTCCCCACCATCTGGGCTCCAACCAAACAGTAGGGAGTTGAACATTAATGGCCAAACATGCACTCCCTTCTATAGTGAGACAGCCCCTCGTGGTCCAGGGCTGTTGGAGCTGCAGAGCTCAGAGTCCAGATGTTGGGTAGAAGAGGGAAGGCATGGGGCTGGGGGCGCAATCAGGCATGTACATGAGAGAACAGCTAGAAAGCAGCAAAGTCTGGGGGGAAAAACCAGACAGTCGAGTCTAAAGTCCACGTCTTTTTCTCACTGACTGTCTGTTCTCTTATGCAATTTATTTGTTTGTTCATTTGTTTTCTTTTTAGATTCCACATATAAGTGAAATCATACAGTATTTGCCTTTTTCTGATTTATTTCACTTAGCATCATACCTTCTTGGTCCATCCATGTTGTCACAAATGGCAAAATATCATTTCTTTTCATGGCTGAGAAATATTTTATTTGTATATATACTTTTATTTATATATACTTTTTTTGGCACTATATGTAAATATATATAATATAATATATATATTTACATATAGTGCCAAAAAAAGTATATATAAATAAAAAAATGTACAACATAATATATTATATTATATATTTTATATATGTAATATATAATAAAATATATATTTATATAATATATAATAAATATATATATTATATATATATATATATATATATATATATATATATATATATATTTATTTATTTATTTATAGTGCCAAAAAAGTATACATTTTAAGAAAGGACAAAACTATATTAAAATTGTAATCTCAATATACACTAATAACAAAGGATGAATACAAGTCATATTTGACTTCTGCAATTGCAAGAGGTGTTCAAAGGGTTCCCATCAGCGTCCAGACACTTCTGATTACAGAGCACTCCTGCTTGAGCAACGTTAGCCAAAGTGTCAACTCATATAAAGTTTTTGGCACCCCTGGTATATATCTCACTGTGGGGTTTAGTTTATGACATTGAGATATTAAAGACAGATTGTCCAGGGGAAGTGGGTTTATGGCTCCATCTGTCTGAGACGAGCATAGCTGTGTCCTAGGAACAATACTACACTTCCCATCGTTATTCCTTGCAGCCCCTGATGACCTTGCAGGCTGGGTACTGTTATCATGTTCATATTATGATAAACCAAGGCCCAGAGAAGTGAAGCAACTCATGGGTGGAGGAAGGCAGAGATGAGACCAGCCAGTTTAGCTCAGGGACTTGCAATCTCACAAACTCTTACTGAGCATGCAGTCAGGACTGCAGCTCCACAGGCAAATTATAAATTGTAATGGCTGTTGAAACACAGACACTCCTTTTAAAACTAACCACTTCCTTTTTGCTCTTTACTGGAGCACACGGCAGGACCGCAAACTGAGGGAGGTAAGCCATGGAAACTCAGCCAAACTATTAATGGGAGCCTCTGTCCCATCTTTTATCATCCTTCTCCAGTCCTGCCAACATGAGGCTGAACCAAAACCAAGGGTGAAGACATGCGGGGTGACCTCCTACACCCCAAACGCAGAATCAAGTGCTGTAGAGAAAGCAGTGAGCTGTGGCCCTTCATTAAAGCAAATACCATTAAACATAAGTTCAAGATAACAGAGTGTTTTGACCCCAGCAAGCATTTGGACCACAATGGAAATTCATTTCCCTTCTCTTAGGTTGGAGGAACAGAGGATTTCTTCCCAGACAGAAGCCACTATTAAGGATATGCATTTCTAAATGACAAAATTTGTGTTAGTAAATATGTATGTGTACATGTACAATTACTAATTCAGCAAATATTTTGGCACACCTGCTACGTTTTGGGCAGTGTGTGTGTGTGTGTGTGTGTGTGTGTGTGCATTTGCGTGTGTGTATGTGTGCATGTGTGTGTACTGTGCATGCGTGTATATGTGTGTGCATGTGTGCTTGCACATACATGTGCATGGGTGTCTCTGTGACTCACTTGTCGCTGCCTCTTTCTAGTAACTGCCCACCTAGGCTCTCAAAATCTTTATTGTTATTAAATAGACAATAATAAACCCACCTTAGTGGTAGAATGTTACTGTCCCCTGGCTATTTTATTGGTTGAGCATTGGTCATCTGACCCGAAATAAGCCAATGAAAGTCTTATCCAGGGAATTTTGGGATAGGAAGTGAGAAATAGGGTGCAGTGTTATTGGGAAAGCCTGAAACAGAGTCTGGGTGTGTGAAGAGTTGCGCTAAAGTGGCAGTCGCCATGTATTCTTATTCAGTGAATAAGGAAAACTAAGTGAAGAGGGGAGAGAGAGAGAGGGAAAGGAAGAAAGGAAGGAAAGAAAGAAGGAAGTGGGTAGGTAGAGAACAAACATGGGAACGAGCTGAGAAGGAGGAGGATGATAACTTCTGTATGAGGGTCCTTTTCTCCAGCCATTTTGAAAATCTGCTAGTATTTCTTTCTTTAGCTCCATGAGGTTTCCTGCTACCCTTAAGATAAATGCCCCATCTTGCTTTACTTAACTGAGCTGGGTTGTCAGTAATGCTTCACTGATGACCCCTGAAGCAGCAATCCCACAAACTCTTACTGAGCATGGCCTGTGTGCCATACCCTGTGCCATACGCTGAGAATACTCCGGACTCAGTCCTTGCTCCTAAAACGTCCCGTCTGGAGGAGGTAACACTCTGGGGTATTGGTTTAGTGTTTGGGGAAAGAAAGCTGTGCAGAACAACTCATAAGAAAATGGGGAATCAACTCTTTAGAGGAGTGAGGGCCTGGGGGCTCTTCTCAGAGGAGGTCATGTGCCCCCTGTGTCTCGGAGGCTGAGAACCATTGCCAGCTGGAAGCATCTCGGCAGACTCAGAGGTGAAATTGCAAGGCACGAATTAATGGCTGCATGGCAGGAACAATGGATTCTGAACAGATTAGGACAAGAGGAGAGACTGGAAGGGAAGCGGGGAGAAGACTAGGAGGGTCCTTGTAGTTTAGTTTAAAGACGCTGGGCTTTCCCTTGGTAAAGGGTATGAAGTGAGTCCTATTGTAGAAGTTGACATTGGTGTTGCCGCTGAATTCCATCACAGACATCCCTGGAGAGAGGCACACACAGAAGAACAGGTTATATAGCCTTTTCCATTCCTCCATCTGTGATGATTTTCTGATTGGTAGGTTTTCTAGAAGATTCTCCTTGGAATACTTAATGCACATATCCTCTTCCATTTCCTGCCTTGAACACATTTTGTTAAACCAGAAAGCTTCAAATGGAATGATTCCTTATGTTTTTCAAATAGGTATGAACAGGAGAAAAAGTAACTGGGAGCATGACTCTGAAGTTGCTGTAACAATAAATGAGCCACAAGTAATAAGAACAGCAGCAGCAAGCACCGTGGCTGAGAGGGTGGAGCGCTCTCTGTGGGCCTGGGCCAGTGCCAAGTGCTGTCTGAGAAAGACAGACACACGGCCCGGACTGACTGAGGGTGGCTGCGTGGGGAGACGGGAACAGAGATGGCCTGGAGGCATGTCCTGGCTCTGCCACTTGCTATGTGCCTGGCATGTCACATAAAATGGGACGGCGGTCATAATTCCCTTGTAGGGCTCTCGTGGGGGTTCAGTGCAGCAATGCCGGGAACACTGAATGGGGTCAAGAATGCTGAGGTTTTCGTTCTTTGAAATTAAGACAAGGAGAGATAGATGATGATTGATAGATGATAGATAGATAGATAGATAGATAGATAGATAGATAGATAGATAGATAGGATAGGTAGATAGATAGATAATGCTAATATATTGAAAAATATGTCTCTCAGCCATATACCAATGCAAGTCAAATTCCACATATTTCTTTCACTGCAAAATCCAGCATATTTGCATGGCATGAAATAATCAGTTATAGACCACCTGAAGTTATAGGGAAAGCTAGCCATGACTGTTCCTGACCGGTTTTAGGTCAGCAAATGCTATGATTTATTAACTACACATAGTAGATAGAGAGGGCTTTGATAAAATCATTGGTATTTTAATTTAATACTCAGTGAAAGACATATTGTAGAACATTTGGTAAAATAAAATGAATTTTAAAAGCCTACTGCCCATGTTAATGTTTTAGGTATTTTCTTCCCCATTTCTTTCATAAAGTCATTTCATTAAGTATTGTGAAGGCCAACACACACATACACACAATTTTGTAGCTTTTGGTTCCATTTTTATTATTTAATAACTATTTACATTTTTCATTTGACTTTTTGTTTACAATATTTTACATGTCTGCTTATTATTCCTTCAAACGGATGATAATTTACTTAAATATTTTCCTGCTTTGGATAACTCTGTCACTTCCAAACAGTAATGAATTGAAATAGGCATGTGTTAATGACATTAAGAATAAGAGAAAATTATTGTGAAACTGCCCCATTAAATCAACAAACACACAAACCATCCCAGTCCTGGCATCGCAACGTGGAGACTCATATTATCCGATCACAATTTAGACAGAAGTACAAGCACAACAATCCTTATGCTCATCTTCCCAAAAGAAGGAAGAACCCAGGCTCTACAGCGAGATCCGTTCAGAACCCACCACTTTCTAGCTGGTGGCTTTGGGTGGCTGCTTGGCTCCTCTGAGCACCGATTTTCTCACCTATAAAATGTGGGTGCGGTTGCATCCTGACGAGGTGAATGCAGAGCTTAAATAACATTTTTCTGTTCCATATGTGTTCCAGAGCCTATGTCCATGATATGCGTATCCCACATCTGTGATGTTTACAGTGCAAACCTGTTTCTCCAACAGACAGAAAACCCTATGCAGGCAGAAACGATGTCCCCCTTTCACTATAACTTTAGTGTCCAGTGTGTTAACTGTCACATAACAGGCACTTGGTAAACAGCTAATGAATGTATGAATGAATATCCTTCAATAAGTAAACTTAGAAAAATTGAGTAATCGGTTAGTCTTCTTAGGAAACTATGTGATCTTCATTCTTTATGCCCAATCCTACACTTACATGGGACCAAATTGTGATTGCAGAATATTTTCCACTAGAATGTAATTGTGTTTATGGAAATTGTAATGCATCTTCAGCGAAACAAACCTTGACTGAATTGTCCATAACTCTAGAGAACAATAGACTTTCTCAGTGGAATCCCCTACCCCGCCCACCCCGCCACCACCAATGCTTAACTACCAAATCACAAAGAGGGGGAAGAAAGAGAAAGTGATTTTCCCAACAAAGCATCTCTACGTGTGGGTGGCCAATGTTGTTTACCTAAGATGGATTTGTGGCTGGAGAGAAAATTCTTGTTTCCCGAAAGGTGAAGCGTACTGACGCTGATTACAGAAATAAGTGCCAATGCTTGATGTAAGGGAAGAAAAGGGTTTATCCTATTTAATTTATCCCTGCCCTGTACATACAGGGGCCAGGGAAGGTTGCGTGTTGTCTCTGGCTCTCAGTTCTGCAAAAGCAGGAGGCAGTATTAATACTGAAATTACAAATGCTGGAACATTCGATGTGCTTTCTGCCTGTGAGAACCAGATTTGGTGGCTTTTCTTTTTTGTGTGTTGACAACGTGTTTAAACAGGGGCCAAAATATGATGCTTTGGGGACACCGAGGTCCTCTCCTCACCCCTCCTTCCCCTGCTTGACGGGGAGGCCTGTCAGCAAGGGTGAGAGCTAGCGACATGGGGCCAGCTTCTGGTTAATAATTTGCCACAAAGTTTTGAGCTTTGAGGAGAAATGAACCTAATTACCTCTCCCTCCAGAAAAATATTTAGATTCCCAACAATGCCCATGACGACAAACCCTTAATATAAGGAGCAGGAGAATCATTCGTTTCATCACATCCCATCAGAGGCTGTGACACACACTGGGAACATGAGTGTCCCAACCTGGGCTCCCACTGGCATCCGTGGGAGGTGTTGCTAGGCTTCCAGAAATGGGCTCCAAGGAGAGGCAGAATGGCTCACAGGAAGAACATTGGAGAAGGAGGGTTGGAGCCTGTCACCTCCTGGCCAGCTTATCCTGAACACATCTCCACCTCCGTGAACCTGGGTTTCCTGTCTGCAAATACCAAGCATGTGAACTTCCTCTGCCCAATAGGAAGACTCAGTGTGATCAGGCAGGGCTGAGAGGGTAGCTTTTCAATTGCAAAACTCCACATGGGCTACTTCCAGCCCAAGGGATTGGCAGATGTTATTGGTAAAAGCTGAGACCCCAGAGCTCTCTCCTGATGGGTGAGTTTACCTTTCTCATTAGGAATTGATCTAGTCGTTCACAAAGGACCAAGGGAACACCTCTCTGACAACTGAAAAGCAAGGTGAGCCCGTTTCTAAACATTGTCTTTACTATTCAAACAAAGGGCTTTGAGTCGCATTCTAGAACTTTATTTATTTGAGTTCCATCAAGTCTCAAACCTTTCATTTCTTCACTTGTAAAAAGGAAATGGTGGCCATGGCAATAGTAAGCACTTAAGAAATAGCAAAGGAAGCTGAGGCTGAATGTTTACTGATCTTATACCTCCCTTCACAGAACAAGGCTCTGGGGGGCAGACACACGCTGGGCGTTGCTTATCAGGAAAGGAGGATGATAGAGGTCTTGCCTCATGGCTGCCTTTTAATGAGGTTTTAAGTAATTTCCACATATAAACTTAATTCATCCTCTCAACCACCCAGCAAAGGAGGTTTTTGTACCTCCACTAATGAGGAAACAAAATAAGCGAAGTTAAAAACTTGAGCAAAGCTACAGAGCAATAGGAAGGGGATACAGCTGAGTTTAGAACTCAAGTTTATCTCACTTCACAGCCTGTATCTTCCACCCAAGTAGGTGAGTAAGCAAACATAAGATGAAATCTTTACCTCCCCCGCTAAGTGGGTACTCAGTGGCAAAAAGATTAAGAGTGAGTCAGACCTCCAGGCTGAAATCTTCGCTTCACCATTTACTCTCTCTGTGACTCAGTTCTTATTTATAAAATTGGGATAATACTACCATTGTGTTCCATTGCCTATTATGTGGCAGATACTGTTCTGAGTGCTTAAAGTATTGACTCACTGAATCCTCACCAAAACTCTAGGAGGTTAAGTACTGCTATTATTCCCGTTGTATGGATAAGGAAGCTGAGTCACAGAAAGGTTAAAAGTAAGTTGTCTACAGGTATAAGCCAGTCTGTGGCAGAGCTTGGATCGACGTCCAGGCTGTGGGTCTTGGTGTTCCTGCTGCCCCCATGGACTGTGATCTCTGCTGTCAGGCTGAAATGATGGGATGTCTGAAACTCCTTAGAACAATGCCTGGTCCACAGTGTCATTCAGTAAATGTGAGCAGCGATTTAGTTTTATGACCACTCTCGTGGTTGCAACAGCTAACCCTTCTGAGGCGCAGAGTAAATTAAAAAAAAAAAAAAAAAAAGTTCAAGAAAGATGGCCCCTGGGTTGCTGACTTTCAGTGAAAGAAGAGAGGGTCTGATCTGCAGGGGTGAGGGATGAGGGGTGAGGGGTGCTTCCAGGGATGAGGGTGAGATTTTTCATCTGCATCTTTAATTCAGCCATGTTGTGGGGACAGAATCCCAGAGAGCAGTTTCCAGGCTCTCGGCCTCACATGGAAAGGTGCTGGCTCGGGTAGTAGATGGCCATCAGCTGTGATCAGATGGTCATCAGCTGTAACCAGTTAGCCAGTAGCCACTGATATAGCTGCCATGGCTGCGTTTGTTCATTGGCAGAGAAGCGGAAGGCGGATGGTGGATTGTGTGGCTTCTGCTTCCTGTGTCTCCAACCCAGCCACCAGCAAGAATAGTGGAATGAACCCCCTATTCATGGCTCCATGGGTGTTGCTTTTTGGCCTTACGATATCCTGCGTTCTTGTGTGGGGAGCAGGACTAGAGACCCTGCATGACACATGTCAAACAATTCTGGAAAATGATAGACATAATTCCATTCTCAGCCCTTAAGCAGAAGGGAGTGAGGGACGCAGCTGTGGTTCTATAAACAATAGAAGTTGGACTGCTTAGTCACAGATAATCCCAACAAAAATAAAATAGGTCAGCGTTTAAAAAAACAAGGACGCTACATAGGCAGCTCTCATAAGCTGAGATATTTATAATAGTTTTCCCCCTTAATAATGTGTTAAAATATCTTTCCACCTGCTTAAAAAGTCAAAGAATATAAGAATTTATGATAAAAAGCAAGAGTCCATCCACTTTCAGCCTAATCCCCCAAGGAAATCACTTTTACTTTTTCCTATCATTAAATCTTTGAAATCATATGGTTTTATATTCTTATTTCTCATTTTTCTAACATCAGATTTATTTATGGATTCCCTACTGTGATAAAACATAGTTTCATTCATCTAGATTCATTCATCACTTTCTACCAAATTTTTCATTAATTCAGCTAATTTCATTATTAATTGTAGTTTACTATTTTAGCTCATCTATTGGTTAGCTGTGTAATTTTAATTATATCTTAATTCCCTGTTTCTTATTCCATGGATCTGGTGATATGATGAGAATGTTTCTTTCCCAGTTGCCCTGCCCCCGCCCCCTTCTTTCCATCAGTTGCACCACCCTCTTACTTACCTTGTGCAGGTGGAACACTTGGTATTCTGCTCGGCCACTTCACTCATCTCTTCCCTGTTTCCTCTTTGGTTGAACTTATAAGTGAAAAACCAATATATTGCTCTCCCATTACTATAAGACATTTTATCGACATCATTCTTGAGGCCCTCTGAGTGTCTGATGTACTTCTCCAGACGTGGTGTAAAAAGACTTCATCTGAAGTTTTCTTTTCTTTCAATGAACCCTTGGGTTGGACCCTTCTAATGCCTATATCATGCTCTTTGTGTAGGTCCCACTTATTTAGCTAGAGTCATCTTGAAGAAACTTTCTCAGATGGGGCATTTGAGAGGTAAAATTCTGAGTACTTCAAAGTAAAAACAAAAATAAAACAAGCCCCCCCAAAATTATTGTATTTTCATACTTGTTTGATAATTACCCGAAGTGTAAAATTTGGGGTATAAAACCATTTCCCCCCAAACCTTGGAAGATGTTTTACTGTCCTCGAGACTCTATTTGTGTCATCAAAGACTGTAGCTATTTAAATCTTTTTTATGGTTAGGTAATATGTTTTATATTTTTCCCTTTGTTACATTTTAAAATCTTTATCATAGAAGTTGTGAAATATACAAATAAAGATAGGTGGACTTGGAGCTGATTGAACTTCTATACCCAAAGACTAATGATTAAAAGGGCAATATCAACTGAGGAAGAGGATTGTCTGCCCTGTTTCTTCCTACATCACCACCCCAATTGGAAGATTTGATTAAAGACATAGAAATATGAAAGCCAGGTATCAGGCAGCATAAAGGAAGAATCACAAAGATCATATCATGGTTCAAAGTATCTAGATGGATTTAATACATTGAGTTATCTCTAAAAAGTGGCAGTGTGAGAGGAAACAGATCATCCATGAGATTTGCAAAACAACTGCACATACGATTTCAAGTTTTTTCAATATCCCACACCCTTTATAATCTCTAAATTAATAATCTCTCTAACATCTATAGAAATATTCAAGTAGGGGGAGAGATTTGACCCCCACACTATTTTCTCTCTTCTCTTCTGGCCCTTGTCTTGTTCCTCTCATTATTAACAGATTTTTCTTATGTTTTCTTTTTTTTTTTTCTCTTGGCGATGTCCTGGAGCTCTAGTTTTGCTCTTCTTCTTCCTTCCACTTGAGGGCTACCTACTGTGGATGTAGAGTGAACACAATCCATCTGTTCCTAGAGGAAGAGTTTAACAGGGATATAAACATGAGACACACCATCTTATTGAGAACAGTAAGATACCATGAGGATATACACCAGGGCTGTCTAATGTATGTTTAGTGGGGATGTGGGCTAGTCCAGGAAGACTTCTTTGAATCAGTGATCTGAAGTGGAGACTGAACCAGCATGTTGGGTTTACTTATCTTCTCAGACATTCTCCTGGCAGGATTTCTTCCTGTTTAATCTTGGAACATCAAAGTTAGCATTTCACCATGAAAAATCCAAATTCTCAGAAAAGGCTTTATCTTAGTGTCAGAAAACCTAGTAACTAGCCCAGGGGTTATCATATATTAGATGCTTAGGAAATTGTGGTTCATTCTTAAATAAAGATAGCACAAGGTAATAAACCTTTATTCCCTGAAAACCGTCTGGTCCAACATCTACCTCCCTAAATCCTACTTTATAGGAGAGATAACTGAGGCTTAAAGTAGTTAAATGACTTACATAAGAGCAGGTAACATAGTTTGCTTGTTAGTTGCTTTTTACCATTGCTACTTCATTGATTTTTTTGACAGTTATTTAACATGTCCCACTACACGCTTATTTCTTTTCCAGGGGTTGTGGGACTACCAGAGGTACCTGCCTTCCCCAAGCTTGTAGGCAACTGTGTAGATAAAACACAGCCCAATACTCTGAATGTTAATACTACTGAGGACCTACTTTATAGGAGTTTGTGATAATTACATGAGCTTATGCACGTCACATGGTAAGCATTCTAGTAATAATGGTTAATTGTTAATAGTAGAGGTAGCAATTTTGGTATTTTTCTCAAATAAGAGAGGTTCCAATTGATGGTGGGAATCATGGGTGGAAGAAATTGTTTTGAATTAAAATGATCAGCTACGTTGTGAATTAAATAAACAAACAAATCTTCCCTCTGCATGACAAAAGCTGATTGCTGCGTGGAAGGACAGGGAGACAGGAAATCTGAAAGGAGCTGATATAGCCTCTACATCTAGTAAAATGCATAACTTACACATTTACAACGTACATGGCACAATAAAAAAATAGTTAGGTAACTTATGGCATAGATTTCTAGTGGAATATTATGCAGCCTATAAAGACTTTTAATAAGGAATATATAATAGGGCAGAAGATTACCTATAATGTAAGTTAAATAAAAACAATAGAATAAAAATTGTGTATACAGTAAGACTGTAACAATGAAACGAAAAGTCAATAAAGTAAAAAACTCTGGAGATAGATATACACAAATATGACCTCCTTTAAAATGTGCCAATAGGAAGCATTGTTTTATTTCATTTTTTCTATTTTTATCTATTTCCTAATTTTATTTCATGAACATGTATATGCTCTATAATGAGCAAAATAAGATAATCTCATTTAAAATATTATTAAGAAGTTGGAACTTCGTTTAGCTAAACATATCCTTGTAGAAAGGATTCCAAAAAAAAAAAAAAAAGGATTCCCTTACTGGGTGAGGTGTTTGTTGACACTGATATGTGGTTTCCCATCTGATTCAATGTACACATTCCACAACCCTAACTGTGACCCCTCTCACCTGAAGCCACCTGGGAAACATCTGATAAGTGAAGCATCTGAGTGAATGATTGAAGGGGCCAAGAAGGAACAAACACTGTACAAGCGGTTGATGGCACACTTCCACCTGCAAACACTTGGGCATCAGAATGCTTGGCAGGACGATTGCTGGAGGTTGAAAAGAGATGATGTTTACATCATGATGCTTAAGAATCCTATGGCAACAGCCTCTGAAAATTCCCTATCCCTCCACAGTATATGGGTTTAGGTCTTTTTGCCATTCAAACATTTTTTCAAGCACCAACTATGAACCAAACTTTGTGCAGGAAACTGCAGGAGAATGACACATGGATGAACCTGGTCCTGACCCTCAGTCAAGTTCAGAAATACAAATCAGATCACATTTTTATAGATAGATCTAAAAGACAATCAAGGAAATGTGCATTAGGTCATTTCAAGTTCATTCAGCAATAACCTATTGAACAGGCGAAGGTGAGAAACCACGTTAGCCACATTAGACACAGAGGGAGTGAGAAGCATGGTCCTAACCATCAACAAACTCACCTTCCAGTGGGACAGTCAAGGGTTATGCTTCTCATTATGCAATTGATTGTCTATTCAGAGACTAAATAAAGGATGAGGCAGTGATACCATGAGCATATACTGGGTGCATTAGTTTCCTATTGCTGCAGTAACAAATTAACACAAACATAGTGGCATAAAATAACAGAAATTTATTTTCTCATTGTTCTGGAAGCCAAAATCCCAGGACCTCCCTGAAGGCTTAGGGGAAACTCCTTCCTGGCTGCTCCCCACTTCTCGTGGCTCCAGGCTTCCCTTAGCTTGTGGCTGCACCATTCCAATCTGTGTCAATCTTCACATGGCCTTCTCCCCTGTGTGTCTCAGTCTCTCTCTATCTAGATCTCTTTCTCTTATGAGAACACCAGTCACTGGATTTAGGGCTCATGCTAAATCCAGAATGACCTCCTGGTGATATCCTAAAATTAACTACACGTATGAAGAACCTACCTGCAAATAAAGCCACATTTACAGGTACTGAGGGCTTGGGAATGTATCCTTTTTTGGGAACACTTCAACCCACTACGTTGGGAGTGGGGGCTAAAAGGTAGAACTTGGCCTAATACGGAAAAGTCAAAGGGACTTCTCTGAAGAAACTATCCTTCATTTTCTGAGGGACAAGTCGAGATCAAGTAGAAAGAACAGTTCAAGGCTGTGGAAACTGCTGGGGTAAAGGACCCTGATGGAAAATCTGAAAGCCCGTCTGTGTGGCTGGAGTGACAAAAGCCAAAAAGGATACTACACAAGTTGGGGCTGGTGAGAAAGTATGGTCCTGTTGAGGGTTTTGGTCTTTTTCTTAAAAATTAACGGAAGCCACTGAGAACTTTAAGATGTAACAGTGGGGAACAGACAGCAGTGGGGACTGGCTGAGAACCTGTGTTTTAACAATATCACTGATTGAAAGGAGACCAAATTGTATGGGGCGGGGGGTCATTGTGAGCACCTTGCGTTAATCTGGATATGATGGCAGCTGAAGAATTGGAGAGAAATAGAGGATTTGAGAGATAGTTAGGATAAAACAAACAAACAAAGAAAAAAGGCAGGGGACTTGGAGATGGATTAAATGTAAAGTGTAGAATCAAGGGCGTCTGCCAGGCATCTGGTTTGTAGCTCTGGATGGCTCGTGGTACCATCCACTGAGATAGGGAACCCAGAGCCAGAATCAGGTTTTGAGGAAAGACAATAAATTCAATCAGTTAGAACGGGTGGCTAAGGGCACTTGGGAAAAATACTGACGGGAAAATATCAGAAAACCTCACTGAGGAGGCAGGACTTAGACCAGGCCTTGAATTCCTTCCAGAAACCGAAGTCGGGCACAGTGGGAAGAGCATGAGAGAAGAGACAGTCCTAACACAGCAAGCACCCAGCGCTAAGTTAGGCTCGTGGCATTTCTGTCCATTTCCCAGCTAGGAAACTGCATTGAAGTTTAACGTACACACAGATGAATGCACAATTCATACCATAGGTCTGCAAAGTGTAACAACATGGATCATCTACTTTCTCGGGGAAGGGTCCATTTTTATTATTATTATTATTTTCCGGTTTAACTCTAGTCCTCTGATTTAAAGCTACCTCGCGTTCTTCTTGGAAGCAGATTGGGAAGAAAACCTCATTGCGTGAATAAAAATGCTTGGTAAGAAATAGCAGGGTTGTAATTATGATAGTAGCAGTGTGACTAGAAAACAGTGGTGACGACAGTTGGAGAACCACCAAATTTGAAGTGAGTTAGAAGCATGCAAGGAGAGAAGACTGGAAGACGCCATCAGTTCCCAGTCAGGGTGTGTGTATCCTTAGCAATTTCTATGTAGAAGTGACTGTTGATAGTGCAAGGACGAGTTCAATTTTAGACATTTGGAGTTTGAAGTGTTACGTACAATTTGTGTGTAATGCCTAGAAGAACAGAAGAGAAGCATGCATGGGTGCAGAGAGCAAGAGAGAGATCCTGGCCAGAGAGAGAAATGTGTGAGCCCCACTTACACATACAGCAGTTGATGGTCTCGGTTTGGAAAGGGTTACTCAGCATGAGATGTCCAGCATTTGTGTGTGTCCTTTTTCCCTCACAAAGAAATGGAAGTAGCTGGAGTGTGTGCTATAGGCTTTGGGTCTTGTCAGTACGTAGAGATTAAAGCTGGAGGTAGGGCTTTGTGTCTTGTCAGTATGAAGAGAGCAAGTGAAGCTATGGGCTGGTATGACACGGTCCAGAGGATGTGAGGAGAGCGAGATCACTCCTGTGCCTGGAATGAGGGTCTGGGGCCTGAGGATGGAGCTGAGAGCAGGGGATTCCTGCTGTACCTCTTTGGCCCCAGGTTAATTAGGGTAGAGAGAGGGGGTGGGGAGAACCCAGAGACCATACCACAAAGAGTGTTAAAAGCTAGAGTTCTTTCCAGATGTCAACAGACTTTTGTAGACAATTAGGAGGCTGTCTTTTTTTCTCTCTCCCAGGACCCCTGACACAAACTGTCTGAACCACAACAGTTGAGTCTGAGCGTATCAAATAAGTAAAGCAAAGAGGGACCCCATGAAATAACTGTGGTTAGTGGCTTGTAGGGCTGTGGATGGTGTGTGTGGGGGGAGGTTTGCTCAAGAGAAAGAAACTTGCTTCTAATCAATGTGCTAATCCAGGACATAAGGTCTCCTTTCTCTCTCTCTCTCTCAGCCCTCACCTCCCCCTATTTTGCCCCCTCCCCAAACTGGTTGAATGGAAATTTGGTCCCCCCCTTTTTTTTAATATAGATACATTAAAAAACAGACACAGATCTTCAAAGAAGCCTGCAATTTCACTGGCGACGGAATGTTTATAGCCACAATTTGTTTGGTTCTGATAAAATGCACATGCCCTCTTATTCCATTTTATTTTGCTTCCCAAGCCAGGTTTGTCTCATGCATAGGTCTGCAGTCTTTTCAGACAGCAAGGGAGAGAGGGAGAAGGAGAGGGCAGGGAGAGGGAGAGGGACAGGGAGAGGGAGCGAGAGAGAGAGAGAGAGAGAGAGAGAGAGAGAGAGAGAGAGAGAGAGAGAGAGAAAGAGAGAGACGCTTCCCAAAGCTGTGGCTGCCTCTGCCTGTCAGTGCATCTTCTGGGCCCAGAAGCCATCTGCTAAAGCAGAAGAGAACACTGCTCAGGGGTCAGGATGAAAGAGGGACATTCCAAATATTCCCTTATGGTCTAGCAAGAGAAATGCCCATCTTTGCAGGTTGCGTTAAAGCTAGGATATAATCTCCCCAATTCTTTTAAGGAGGTTGTGTGATGAAGGTAGGCGAGTCTTAAAGCCAGAAAGACGTGGGTTTAAATGTCAGCTTAGTCACTTCCTTGCTGTGTGACCTCGAACAAAACTTTCTCTGAATTGGTTTTCTCCATCTAACAACCCGGGGCATCTCTCCTGTGGGATTGTTATGAAATAAAGAAGATTGGAGCCAGGCCAGCATGGCAGAGGGTGCCCGGAAAGGAGCAGAAAGTGGTGTTTGTAGGAGGAGAGGCAAGAGGATTCTAAGAGGGCAGCAGGCGCCCCCACATACAGGCATGAGAAAGCATCATTGCTGGTGGGAGAAGGAGAAGTTCGAGGTGACTGGGTATTCAGTACAAGGCTAGAGCAGCAGGGAATGCGGCTGGCAGAACAAGAGGTCAAGTTGTAAACCATGCTGAGTGAGCAATCGGAACTTTTACCTGCAGCCACTGTGAGGGCCTTGGGGAACCTAAGAAGAGGACCAGGCGTGTTCACGTAGTGTTCTAGAAAACTGGCCAGCAGCAGCACGGCAGATCTACTGTAGGGCTGAGAGAAGAAGGGGGGAGGCAGAAAAGTGACAGCGAGGTGATGTTCCTTAGTAGCGGCATGTGTAAAGGCTGCTGCTATGGCAAGGGTTGAGTGATAGCTCTGGGTTCAGGTCCCAGTTCTGTCCTGTTCTGACTGGAGAACATGGAATGAGTTCCTTAAAGTCTCTGTGCCTCAGTGGCCCTGTCTGTAAAATGGAGACAGGAATCGTGTGTATTCCTCACATGGATATGGGGAGACCTAAATGAGTTTTAAATACCCGAAACAAAAGAGCATATGCAGCCTAGCTCTGATAAATGTGATTACTAGATAACATTTCCGGCCATCTGTGTTCCTATTTACCCTGCAAGACAATTACTGCTTTTCTTTCTTTTGTCTTTATAAAAATTAAAGCTCAGGGCAATTGAGTAAGTGTGGCCATGATCAGCTGCTATGTGGAAGAGTCAGGAGATAAACCAGATTGCTTCCCAAACCAGTGCTCTTAGACCTTTCCGGCTGAGAGGGAGACCAGAGGTGGGAATATCTGAAGATGTGTGGAGTATATGAAACAGCCAGTGAAGATATTGCCGACGGAAAAGCTTAGCTTTAATGCTTTTCAAAGAGTTCCCTTTCCCTGACTCCCGTCACCCCCCATCCATGGTGTGTGTGTGTGTGTGTGTGTGTGTTGAGGGGAGTGATTTACCAGGTTGGCTCTGGCCAGAGCTAACAGTCCTCAGGGTTTTGAGGAACTTTAAATGAAACTTTGCTTTTGGACAGATCAATGAGCCGAAGAGCAGATTTCTACATTTTCCCTCTTGGCTAAGGTCTCCTCTCTCTCTTCCTCCCTTCCTCTCAGCTATATTTGGGGGAAGTTTACATCTGACAAAGATGAGCTCTATTTAAAACTAGTCAGGCTCTATTTCAAAAGATGTGTGTGATTCTATCCGAAAAGTAAATTTGTAATTATAATTAGAAGTTTCTCTACCAGTAAGACCCTGGCACCAATTTTCTGTGCCCAGTGATAGAAAGCGATGTGATGATGGAACCCTGGAGTTGGGAGAGGTTCCAGCCCAACCACCCACAGACCCAATGCCCTGGCACTTCCCCTGGGCTGCCACTTGACCACCTGACCACTTGACCAGTTGGGCACTTGAAGACGCAGGGCTCTCTGCTCTCAGGGATGCTTTCCTCTTCCTACCTGGGATGTTCTGGCTGTTGGAAGGTTGTTGATGAAATGCCATTGTCTAGAGTCCCCTGTTGAACCTCATTGGTTCCCAAACACTGCTCTCTCTCTCTTACCCAGGAGAGCCCTCTTGGAATCCATAGACATTACATTGTGTTCTTGCGAGTGTTTTTCTCCTTCAGGTTGACATTCTGAGTTGGTTTAGTCATTCCCTAAAAGGGCACGATTTCCATATCCCTTTGGGTAAAGCTGTGCTCCGGAGCTAAGGCAGGTCCACACGGATGGCACTTCTACTCTGAAATCATGAACCAGATTTTGTTATCAGATGGTTCCCAATATAATTGATGTTCTACACTGAGCCTGCTGGGAGGAAGTTGTGTGTCTGGGGGGGGGGCGGGGGGGGGCTGTTGCATTACTGACATAAAAGTGATCCTCCCCTGGCTCTGCATTGCCCTTGGAAGAAGACACAGACTCCTTCTGTTCAGCGACAGAGCTCAATAGGTCACAGACCCCGACCTTGGCTCCCAGCTCATCTTGCAGTGCTGTCCCTTGCTCTCTCTCCCCCAGCCTCAGTGGCCATTGTTTTGTTCCTTAAACACACCAAACTTACCGCTGAGGGTGTTTTCAAGTTCGGTTCCCTCTACCTGGAGTGCTGTTTGCCCATTTCTCTGCAGGGCTGGCTCCTATTTGTCTTCAGGGCTCAGCTCTTTTCCTGACCTTTCTGTCTAACATGCTCCCCACTGCTTCCGTCACTCTCTAGCTCACCATCTCATTTCATGTCCTCATAGCCCTTATCAAGGTTAAAATTACCTTGTTTATTCACTTGTTTATTCATTTAGTCTCACTTTCCCCAACTAGGCCACAGGATCCATGAGTGGAGGTGACCTGTGTGTCTTGTTCACGTCTGTGTCCCTGTTGATTGGAACTGTGTCTGGCACAGAGTGTGGCCCATGAGAGTATGTGCTGAATTAATGCCCCCATGAATGAATGAATGCACTGAGTGTGGGGAGGACTCAGAATAAGTATGTGGAGTTGTGGCACCTTAGAGGTTGTACAATACTAATTTTACAGATTTATTCTAATCCACTATGCTTGTCCCACAGATAATGAATCTGTGTCCACTGAGGGCAATTGACGTCCCAAATTTCACACCGTAACACCATCCATTCATGCAAGAACTGCCACAAGAATCCAGTTTCCTAATGGGAGTGACAGCGATTTTTGTTTGTTTTACAAAGAAAAGCAAAATGCACTGGCATACATTAGTCACTAAAAGCAGTAAACTAATTTGGTGCTTTAGTAGAGAAGACTGAAGCTTCTCAGAGCAGGTTTCTGAGGAGGTCATTTTGGTACAGAGAAGATTTGGATAGAAAGTAAAGAGGTTAAGACAACCGTGTGAGAGGAATCCCAGAAGTATAACTCAGTAGATTTGATGCCTGGAAAAGAATTGCAGTAGACTTGGTGGGCAAGTGGGGGCGATCTCGGTGGGGGGCGGGGAGGGGAGCTAAGAGGAGGGTCTGGCCTTGGCATCTAGATAAAGGCCTTTGGTCTCAGCTCCTGCACACAGTGGCCCTTGAATGGATGAGTGGGATTTACGGGGGTTCACAGGGCAGTTGTAGACCCAGAAAATGGGGTGAGGAAAGAAGCAAATGGATGACAGCCTAGCCAGAGGTCACTGAGGGGTCCAGCCATGCTGTGATAACAGCCACACCAAGCAGTGGAGGAGAGAGGCAAGCAGCTTGGGTACATTCATGGTAATGCTTCCAGGCCTCCTGCAGCATGGGTGCTCCCTACTGCTCGCCGACCGTGTCCTCCATGGTGTTCCCACTGAGCTGACCAAACCTGGGTCATATTAGTGACCTTGCCTCCCCAACAGCACCTTCCTCACCCCGTTGGAGGCACCTGGTGGCCCACCACAGGCAGACGTCTTGGAGTCAGACAAGCTGGCTTATTAGGAAGCAGGTGTGATATTGAATGTTTTTGTACTTTCTGGTGTCACTCTTTTCTCATCTGGACAAAGGGAACCAAAAAAATGTCTGCCACCTAGAACTATGTAAAGATTCTATGAGAATTTGCATGTAAAATGCATAGAACCACTTATGGAAACAGGAAGTGTGCAATACATATTTACTCCCCCACATTCTTCCATTTTTCTGTAACCTGGACCTTTCACTATACTCCTGATTTTGTGTTCATTTAATTGAATGAATACTTTGAGAAGAATGTTCCCAACAAAGAAGTTTGAAAGTCATAGAATATTATAACAGAATAGGAATTGAAGTTCGTTTAGTCAAAAATTAAAATTTGTGGCTGGTGGCTGTGGTTTTTTTTTGTTGTTGTTATTTTTTTTCTTTGTTGTTCTTGAGGGAGGTGCAGGTTGTAAAATTGTTTAAAAAATTTTAATCAATTGCCATTTTAAAATTGGGAAATTTCACATGCTGAGAGTTTCCTGGGGTATCTTGAAAAGTCTGGATGTCCAAGAGCCCAGGGTCTGCTGCCTGCTGGCCATTAGCTGCAGCTGGTGGCTGGCGCCCCCTGTCCAGCTGTGTTACCTTGCTCAGGCTGCCATAACAGAGGACCACACACTGGGTGGTTTAAAATGTGAAAACCTATTGTCTCCCAGTCCTGGAGGCTGGAAGTCTGAGGTCAAGCTGTGGGCAGGGTTGGTTCTTTCTGAGGCTCTGAGGAAGAATCCGTGTCGGGTCTCTCCCCAAGCTTCTGGGGTTGGCTGGCCACATTCGGCGTTCCTTGACTTGTAGAGGCCTCACTCTGATCTCTGCCTTTATCTTCACATGGTTCTTGTGTGTTGGTTTCTGTTTTCAAACTCCCCTTTTTAGAGAACAACTGTCTTACTGGATTAGAGACAGCTTTAGTGACCTAAACTAATTACACTCATTACGTCTACAATGGCGATTTCTGAATGAGGTCACAGTCTGAGGTACTGGGGTTAGAATTTGAACATGACTTTTTAGAGGACGCGATTCCAGCCATGACACCAGCTTACATCATCTCTCCCACCAGCTGCTCCTCCAGTTTGCGAAGTCCCCCTGCCCCCTGTCACATCTCAGCAGGCAGTCACCGACTTTTTGTTCAATGCCTACTCTCTACCGTTGAGGAGTAGACCAGTATCTAACGCCCTGGGCAGCTGTGCGGTCTGACGTGGGCGCGGAATGGAAGTTCACAGTGAGCAGTTCTCCCGAGGTGGCTCGGATGGTGACTGGCAGAGGCAGGATGTGGCCTACCTCTCTTCTAATCCATTCATCCTGGCGTCTCCCACTAGGAGAGGAAGCAGTGAGAAATGCTGCTGTTTCGCTTGGTGCCTTGGAGATTGGTGAGGGTCAAGTAGTGAAGAGGGAGCCTTGGTCTGGTGAGGGGCAGGTAACAAGTTGGGGCTGTGACAGGTGAAGCCTGAGGTGACAGCCTAGGAGAAATATCCAGGGCGCAGTGGGAAATGCAGAATTGATGGGATCAAGTGTGCCCTCCGCACCAGTGAAACCAGAATCTTCTCCCACTTGGTGAGGAGCTCATCAGAATGACAGTTTGTTAGAAATTCAGGTACATTTGTAATTTCCCCCCTAATGCAGGTTGATAATTAGGAAGCATTACACATATTCACAGAGTAAAGATTTTGAGGTGTTTTATTTTAGATGAAAAATATTTCTTTGTGTGTTACTCTTATGTAAGGGTGTTTTTTTGTTTGTTTGTTTTTTTTTTGTGTGTGTGTGTGTTTAACTTACCAAAATGTGAGTTAAATTATATTTTGATAATTTTCTCAATGTGTCAGCTGCCAACAGCACTTTGAACAATAAGAATTAGATCGCTCCTAAATATTAGGTGGCAATTTCATTAAAACATGCTGGAGGACCCAGAGTTAAGGATCTGAGGAACGGAACCACAGGATTGCTGCAAGGTTTCCACAATTCTGAAAACCTGGACACAAATTTACTGCACTTCGTGAGGGATCTGTCCCCCACCATGGTACTAATGCGGAGAGGATGTACAGTTCATAGGACATGACTAGGGACACTCATATGGCTCTTCTTATTTGGGCATCTCTAAGCTTCCTGTGGTCAGGTAGGCATACTGTATTCACTTACAGAAGAGCAAACAGAGGCTTAGAGAGATGACAGCACTTGTCCAACCCTGTGCAAAGAGTGAGCGTCCAAGCTAAGAGTAGCCACAGAAGCCATATTCCCTGGCCACTGTCTGGAGGCAAAGAAGAGCCGTAGCCAGGTGCGACGACAATACGATTCCAATGCATCACACTTTTTTGGGTGTTGGACATGGTCATTCATGGATGATTTGACTTTGGAGAGCTGAAGTATTGAGGATCACAGAAAGAGATAGGTGTACGAGATACAAATAAAGTACGGATTATTCATGAATGATCACTGCGTCCCTGGCCGTATGCTCCGTTCTTGAGCTCGTTTAACATCACACAATCCTACTGTGATGATCAGCTTCCATTTGCAAGTTGAGGAAACTGAGCTCCCTTCCAACCCCGATATGTATAATCTATGCTCAGCGTATAGCGAATTCCTTTAACAGGCTCTGTACCTATGTTATGGACTCTCAATTCCTTTTCAGTGTAACTTTGTGTGTCTCTATACAGGTACATAATGCTGTGTCCCTATGGAGATGTGAAATGCCCTCTTTTCACTTTCCACTATACATCTAATTAAAAAAAAATGGTTGGGAAAAGCAAAAAATCCGAGTTACCTGGGATGAAAAATAAATCTAAGAAAAACTTGCACTGAAATTATGGAAAACTCTTTGGAACTTTTTCTCTGACTCATTTAAATGAGTTAGAAATAAGTCCAGCAAACTGATACATACACAAAGTATTATAACAAGACATTTTTATTCATTACCTAGAATCCATAAATATATAAAATATTTTACGGTATTCCATTTTGATTATTTTTTCATTCAACCACTCTGGAGAGAATCAAAGCCTTTTCTATCCCTGAATGATTCCATTTCTCTTCTCCCATGTCCAGACAGCTTCAGGATTTCAAAATTGGCTTGCATTCTTCTCTTCCATATTTTATACTTTCACTATTTGTCTATAACAACTTGTAGAAGGTTTGTAGAACTGTGACTTTGTGGGAATTAAACTATTTTCTGAAAAGCTTTCAAAAAAGTATATTCACACAATACACCAAACATAGAAAAAGTACAGATAATAATATAATAGATACAAATATTTACATACTACAGATTTGATGCATGTAAATATTATGTTTTATTTTCGTCCAATAATTTTTCTTGAAAAATATAAAACAATACAGGTTTTGGCTAATGGACCCTCCCTTAGCCACACTTTCTTTCCTGATAAAATTTTTTCTAGAACTCTGTGTTTTTCTTTTCTCTGTTTTCTGCATTTATTATATGAAAGTATGCTTGAACTACACAGAGTACTGTGTTGAGTGTTTTTAAAAGTTGTCTACCCTGTATCTCTTCATCTCCATCATCTCCATCTCTATTGCCATCTCCATCTCTATCTCTTTCTACTGTTCAAACAACTTTTAAGAAATGGTCCATGTTGATACACGATACTTTATTAATCTTAATTGCCATTGAACATACCGTTTATTTACCCATTCTTCTTTTAATGGCCATATAAGTTGCTTTTTTTCTATTACAAACAGCACTACAATGCACATGCTTACGTCCCCATTTTCATTTCTGTCAATATTTATTTTGGGCATAAATGGATCTAGAAGTAGAATCGCAGATCACTGAGTACATATATCTTCAAGTTACTAGGTTTTTCCAAATTTCTCCTCGATAAGATGGTGGCAATTTATATTTCTATTATCAGTAGAAGAGTTTTCTGTTTTCTCCACCTCCTCACTGACGCTTGGATAGTGTCAGATTTTTTAAAATTGAAGAATCTTAATGTTGGGAAATAGCAGTACATTGTTTAGTGGTGCCACAGTGCTTTAATTTGTATTTTTCTGATTACTAATAAGTGCAAGTATATTTCATATATAATTTTGTGTGAATACAATTTTAAAAAATTATATTCATAAGATCTTTTGGTGATATAACTTGCAAATACATTACTACAAGGTACCCCATCTTTTTATTTTGCTTATAGTATCTTTTATATCACAAAAGTCTTTATTTTCAGAATAGTTACATTTATTAATCTTTTCCAGTTCTTTCAAGAATGGTCTATGAGTAGAAAATTCTTGTAATCTCTTGAAATGATCATTATTTTTCTATCAATAGTGACTAATAATTTGATTGAGTATAGTATTCTAGGTTACACAGTTTTCTTGGAACATTCTTCTCTTTCTCTTCCTTCCCCTCCCCTTCCCTCTCCCAATCCTTTCTTTGTTGTCCAATTTAATTGGCATTCTTCATACAAAGTCCATATTTTCTTTCCTTGCAAAGTTGTCTAGGTGTGGATTTACTACTCATCATGTTCAACGTTCAGTGTTCTCCCTCAAACTGAGACATTATCTTTTATTAGTTTTGAGTTATTTGCATCTGTTATCTTTTAAATAATTCTTTCTACTCTCTCCCTCAGGAAATTCTCCTAAATACATGTTGGGATTTCTAGTTCTATAGTCCGTGAGGCTTAGTCTTTTTTATTTTATTTTATTAAATTTATTGGGGTGACGGAATACTATTCGGCAGTAAGAAAAGATGATATAGGAACATTTGTGACAACATGGAGGCTTAGTCTTTCTTTCATGATCTCCACTTCTGTTTTACTGTGAGGCCTATACCCTGAGGTCATTTTCCCAGTTCCCCCACTCCCCTTCAAGCTATTTGACTTACACATATAGAGGGTTTGTAAAAGTAAGTATGTATATGTGCATGTATATGCATATGATAACCATATATATGTATACATATGACTTATATAAATACATATCTCTATTTCTTTTTTCTCTTTCTCTGCCTATTTTAAAACTCTGAGTTAATCCTAATTTCAACCAAACACATAACAGGTTAGAATCTAGTTTCCTCTTTCTGTATTTGTAACTCCTTTTGCAATAGTGAAAAATCTGTGTCCCATTATCCTGAATATATTTATTCATTTCCTCTAGTCTAGAATACACAGAAAATCATTTCAAAATCACTAAACTGTACCACTGTGAAAAGCAAACTGACTAACTAAAGCTCAAAATTTATTTACAACTTTTTACATACTATTTACCTACTTTGAAATGAACAAATCTTAAAAGCACAGTTGGAGGTATTTTGACAAATGAATGCATTCCTGTAAACCATACCACTGTCAGGACATAGAACGTTTCTATCTTCCCAGAATGTTCCTTGTATTCCTTCCTAGTAAATTTCCCCTTCTCTTTTCCAGCTGGAGGCAGCCACTGCTCTCATTTTGCACCATAGGTTCATTTTGCTGTCCTAGAATTTCATATCAGTGAAATCATGCAGTCTGTTCTATTTCGTGGGCATCTTCTTTCACTCAGCATAGTATCTGTGAGACTCATTGATGTTGTTAAATGTATCAATAATTCACCCAGTATTATTGCTGAGTAATATCTAATGGGATTATTATTTTCTTATCCATTTGCCTGTTGATGGATATTTGGGTTGTTTCCAGTTTTCAGCTATTATCAGTAAAGTTGTTGTGAACATATGTTTACACATTTGTTTGAAGATACCCATCTTTATTTCTACTGGGCAAATACCTAGGATTAGAATTATGAGGTCAAGAGGTAGAACTAGAATTATAATAGTTAAAAGATGTAAACTACCTACGTTTTCCAAAGAAGTTATGTCATTTTTCATTCCCACTTGGAATACATATTATCACAATATTTGACTTTACCAGTCATTCTAATTTTAGCCTCTCTAGTGGACATGTGGGGACATCTTACTGTGGTTTTAATTGCATTTCCCTGATGACTAATGGTGCAGATAACTTTTCAGGTGCTTTGTGAAGTGTTTGTTCATGTCTTTTGCTCATTTAAAATATTTGCTTTTTTCTTTTTATTGTTGTGGTGCAAGAATTTATATTTGGAATAAAAGCCCTCTGTTAGATAAATGTTTGCAAACTTTCCTATTCATTTTCTTAAATGTGTCTCTGGATAAGACTTTTTTGTTTGTTTGTTTGCTTTCTCTTTTTATTTATTTATTTATTTTTCATTTTTTAAAAATTTATTGGGGTGACAATTGTTAGTAAAATTACATAGATTTCAGGTGTACAATTTTGTGTTATAGCATCTATAAATCCCATTGTGTGTTCACCTCCCAGAGTCAGTTCTCCTTCCAACACCATATATTTGACCCCCCTTACCCTCATCTCCCACCCCCCACCCCCTTTACCCTCTGATAACCACTAAACTATTGTCTGTGTCTATAAGTTTTTGTTTCTCATTTGTTTGTCTTGTTCTGTTGTTGTTTTTGGTTTATATACCACAGATTTTTTTTTTTTAAATTTTACTAAAGTCTAAATTATCATTTTTTTTTTCTTTTTATATTTGTTGCATCTGTGTTCTGCCCAAGAAAATTTGGCCTACCTTGAGGTCATGAAGATATCCTCTTATGCTTTCATATCTAAAAGCTTTATAGTTTTAGTTTTTATATTAAATTAAAATTAATTTTTTGTATAGTGTCATTTAAGGGGCTGAGATTCATTTTGTTCCCATGTGAATATCCAGTTTGTTGAAAAGACTTCACATTCCGCATTTATTTAATCCCTTTGTCATTTTTGTTGAAAATCTAATAGCCATATAATATGAGTCTCTTTCTCAATTCCTTATTCTGTTTCACTGATTTATTTGTCTATCCTTATGTCAACACGATAGTCCTGTTTAATGCAGCTGTATAGTAATACTTGAAGTCTGGTACGGCAAGTCCTCCGACTTTGTTCTAGTTGTCAAGCAAGATTACTTTGGCCATTTTAGCTTCTTTGCATTTCCATATAATCTGTTTGTCGATTTCTTCTCTCTCTCTCTCTCTCTCTCTCTGTCTCTCTCTCATTCTCTCTCTTTGGCAGCTAGAATTATAAGTAGGATAGTGTTGAATCTATGGGTCAATTTGGGTATTATTGGATGTCTTAACAATATTGAGGCTTCAATCCATGAAAATAGTATATCTCTCTATTTATTTAGGTTTTCTTAAATTCAGTGATTATTTAGTTATTTGTGTAGAAGTTTTTGTATATCTTATATTAAATTCATTGCCAAGTATTTTGCGTTATTTTAAATAAAATTGTATTATCTAGTATATAAACAAAGTTTATTATCGTATATTGATCTTGTATACTGAGGCTTTATTAGTTCTAAGTGTTTTGTTACTTTTTTTGTTTATTAGATTACTGGGTATTTTCTAAATGAACAATCAAGTTGTCTGAGAAAAGAGACAATGTTACTTTTGTCTTCAAAATTTTTATGTCTTTTATTTATTTTTCTTGTCTTGCTTATGTGATTAGGACAAACTTTACCTCATTTCCAATGTTAGGGAAAAATAATTCAGTGTTTCTACATTTAGTATGATGTTAGTTATAAGTTTCTCACACAGTCCCTTTATCTGATTTGGAAAGTTCTCTTCTGTCCTTCTTTTGCTGAGAGTTTTTATCATGGATTTTCTCTATCTATGGTTGGTTTTCAAATATTAAACTTTTTACTTCTGGGATAAACCTCATTTCGTCAGAATGTTTATAATTTTTTATATATGACTAGATTAAATCTGCTAATCTTTTTTCAGTGATTTAAAAATTTATACTAATAATACATACTAGTTTATAATTTAGTTGTAATATTATTGTCAAGTTTAGTATCAGGGTTTTGCTGGTAACATAAGACAACTTGGAAAATATTCATATTCATATTTTCAATTTTATTATACATCAGTTTTGGTAAAGGCACTGTCCATTTTATCAAAATTGTCTATAATATTTTCTTAATATCTTTTTAAAGTCTGTAGGATCACTAATAATATCCCCTTAGTCAGTCTTGATATTGATATTTTGTTTTATTCTTCCTTTTATTTTTTGGGTAAGTTTTGCTAACAGTTTATTGATTGCATTAAATAATTTTAATAAAACAGCTTTTTGTCCTTGTTTTTTTATGTTAATTTTCTAATTTATTAATTTCTGCTTTTACCTTTATTTTATTTTTTATTTATTTTAGGTTTAATTTGCTCTGTTAAAAAATGTCTTCTGATGGAGACCTAGATCATAAATTTTAGAACTTGCTAATATAACATAATATAATATGATATAATATAACCATTTAAATTGTTTTTAATATAAGCATTTAAAACTTTACATTTATATCTGTGCACCACTCTTAATGCATCCCACAAATTTTGCTAAATTATATTTTCATTATCATTCAGTTCAAAATATTTTCTAATTTTTCTTGTTATTATTTTTTGACATATAAGATATTTAGCTATGTATCACTTAATTTATAACTATTTCAGATTTTTCTGGGTATCTTATCATTGATTTCTAATTTTGTTGTGGTCAGATAATATTTTATTTTGAAATTGATTTAGGGTAATATTTTGGCCTAGCACATGATATATCTATCTTGGTGAACAGTTCATGTACACCTTCAAAAAATAGGATCTCTGCAGTTTTGGTGTGTAATGTGTTATATATGTCAATTAGGTCAACACGGTTGTTATTTTTGTTAAGGTCTTTTATATATTTACTGATTTTTTTTTTAACTTACAAAGCACCAATTATTTTTAAAAAAACACATACATTTCTTCTCTCTACACTATAATATCTCCTTCATCATAAAGAATAGATCTCTTTCTGGATTCCTTTCTATTCTGTTGGTCTATCTAATATTTACTGATATTTTAATCTAGTTATTCTGTTAGTCCTTATATTTTAAATTTCTGTTATTTGGTGCTGACAATTTTTTGTCTTCCTAATGAATTGACTCTTATTATGAATGTCCATCTTTTCTCAGATGATACTCCTTATCTTAAAGTGTATTTTGTCTGATATTAAGATAGTCATTCCACTGTTCTTATTGTTACTGTTTTCATGGTATTTTCTTTTCCATTCTTTTGCTTTCATCCTATATATAGCTTTATATTTAAAGTTCATCTTTTGTAGACAACATATAGTTGGTAGTGTCCAATCTGAATATATCAGGCTTTTATTTACAGTGGTTAGTACAGTTCTATTTAATTAAATTATTGATACCAAAAGATGGTATAATAGCAATTATTTATTTTACTATTATAATCCTTCAAAGCTTATTTTCTTATTATTCTAGATTCTTTTGGCCTAATTGGGAATAATTGATAAGTAATGATGAAATAACCCTTAAGATGATGAGAGAAGAAAATATTTCAGGTAGAACTAAAATAGGATCACTAATATCCTTTCATCTATCTTAAATTTATGAATGAATTTAATGGACCCACGTGGTAATTGCCAGGTAGAATGAGTTTTATTCTATTAAAATATTCTTGAGATGTTTTGTTCTTTGGAAGGTTGCTAAGAAAGATGAAGAGCCACATGATATCAGTTCTTCCAAATAGATACCACTGCTCAGAGTAGAAACTCCAAAACTGAAATGTGGCCTGTAGGACCCTGATAGTACACCAACGTTTAACGTACTTGTTAGTTAATTCAACAGTCTGGTTCATCTCAGAGACAGTTCATACTATTGCTTTTTCTTGACTAGGGTTATATTTTCCTGATGCATATCTAGTAATCTTTGATTGTATCCTAGAAATTGTGAGAAACACTATATTTAGTTATGTTCCTCTGACAAGTGTTGATTTCTTTTCTAGCAGGCGGTTAACTTGGCTGGAATAGGTCTTCTGTTTCTCCTGTGGTGAGCAGCATCTCAAATGTCCCCTCAGTTCTCTTGGGTTTCAGCTACTCTTAGCCAGACCCTATAGAATCTCCCAATTGTGCATAGGTCAGCAGTTAGCCAAGGAATTAGGCAGGTTCATTGAGGACTCACACCCTCTACTTCTCTCTGCTTTTCAGTATCTCCCCCTTATTATTCAGCCAGCTGGCAGTCCTAAAGTCATCCCTCTTATGCGTGAAGACAGCAAGACAGTGGCTTTCTCCTGACCCTGCTGCACAGGCTGCAGAGTGCTCTCAGGCAAAAAGCCACAGGCACATGAATCTCACCCAGGCCAGTTCATATCTTTCGAGAATAGACTTCCCTTCAATTTTTGCCTGTTTTTAGTTTCTCTCCAGTAGCTACAAATGGTTGTTTTCATTTTTTTTTTTTTTTTTTTTTTTTTCCTTTTCAGGTCCTTAAGTTGTTACTGTGAGACAATTAGTTCAACCAAGCCTTTCTACCATTAATGAAAGACAAAATGCAACCATTTGGTCTTCAGTTTCAACAGCTATAATTTTTATTTCTAGAAGTTTTATAAGATTATTTCTGTAATCTCATCTTTTTTTTTTAATCACAAGTCTCCTTTTATTATGGTTTTAGTTTTTATTGCCTCTTTAATTATTTTAAACAAACTTATTTTAAAGAAACTTCTGGATTCTATCAGAAGGCTGATGGTCCTATCTCCTGTCCCCATGTGTGCATTAAGTTTCTAGCCTTTAAAACCCAGATGCACATCTGACCCTTGTAGCCCAAAGCTTCAACTCTAGCTTATATCTGGCTTTGATTTTCCTCTTTATTTCTAAATTATGGGATTTTCTCTTTTCTTGAATTGACCTATGCATATTTACCTTTTGTTTGTTATATTTGATCCCGTAGGTTTTTTTTATTTTTTTCATTTTTTGTTTTCATTGCTGTTGTTTGTTTTGGTTTGGTTTTGGCAGGAGGAGGGAGATGGCTCCTCACCACAGTATGAAGTAAGGCTCCGGGTGTTTCACTAAGCACAAAACAAAAATTGAATATAATGACCAATTGCCATCTACTTACAAATATCAAAATTCAGGAAATTTGTACCATGATCAATTACAAAGACCTTTAAAAGGCAGACACATTTCTTGCTCTAAGGAGTGTCCATTTTGTTTGTCACACCAAACTCTAAATCCATTATAATCATGCATGGGTTTTCCTAGGTGCAGTTCCACCAGCTGTGGGAAAGGCATGCATTCACCTGTCTCCACTGCCTGGAACACGTATGGCACAAGAGCCACACAGAGTCCAACAAGCCACTTTACCTATATTCTGTGACAGCCATAATGAGAATGGCTGTGATGCCAAAGCAATTCACAGAGCTCAGGGAGATCCTCACCGATGCACTTCTGATATTCCAGGACTCTACAATTCCGTGTTTTCAATTTCTCTAATTCTTTTGGAAGACGGGGCTAGTGGAATGTTGAAATTTCCAGTAACCCAAAACCTCCATAGTCTGTCACACTTCAAACCCAGGGCTGTGCATCCAACCGAGAATTCAAAACACTATTTTCACACTTCACTTCTGACCAAAGGAAATGTGGTATGTTGGCTTTAGCTTTGAATTTCAATCAATATAATTCAAAATATATGAAATCAAAGTGTATTTCCAGAACATCTGACAGAGTCACCCAGTGCCTAGCGTCTCCCACCCTGTCCTGGCGAAGCTGGTTCTTATTTTGCATGTTTCAAGTCCCCGTTTGAAGTTCATCCATGGGGCTCAAGTTTTGGCTTGGCTTTCATTCCATGCCACATTTTGCACTCACTTTTTATTCCACATGAAAACCAGGGGCAGGAGAACAAATGGAGACTGTGGTTAAAAAAAGAAAAAAAAAAAGTCAGACTCATGTCCCCAGTAAAAGTAACCAAATCAGAATTTTCTCCACAAGTTTGAAATCAGACTCCAAGGGACAGAGTAGATAATTTACTGGCAGAAATGTCATCAATTGAGCATCTACTGTATGTACCATATTAGGGCCCTATGTTAGAGGAAAAACTAAATTGCAGGCTCTGTGCCTAAGCAAGAGACGGGTAAGTAACCAGTAGTTAGGATAAATGTGCTGAATCAGGAATTCTAGGAGCACATAATACAGAGGAGCGTTGAGGACTTCAGAAAAGACCAGGCGTTTCAGCTGGATTTTGAGTCATGAGCGAGCCTTCTGGTGATGTAGGCAGAGAAGCCAAATGACTTGGGGTAATGATGAGGGGCTGGAACCACAGTGAGAGAAGAGCTGGCTTCCATATTCCACTTCACTTCTACCGTGTTTCCCCGAAAATAAGACCTAGCTGGACCATCAGCTCTAATGCGTCTTTTGGAGCAAAAGTTAATGTAAGACCTGGTATTATATTATATTATATTATATTATATTATATTATATTATATTATATTATATTATATCAGTAAAATAAAACCAGGTCTTACATTAATTTTTGCTCCAAAAGATGCGTTACTAATGCTTCCAGCTAGGTCTTATTTTCTGGGAAACATGGTACCTAATTATCTCCAGGAGAAGGGAACCCTACTGGAGCTGGTCTGGTCCACCGAAGGACGGTTCTAATACCGTTTTCTTTCTTTGCCTGAGAACCAAGTCCTGTTACCGTTGAGGGTGTGGGGGGAGGAGGTCAGAGGCCCAGAGGGTCATGGCGAAGCACCCACTGTGTGACAGACCGCTAGAGATGTGTGAGCTCAGCAACCCCAGAGTGACCTCTAACACGGAATCACTAGCATTGCTTTCCGGGAGATGAAACAGGAAGAACAAACCCAATCCCTGGGCCTAACTTCAAAGTGCTGGTGGTGCCAGTATTCCATCTCCCAAAAATCTAGTTTTACTCAGAAATGTACCTTCTTCCATGTGCTTCCAATTGGCCTTCCTTTATCCCCTGCAGCAGCCAATACCACCTGCTCACCTTGTCCAGCACCACTGACACACAAGGCTCTCGGCTTAGCTTTCCGCATGCAGATCTGGTCATGCTTGCCACTGACTCATCAGCACACCCATTTTACAGAGAAGCAAACCGAGGTGAGAAGAGGTGACAGGGTAAGCCAGGCATGGAGCCGGCGTTCAAAGGTCAGCAGTCTAACCCAGTGGCTGGCTTCAGTTTGTGCTTGTTAGTTTGACATCTTTCTTTTCCTGATGATTTGGGTCATATTGTTTGAAAATAGTAATATATCACATTGCAAAAATTCAATTTCAGTTAAAAAATGTGCACAGTAAAAATGATATTTTCCTCCCACCACTGACCCCAGTTCCTCAGAATTCCTCCCAAGGGAAGTCACTAGAACCGGTTTCTTATATAACCTTCCAGGGATAGCCTATGGAAATACAATCAAATATGATTATCTCCTCTGCTTAGTTTTGCACAAAAGTTAGTGTTCCATAGCAAGGATTGTTCCCTGCTTTACCCGCAGAACTTGCCGCATGTCTCATAGCTGTATGTATAACTGCTCCTCATTCTGTGGAACAGCAGTGCTGCGTTCCTATGCGTCAGCCATCTTTAGTTAACCAGTCCCCTACTGGTGGGCATTTCATTTCTGGTCCTTTGCAACTGCAGACAGTGCAGTGATGGTTAACCCTGTATATATATCTGAGCTCATCTCACTGTGTCTGCTGGATGTTTCCTGGTCATAATGTCCACAAGGGATGCAGTCTAATCCACTCAGTTCCTTCCACATTCCTTCTAGCGTTCTTTGGAGAGCATCTTCTCCTTGTGTTCAAATATTGACTCTTTAACTAAAACTTTCAGCCCCTTGAGGACCAGGGTCTGATCTTTACCCCTCTTGGGTGTCCCCTTTCCCGTCTCAGGCCAGCTCCAACACCCAGTGTGCGGAAGGTCAGCGAAAGGGCCCCTCTGCCTGAGCTGGAGCACCAGGGGTTAGTGGGGAGATGTCAAGGTAGCCAGTTTGCCACAGCTGTTCCTACTAGGGGGAGTCGATCACACCACAGCCATCCTAGAGAGGCTCACAGGCCAAGCACAGCTGCTGAGAACACGCGCCGTGAATGTGGCCATTGTTCTGGGGAGCCTCCAAGGAACACAACTTCAACAGGCATGAAAACCAGCTGGCCAGCCCATGGCCACATGTCACAGGTGAGCAGGGTGGAGCGAGGCCAATCCCGGCCAGCTCGTGGACTGAAGCTGCAGAAGGACACACACATGCCCTGCTTCTGTGATGGTCCAGTGGTGTGGGAAGGGGCTCAGTGCACGTTTTGCATTGGAAGCGATTGTTATCTAGCCTTGGACAATGTGTTGGCGAACAAAACTCTGGTGAAAATGGATGACGTTGTGGAGTTTGTCCTGCATCCCTTTTCTGAGCGTTACATTTAGAGTCCGCCTCTTTGGTTGTTTTAAGGTCAGCCAGAGACCCTCATTTGAACACGAACCATGTCACTACAAGATGGATCTGTGTTTCATCCCTGTCTCCTTTGCCTCCTGTCTCCAAGGATGAGATCCCCCAAGACTGGTTGACTGAAACTCTCCATGTTAGGTACTTTCTTCACCAAGAGGTTCAGACCCAACCGTCCTTCACTTTGTTAGCAGTGGGGTGAGGAACAGCTGATGAAACAGACACTTGCGAAATCCCAGCGTCAGTTCTTCAATCCCATAATGTGGATGAGAGGCAGAGGCAGAGGCAGAGGCAGAGGCAGAGGCAGAGGCAGAGGCAGAGGCAGAGGCAGAGGCAGAGGCAGAGGCAGAGGCAGAGGCAGAGGCGGAGACTGAGTTCTTGCTCTTAACTTTTTCAGACTGTGAGAGGAGCATCGCTGCTGGCGAGAACTCAGTAGCTAGCGTGGCCTTGGTCTAATTGTAAGGCAGCTGGGAAATGTAGTCTTCCCGATGCCCAGGAGGGAAAATGGTGCAGTGGACACATCGTATTGGCTCTACCACATGTTGCCACTGTCCAGGGGTCTATCTGAAGATTTTAGGGAAAAACACAGTTGCACCTAGTGCCTCCCCAGGCTCGTGCGAGCCCTTCAAAGGCACCTTTCCTGGCAGATCGTGTTCTCAGGCAATGTCAACTTCGGCATGAACTTCCCTTCTGAACCCATTGATTGTTCGGATGAAAGAGGAGAGGAGTCATTTCAGAGAGCGATTGCCTATGAAACCAGAGCAGCTCTTTTGATTAATGTGGCCAGTTAAGCTAAACAAAGAGATTGGCCATTACTGGGCGAAATCAGTCACTCCAGAAGCCCCAGAGAGACCAGTTCCTGGAATCAAAGCAAATTAAATCCAAATTAAATCCTGTGGATGGAGGAGCTTTACAGAGAAACAAGTCTCGCCCACTGCCGTGGGAGTAGAAATATGTATTACATTTTGGGAAAGCAAATCAGGAGTATATATCTCTGACTTTAATACATTCCCCATACTGTCTGACATAAAGAGCCCACCTGTGCTCTGTGAATCCATCTCCAGAAACCCTGTAAACACTGGAGACGAGGAGGGGATGCATGAATGGATCGGAAGGTTAGGGACCATGTACGTAGCTGCTGCACACAGGAGCAGCTGAATACATTGTAGGGTTGGCCATTCATGGAAGACTACAATGACCTGAAAATTAGTTTTCCAAAGACTTTATTATTACAAACATGTTTCAATAATATCGAGAAATGCGCTTACTATAATAAATGGAAAATTGTACATACAATATATTTATACAGTACGATTACAGTTGCATCATATAACATCATAGAAGTAAGAGCGATCACAGTGATGATAGCAGACATCGAACAGGTGTCTTCCATGAATGCATCTCACCCAAATCTAGGAAGCAGGTGATAATATCCCCATTCAATGGGTGAGGAAATAGAGGCTAGAGGTTCAGACGGGGAGGGAAGCTTGCTGCTCCCGTTCACCCAGCTGTTGAACTGAGATTCACATTCAGGTCTGCCTCCGAAACCCACCCTCTCACTGAGCTGATTCATTTACGCAAATGCATTTATATTCAAAAACGAAAAGGGGAGGGATGACTATCAGAACATGAATGCAGCATTGGTTGGCTGTGCGGAAGCAATGGCAATAGTTTAGGAGTTTTCTTCATTGTGTGTTCCTCCATTTTCACCAGTTTCCTCGTCAATCTATCATCTCTATCTCTATATCTATCTCTGTCTCTATGTACTGACTTTACAATGGTACCTTGCAGCGAATGGGCTCATTCACGAATAGTAAACGTACGACTCTATGCGCGAGGGAAAAGGTGGGCACGGGTCCCCACAGGGTGGAAGTACGATTGGATCCTGAGACCTGGCTATTTTCTCTCCTTATTTCTGTTCCATATTTTGTCGCTCACAACTTTTAGAATAAGAAAAAAATGGGAGAAGCACCCATGCTTACAGGCCTATTTTTTTTTGTCCTTGATGACAGCAAGACAAACAGGTCTCTATATCACAGAGGCGAAGGCCACACTGGGCCGTCCTACAAAACGAAAGAACTTTTCAGACTCACCAGGAAGGAGCCACGGGGACAGTGAGTACTCTCATAAGGGAACTGCTGTGGTACTGCTTTGTCAGGAAACCATGAGAGCTGCCATCCGTTTCACAATGGAAGGAAAGCAGGACTCACAAGCCCAGGCTGAGTGAATGGGATTCCTGGAAATCATGACTTGCAGGGTCTTGTACCCCTGAAATCAGGTCTCCACTTATTAAGGAGTTTTAAGAAACAGAGAGTGAGTGAGAGAGAGGAAGGCAAAGAGAGAGAGGGGTAGGTGAAGATGGTAATTACTGGTCAGCTTGGTCCTGTTGCCCCATTTTTCTTCTGGAGAATGTCTGCTCGGGCTCACGAGGATGAAATTTCAGGCCACTGTGAGTTGAGAAGCGGAAATTGTCTGCACTGGGGCTCATGGTCTGCTGGAGCTGGGGGGTGGGGACACCAGTCTCTTGCTGTTCCTGCTATGTCCTGAGTATGACCTGGTGGCAGGACCTTGTTCACCTCTCTCTAGTTGTTACATATGTTCCATATTTTACTTTTTGAAACCACTTTTAGAGTAAGCACAAAAGTATAAATAACCATCCACAGGCCTATTTATTTTATTTCAGAAATCACTAGTGAAGGGAAGGCCGAGGCTGAAGTCCACCTCACGGGCAGGCTGACTTGCCAGTTGTCTCTGCTAAGCGCGTCTAAACCCCTCCCCGTGCCAGATTAGCCAAGTCTGGAGAAGCTGGAACATCTCAAGAGACATCCTCAGAAGCTGGGGTTTAGATCCAGGTGAGAGAGCGCAAGGGGCACGGATGCTGTGAGTTCCTTCCCTGTGAGGACCCTGGCCGTGCGGAGAGCAAGGCTCTGAGTCTTGTCCCCTGGCACTCGGCACAAGCCCCACATCTAGATGCCAACAGTGTGGGCAAAGGGAGCTTCTTTCTGACAGCTTGAAATGGAGTGATCAGAGGCCACTGATTAGGTCAGACGCAAGTTGCTTCAGCTCAAGAAAAGTGGCTCAGTCCTTGTTGGCCCGTGACTTTGGGTCAGTCATTGAATTTCCTGAGTCACAGTCACTTCACTCATTAAGTGGAGACTTAATAACATTTACAAAGGCACATAATGCAGAGCGATTTCCCCCAACATGTGAGCCCATCTTCCCGTTCTCTCGCTTAGAGTTCTCAGCTCACGGGCTCCTGTGCAATTTCACTTGAGATAATATTTTTGCTGTTGGCTCCAACATCTCTCTTAGCTCAAGTGGTACTAAGGTGAATAGCTGGTCAAATTTCCTGCATCCTTTTTCTCATCCCTCTCAAACAAAGCCGGGTTTGAGGATTACCAAGGCTACCATAAGATGCTTTCGCGTCTGAGAATCAGAGTGTGGTGGGGGAGAAAGACACATGGATGGGGAGTGAGAGACCCCATTTTATACTCTGAATGCCTCCTGGTGAGTCACTTGTCCCCTCTGGGTCTCAGTGTCCATCCCTGTAAAATGAGGGGTGTTGCAAATGATAACATGAAGCCACACATGTGAGTGCATTTTGCAAACTGTAGAGTGTTCACTCCAATCTCTTTACGTATGCTTAGGAGGTCCTTGACTATAATTGTTGATAATGTTTTAGCAATTTTGAAAGAACAAAAAATGGCCATTTTCCTTATCTGGGCCTTCTGGGATTTGACTGAAAAAATGGAGGTGCTTCTCTAGTGTTTCCAGGCCACTTCCCTTCGTGTGGCTTTGGGGACAGCTGCTGGCCTCTCTAAGGCATCCTTTCTTCATCCATGAAACCAGGACCAGGTACTGTCCACTTTGCAGATGTTTCTATGATGCTCCAAGATGGCTCCTGTGGGAGTGTTTGGTAAACCCCGAAACTCTCAAAAATGTATAGGTAATGAGTACGGACTACTCTGGCTGAAGTGGGCACAGATTTAATGAGCAGGGGGTTAAAAAGCATCGGTGGGGTTCCTGCATGTAACAAATGGACTCTGTGAACATTTGATGGCGGTGCCAACATTTTCCTCATTGCCAGCATGCAGCAGGTTGTCAAGAAATAGATATTTTTAAAATGCTAGAAATTTGGAATATGAATTATCTGGTCAGCCTGATATGTTAGTCTTTCTGATTGGTCATGATTTATGTCCACTTCAACACTTTGCAAAGTCTGCCTTAATTTCATTCAAACAACAAATCAGTCCCAACATTTTTCTATACCCCAAGGGAACTTGGCCATTACACGTTGATAGTTCTATTTTGCCTGAAGCTATTCCTGTATATGTTTTTAAAACAGAGATAAGAACTCCTGACCAGCCAAGCAATGGGGTTCTTTCATTCGGGAGACATCGGTCTGTCTCTCTCAACTGCAGGTTGCTGAGAGGTATGCGTTTCACAATCTTGGTGTTGAGGAATTATCTTTGCAGGAACCGCCACCACCATCACAACGCAACTTGCTTTTTATTCCCCAGAGAGTTCCCAGAATTTGTTTTGGCCAAAAACATGTACATAATAAATAAGTTATTTCCTGTTGTATTAGAGTAATTTATAAAACTCCCCAAATGGAAACTGACATACAAAACAAATAAACATATGTTTGTGTATATGGGCTATGTCATTCGAGACATCATGGAATGTGTAACACAAAGTGTGTCTGGGAAACACCCTTTATGACTCAGTTACAGGCATTATACGAGCTGTGGGAACAAGCGCCCAGCATTTTGCTTTTATAGCCCTGTGCTCAAATCGTACCCTGGTCCTACCACTTCCTTGCGGTGCGATGTTCGGCAACTTATCATAGTTTATTAATTCTAAAGCAGTATGTTCAGAAATATTTTAACACCTGAAATGGAATTGTATCTTACAATTGATGGCATCTTACAATTAGGATCGTCAGCATGGTTTTCTCTCATCTGGCACATAAAGGGATGGTGTATCTCCCAGTGAAGTGGACCTTGCATTCAATGAAAGTCAGTGGTTCCTCTCTGAATTTTGATTTCAATCTCAGTGCAATCACTAACATGAAATGGTCGGGTGGATTAAAATCATTCATGGGTTCAGGAGATTTCCTAGGATGGGGGCTGAAGAAAAACATGCAGTTATTGCTGCCACACTAACTTATTCAAAGTTGCCATAATTTAAAGAGCAGCCATTCTCTTGGCAGCCCTATGCTCCCATTGCACAGATGAGAGTATCTCGGCTTAGAAGAGCAGAGTTATTTACCCGGGAACAAGACTCAGTCCAAGTGCAGCATCTGCCTGGCTCCAGAGTTTGCCTTCATCCCCACTCATGCTGCCTCGTCAGATACAAACACATTTTGCATGTCATATGTGATTCACATACAAAATGTAACCCACTGTTTACAAACCACAAATCTGTGTTGCTTCTCTAGCAGGAAAGGAATGAGGTGTAGCCTCCAATACCCAAAGAATGCCTCCATTATATTCTACTGACTGCAGCGGCTCTAGAATGAGGATATTTATTTCCAGGTACCTCCAAGTGCTGTGGTTATTTAATCACCTGCATTCCCTCCAGTAATCACTCTGGATTGCATTGTGCGAGTCAGCAAATCCTGTTCACTTTAATATACATGAGGAAGAGGGAGGGATATTTTTCACTGAAGGTTTTATGGAAAATTCCGCATTTATTGATTTTTTTCCTTAAATCTTATTCTTTAAATACGGCCCCCACCCCTACACACAAACACACACTCACACACACAAAAAATGCACATATATATGATGAAAATGATTGCTATGGCCATGTTTGTTCAACCTAACAAAAATATAGCATATTGACAACATTATCTGTCATTCCCACATTTCACCTGGCGTAGGAAACTGTTTGATCTCAAAGGCTGCGGACGACATCAGTTCACAAGAATATCTTTTATTCATGCACATTAAAATAAAGACAACCATATGCAAGGGTTTCTATAACTTAGGGAAGGAAATAAATGAAACTTGCTTCTTCTTGCAAAGTTTAGCACGTCGCTTACACTGGCCGTGCTCATGCCATTAGCTTTTCTGCATTTCCTTCTATCCCTTATATTTCCAATGATAAGCTTGTTCTGGTGGGAATGCCTTTAGAGGTCGTCACTGCCCAAGGGAGATGTTCCTTAATTTCGGGGCTTTTATAGATCACATGTTGCATTCTATACAAGACAGGACTAGAGCAAAATGTATCTGCCTGGCCGTTCTCAGCTTGAATCTAGGTTCGGAGAGGGATGGGGCAACATTGGAGAAAATACTCCATCTCTTTAGACTTCTGTTTCTCTTCTGGAAAATGGGGACCCTGGTGCTGATCTCACGTGGTTATTGCAAGGACGACCTAAACGAACCTACCGAAGCATGCTGCCAGAGTGCTGGGCACAGTTCCGTTGGCCTGTTTGCTTTAGTTCAATTTCTTTCCTTCTTGTTTCTCCTGCTGCAGAAACAGTAGCATAAAGTGACACATTCATGACAGATTTCAGGTTCCTGCATAAACCATAAAAATATCTGGGTTGTCTCTTTCTGTTCTTCTCTACTCGACAAGAATTATCTATTGCCATTCCATAATATTTTATCTGCAGCAATCTTGGCAACCCAAGGCAACCCCCGCCTCGCTCCCTAGCAGGGTGGAACGTGTGAAAGCTGGCTTTTCGGTGTCTGAGGTCCACTGAGAGGGCGCTGGTCCAGTCACAACCCTGTGACTTCCGGGCAGTCAGAGGAAGTGTTTCTGCCTCACAGCCCTGGGCCCTGAGTGGTCAGTAGGGCAGGAGGTGCTCAGCCGGCCTGGGAAACGAGCTTCCGTATCTCCCTTTCGGTCTCCTTTCATGGGGGAACACACACCACTGGCAATTGTTCTCCGAGTGTGTTTTGTTTTGGTGTTTCTACTCCTTGAGCAATATCCACAGATGCTTACGGCTTATTTTTCTATCACCTGCTAGATGTTCCCAGTGAGGTCAGTCATTCTAAATTGAACTTGAATGTCATTTAAAATCCCTTTGGAGGTTTGGCTTTCTAGTTTGCTGAGCCCAAATTACATAAAACACTGCCATTTATTGAGGCTGACATATTAGCTCCTTTAGTGCTTTAAGAGACGTGCCAGGGAGGAAATAAGATGTCCTCTTTGTGGGTGACACAGAGACTCAGAGAAGTCGCATGACTTGGTTAGATCACATAGCTAGTAAGCAGCAGAGATGGAATCAGAGTCCAGGTATAATTGTGCTGACCATGTGAATCGTGCTGGCGCTACACACCTCCAATTTTTCAATATTGGAAGGAAGAAGCATGCACTTGAGGGGCTGTTGTGAGCTCGGCTCTGAGCAGGCGACTCAGCCCGGCTCAATGAATACTTATTGTGGTGGCCACTCAAGCGTTGGCTCCCAGCTCCAAGCAGACCTCCTCTACTCTGCTCGTGGGTGCCGGGGCTGGACTCTGTGAAGCTCCTTTCCCAGAAAGCTGTGTCCGGGCTTCCTGTGAGCTGGGCCAATGGAAGACACAGCAGGGACACAGGGCAGTGGGAGGCGGGAAAGAATTGAACTCTTTTGATCCTTCTTCTTCCTCATCAGAGTTGCTTGGAGAGCAGCAGTCGGCTTCCATCTCTACCTTTTCCTCCCACTTGCAGAATGAGTCTTTCCTCGGCTCCGTAGACATACAAGCAGCAGCCTTCTTTGCAGGCCTCTGAGCACGACCTTGGGTCTGCGTTGCGATGCTCAACCTTGGTCTCCCTACGTCCTCCCTTTTGTTCTCCGAGCTCCCACTCATCACTGGTTAGTACTTCTGGGTAATGTTAGAGGTCATTTGCTCTTTCCATTTTCTGATGTCCCACATTAAATCCCTTTTGTGTGAAATACCTAGTGTGGTTTGTTTTGTTTGCTGGATGCTGGTTGTTGACAAAAGGATGCCTGAGTGGAGATGGAAAGCTGGACAGCATTCCTTTGCCCTCCTAAAGGAGCTAAATGCTCATGCAACGTAGAAGGCAGTGACTGCTAAATAGACGTGTGAACCCGGTGCAGTGGAACAGGACAGGGTAACGGTGATTCTTGAGACTGGATGCACTCAAACATAGGGTTTGGTTTGATTATCAAAAGACGATGAGGATTTTTCTGAGAAGGAGACACTAATATGAGCTTTTACAGGGTCTCAGAAACAATTTACTGTGGGTGACAATTTCTAAGAACGCCTCCTTAAATAAACGTTTGGAATATGATGGAGTAGATATTAATCCCTAAATAAATAACTTCTAGGCAAAAGCTAATATTTATCACGCACTTCATACGAGCCAGGAACATGGACTAATCCACTTCGCCCTTACCCTAGCCCTCCTGTTTCAGGGGTGACAAAACTGAGGCTTAAACAACCGAAGGGGCGGGTCCAGAAGGTGTGAAGGAATTCTGACCTGGACTCTGACCCAGAGGCAGCGCTTTGTCACCTACAAAGACAGGGGTGGATTAGTCTCAGAGGATCTGGGTACAGTTTCCCCTGTCTGCCCTCAGGTAAGTCACTTAACCTCCCTGAGACTTGTTTTCCTCTTTAGAAAAACAGGAATGCTAGTGGGCTGTGGGGAGGTTCAAAGTACAGATGGATGCCCACCACGCCCTGTCAAGGGATATTAGTTAGCATGGGCGGTTTTATGGAACCCGATTGGACTAAATCCCCCACAATTTCACATCCATTCCCTCATGCCCTGAGGCCCCGCTCCCCATGGACAGAGGTGGCATTGGTGGGGTGGGGGTGGCTCAGGTTCTTTCTGTGAAACCCTGAGTCCTTGCGTGGCCAAAGGGCTGGCTGTCACCTACTTCTAGTCACTGGACAGCCAACAATGGTTAGTGCTCTCAAACCCTGCCCCAGGTCACTCAGTTTGTAAAAGTCAGCGTCCCAGCTGCTCAGATGGCATTGAGCGGGGACCATGGTCCGGAAAAGACGTTCATGGGCACGCTCAAGAAAAACACATCCCTCCGCATGTATTGTGGAAATCCATAGTGGAAAAACAGTCGTCTTATTTTTCTGTAACGAACTGTGAGCGTTTCCTATTGCTGCTGTAACAAATCACCACACACTCAGTGGCTTAAGACAACACCAGTGTGTTCTCTTAATAATTCTGACCCAGAAGTCGAAATTCTGAAATGAGTCTCAAGGAGCTAACATCAAAGTGTCATTAGGCCTGATTCTTTCTAGAGGCTGCAGGACCGAATTCATTCCTTGGCCCGCCCAGCCTGCAGGTAACCTTGGCGTTCCTTGGTGGCCACATCACGCTGTTTCTGTTGTCACCTTGCCTTCTCCTGCCTTCGCCCTCACACGTTCCTTTTCTAAGGACCCTCAGGACTACATGGGGCCCCCTGGGATAATCCAGGATCCTCTCCCCATCTCAAAATCTTTAAATTACTCACATGTGCGAAGTTCCTCTTGCCGGGTGTGGTAACATGTTCATAGGTCCTAGGGATTAGGACGTGGGTTTTTTCTTGGGGGTCATTAGTCGGCCTAGCTTCTACCTGGAGCTTTTTCTCTCTACAGAGAAACCCCAAACCTTGCTTCTTCAGTAAACCCAGTGGGGTCAGAGCCCTTCCCCTCTTCTCCCTGAGGTTATGTCTCAGCTCCACAGTTAATGGCCCCGAGGGTGGGGTGAGTGGTGTCTGGCCTGTTGTTCTCACACACTGCTCTGAAGTCACTGAGATGCCTGCTCCCTCTTGCTTCACATTTTCCTGGTTGCATCCTTCCCCCTTGCCTGAGGCGTCTCCAGACCCACCTGCTCACGGAGGCCACACCAGCCACTTAGACAAGGCAGTCAGTCTGCTTCCTGTACCCAGATGGGGAGTGAGGTACGCGCCCCCCCCGCCAAGCCATGCCTGACTCATCCAGGTGAGGGGGGCTTAGGGCCTGCAGGCACAGATGGGGACTGGGGCTCCAGGTCTCCCTGTCTTCATGTTCCTTATACCCCTGGGAAATCTATTCTATTCTGTCGGTTGAATTTTTCACCCATATTCCTACAGTCCACAGGGGGAAGTCAGGGCACAGGGCCCCTTCTCGGGGGTGTACAAGGCACCTCCTTTATCATTTTCCTGTTCTGCTTCCTTTCCCCTTCCCCACTATATGAGTTTGCTAGGGCTGTCATAACAAAGAACCACAGACTGGGGGCCTTAAACAACAGACATTTATTTCCTCACAGTTTGAGAGGCCACAAGTCCAAGATCAAGGTGCCGGCCAGTTTCATTTCTTCCAGGGCCTCTTTTCTTGGCTTGTATTGGCGATGGCTGGCTGTATGCCATGCCTCACCTGGTCTCACCTCTGTGTGTGTATGTGTGTCCTACTATCTTCTCATAAGGAAACGAATGATGTTGGAATCGGGCCCACCCTAGGGGCTTCATTTACCTTAATCACCTCTGTAGAGACCCCATCGTCTTCATGTGCACAGACACTGGGATTTAGGGCACATGCATTTTTTTGGAAGGGGAATACTTTTCAGCCTATGACACCCATTCAAGGAGCTTGGTTTTTTAATCTTGGGGTGGTAGTAAGAACTGGTCCTGCCTGATTATGCATGTTTCCAAATCTTTCCTCAGGCTGACATCCAGACCACAGCTTTGAAACGCAAATGCCTAAGTTTGATGTCCTGCTTCTCTAGGTCTGCTATGACGGGTTTTCTCCAAAGCAATGGGTGCCTTCCATTTGGTTGCTTGGGCTGGAGTACAGCATGTATAATGTGAGTATAATTGAGAGAGAGAGAGAGAGAGAGAGAGAGAGAGAGAGAGAGAGAGAGAGAGGAGTTGTGGGACACATCAAATAATTTTTGAAAAATATCCTGCAAAATCAGCAATTTTCTATTATTTTTCTCACTATGTGCCAACACTGTAGGTGTTTTATAGATGCATTTCTTTCTTTTTTTGCATCTAACTCTCACAATAGATGAACATATTTGCAATATCGACCCCATTTTACAGATGAGAAAACTGAGGTTTGGAGAGAGACCCACCCAGGGTCTTATTTCTAGCAAGGAGGAAATAAAATCCAGGTCGAGTTGACCACCCAACGTTCTTTGTTATTTCTCCTCCCCCTTTCCATGAGGGGTGGTGATGATGGCAACACAGCTGAATTCTGTGAGCTGTTCAATGGAGTATTCTGAATTCCCAGACCTAGCTTGTGCTCTCACAACATCATTCTAAAACAGTACAGGGCAGGAGGCAAGGGAGAGGCCATGCCATGTGAGCGTGAATTGCATGTCCTGCCAGCATACATCATATGCCCTCTCTCTGGGGGCATGTTCTCATTTGTTGGATCCTATTAATTTTTGGAACAAATCCTGGTGGCAGTTAGTAGGACTCCACCTCATGGAGGAGCAACCCAGAATAATCAAACACCCTCAGTTACTAAGTGGAGGGACAGGTACCCACCTGTCTGGATGTAGGACAGAAGAAAGAGGCTGATGCACTGCTCAGGTTGGAAGAATGGACTTCTTCCTGGAGGAGATGAGAGCCTCAGAAGGTTTGGGAGAAGGACAGGGCACTTCAGAGTGCAGGGGACAACTCTGGCGGTCTTCGAACATGCCAGCGTGTGCCTGGGACCCCGCCCTGCTCTAGTGGCCAGTGATCATAATGTTTCTTTGGATCAATGTTGTCATGTCAGCCATTGATCCTGGGTATAAGCTTCACATGAACCTTCTTAGAACACACACACAGACACACACACACAGACACACGCACACACGTGCATGCATACACACACGCACACGCGCACGCACACACGCACACACAAGCGCACACACACGGTCTACCCTTAAACAAGGAAATTATTTTGATACATCTTTTACCTAACCAAAAGTCACATCTTGACAATTTTAATTGACTAATTATACACTCATGGTCATCTTGAAAAACACCTATTTTGGGTCTTTGTGTCTTGACAACTGTAAGAGTCCTCAGCTGGAAAATTGGGTTAAAGACAGAGAATTTCAATTACTCTGACCTTGGGTAGTTGAGAGCTGTGATTTCCTTTCCATGGGGGCCCCCGAGAAGCAGAGAGGAGCCCAGGATGGACGGGGGTAGCCGCCCCAGAGCCAGTCTTGTTCTCAGCCCTGCTTCTGCCTGGAAACAAGCAGGTAGAGCCCAGCGATCTGCATCAGAGGCAAAAATAATGAAGATGCCACAAATGCAAGCATCTTAGAGACTTCACATCAGCTGGCTCTTCCGCTTTCTCTCATTTGTTTGTGGGTTTTAGGATTGGAACCTCTTCTGTCTCTTTTCCATCTTCTCTTTTCTCTCCCCCTGCACCCCCAGTCTCCTCCCTCCCCCCCTTCTCTTCTCCTTTCCTTTCTTTTCTTCCTACGATACATAAATAAACATTCCATCTTTCTGACTCATGTGGGTGTTGATTTGCTAACACACATTAAGGGTTTCTTTAGTGATCGATGCTTTACAGTTATCATTTCACTAAATTCTTAGATAAACTCAAAAGATGTCACACCCATTTTACAGATGCAAAGCCTGACTCTCAGAGAAATGAAATAACGTGCCCACAGTCACCCAACCAGTAAACCACAGCTCCTTGAGTACACCCAGCTCTGTCTGACTTTGGGACCCTGCACAGGTGTGTCTCAGCTTTCCCTGACCCCTTCCTGCTCATGCCAGAGCAACGGGAGCCTGTGCTGGGGATGGGGCCAACACACTCCTTCATCCTGATATAACTATGGGACCAGCAGTCTGGACAAAGCTGTGGGGAGCATTCAGGAGCAGCTCAGGACGCTGCCTGAGCAGGTTTACAGAGCCAGAGCTAGCAGGTAGCTGTGCTCAGACCTGGGCACCCACCAAAGCCCCTCTCCGCGCAGAGGCCCAGGTTTCTTGTGCAAAGAGGCTCCCGGGAATGCCTGGGAGTGGGCAGCACAGATGAGCACATGATCCTGGTTTTCTAGGGGCAGGAAGGGGCAGCGTGAGCGAAGAGGGTCTCGCAGGGGGGAAGTGTTGGTGTGTCCATCATGGCCATGCAAAGGCCTGTTGCTGATGTGGGCAGAGGGATCTCTCCAAGCACTGATCTGTGTCTTCTCAAAAGTGGGGGTGCTGCACAGACATGAGTGAGACGGTGACTGGCTGTCCTGGAAACACAGCCCTCCAGGACCATCTTGCTGGGTCTATAAATTAGGTTTCGTGATGATTACCTCAGACGGCCCTTTTGAGAAGTAAATAAAAAACCTGTGCTTAGCATTTAGGCCAGGATCTGCCTCATAACAAATGTGTGATGATGCTTTTTCCTTCCTCCCTTCCTTCAGCAGTGGTTCCCATGCCAAGCTTTGTGCAAGCAGAGGGTTGCCGGATAAACCTCAGAGCCCAGTTAAGTTTCAATTTCTGATACTCAACAAATTAGTTTTAGTATAAGTACGCCCCAACTCTTATATGGGGCATACTTATAGTAAATATATATATATATATATATATTGTTTATCTGATTTTCAAATTTAACAAGGTGCCCTATACATAAAGTTGCTAAACCTGCCGTCCTTACCTAGGTGCTGGGGAGAAGCAGGCAAGAGTGGTGAATGCAACTGTCACGCAGGGACTCTGGTCCCGCTCCCGGCACAAGAACGCAGGACACGGTGAGGCCAAAAAGGAATAACAATGGAGCCATAGGTAGGGGAGTCATACCACTATGTTCTTGCCATGGCTGGTAGAGACACAAAAGCAAACATCTGCCAGTACCCCAACAAGGGGTCTTCCTGCACCCCAGTCTCGCTGGCAGCCGGGCGAGACACAGGAAGTAGGATCCACACGATCCACAATACACTTGCTAACCGCACTTGCTAGCTGCAATCCGCCATCCACTTCTCTGCCAACCAACCAACCCACCCCTTGCTAACTGTAATCCATGTCTGCGAGGTCAGCCACGGTTGTTATATCAGTGGCCAATGGCTAACTGGTTACAGCTGATGGCCATATACTACCCGAGCCAGCACCCATCCATGTGAGGCCGAGAGCCCGGAAACTGCTCTCTGGGACTCTGTCCCCACAGCGACAGATATTCTCTTGGCCCATAAGGGGGTGACAGTCTGTTACCCTTCTGTTCACCCCCTCCCTTCCTCCAAGTACTTTTTCTTTCCCATTTAATTCCTAAATAAGCTGATAGCTTTCATCGCCACTGGCTTTCGCTCGGAGGCTTCTTGTAGATGCTACTTTCCCCTTTTGCCTGGTGCTTTGCTTGGCCAGCCCTGCCCTCGGGGCACAGGCTGTACACCTCTCTTAGAAATGACCAGCTACATGCCCCTGCCAGCTCATCACTAAGGCTGGACCTGCCGCAGACCTCTGATGGCAGGGACTCTGAGGGACAGGTCATCTCGGCTCCCCACATCTTCTCAGTACCAGGTCTCACTGATTTCAAAAGCCCCAACTGAGGAATGGTGTGTGGGCAGCCAGAGGGTGCTGGGCGAGGTGGGCTAAGGAATGGACCCCCCCAAAGATGACCCTACCCTAATCCTCAGGACCTGCAAATGGACCCTGACATGGCAAAGGGAGTTTGCAGGTGTGACTAAGTGAAAGATCTGGAGACGGGGAGTTGATGGGGGTGGGGGTGGAGGGAATTAAATGTAACCACAAGAGAGAGGCAAGAAGGTCAGAAAAGGAAGAAGGAGATGTGATGACAGAAGTGGAGGTCGAACTGACACACTGATGATGGAAGAAGGGGCCGTGAACCAAGGAGTACCGTACATGTTTCCACTAGAAGCTAGAGCAGGTCAACACAATGGATTCCCCCTAAACACTGTCCCCCCAAAAAAACACACAGAACAAAATAAAAACCCCAAAAAACAAAACAGCACCAGCCTGCTGCCACCTTGATTGTAGATGTCCGGACTCCAGAACTACGAGGGAATGAATTTGTGTTGTCTTAAGCCAATAAGTCAGCAGTAATTTGTTACAGCAGCCACAGGGCGCTAACACCCTGGGGACTTCCAGGGGGAGGATAATGTCCAGCCAAGGCCTTGTCCAGGCTGGCTGTGCAGGAGTCGGGGCTGCTCCTGGGACGTGCCATCTGCTCGGGAGCCTAGGGACTCAACCAGCCTCAGGCTGGGGAAATGGAGGCAACGTCTGTGCGGGCTTATTCCTGATGTTGTTCCCATCCACTGGGGCATCTCCACGGACCCACCATCCACGATACTCAAAACATCCTCTTTAGTCTATAAGGCTCAGAGAGGTGAAGCGAGAAGCCTGGAGTCACACAGTGTGCCAGGGGGCCAGGAAGAATCTAGTCCCACGCGTTGAGCCCTTGTCTCAGCTGCATTTCAGTGGATGCCTCTTCTCCCAAGCCTTTTGTCTATTTCCTATCACCCTGCAGCTGTCCACAGCCCATGTCTGAGGAAGGCTGCCACATTTAAACTGTGGGCTATAGCGCGAGACCCCAGATCTGGCTCCAGGCTCCCGGGAACAAACACTCCTGCGGTTTTCCACGACTTGGGAACCTCACACAGAATGGAGCCTGGGGGCCTTGGCCTTGGAGAAAGAATGCTTTTTGATGTAGCCTTGACCCTATGCCCAGGAGCCAGGCGGCTGGTCCAGCCATCAGACTCGACTTTTCCTCCCTGAATAAAGAGGTCATTGTTCCCTGGCTGCACAACCAGAAACGCCTTTGACGTGTGCTGAGATTCAGCGAATAATCAGAACCAGGCTCGCCGGGCAGAAGGTGGAATGACATGGTCGTTTTGACTTAAAAGAAACATTTTAGCTTCACATTTGCCAAGTTAAAGAGAAAAGCTCCGATCCCTTTTCCCCAACAACCCTCTCCCCAGGCAGTGCCCCACCCATCACTGTCTTTAATTCAATTTTTATTTGTAATTTCTAGGAAACCTAAGCCCAGGGCTGTCACGCTGAGTGTCGTTGGCTTCAGACTCCACCCTGAGCACTTTGACCCACCCGGAGAGATGCTGGCTTCTGAAGGTGGGGCTGACACTCTCTGCCTCCCCAGTGATTGGCAACCGTGAATGTCGTCAGAGCGCTGCCCAAACTGTGCTTGGCGCAGATCTGGCTGAATCATCTCCTTGTCTGGGGAGCCCAGTGGCTTACATATGAATCTGGAGAGAAAATGGGAGAAAGCCAGAATAATGCCAAGCTAAAGCTTTCTGCAATACCTCGTGTGTGTCATTGTTCCTCCCACCTTCCAAACCACCACGTTGTTCTATGCTTGCTTTCCTCTCTGCCTGGTAGCTGTCTGAAGATTCCTGTCTCAGTACAGATGTCACTAATGACTGATTGCAGCAATGGGCCGAGTTAGTCAAAGCTGCCCCGTGGCCAGGTTCTGGGAACCGTCCCATACTGACTCAGGTCTGGGCCAGGCAGTTTGCTTTAGTCAATAAAATGACAGCATATATGGTGCAAACAACGACCAACATATAAGACCTAAAAAGTGCTTGGCCTTCAGGCTTGCCCCCTAGAAAAGCGTGACTGGCATGCAAGCAGGCTTGGACCGACCTGACGGAGAGAAAAGGATGAAACTTGGAGAGAGGCCCCAGTCACCTCTAACAAGATCATCATAAACCAGCCATGTCTGGCCAACACAGCCATGATCACAAATGCAGGAGTAGGCAAGCCCAGCCCAGCCCAGCAGAAATGCCCAGTTATGTCTGCCGAAAGTGCCACCCTAAACACATGTGGGCTAAGTGACTATTGTTTTAGGTCATGCCTTCTGGGTTGGTATATTACACGGCAAATCTAGCTGATACACTTAGTCTAGGGAGCTGACAGCGACTGGACAGGCTGCACATTTGTCTCTTTTGTATATTGTGCTACACTAGTACACTTATTTGCACACTTATTTGACTCTCCAATTAAACTGCAAGTTCTATCATACGTCTTCCTTTCACCATTTGAACTCCATCGTCATGGCACATAGTAGATATTCAGTAAATACTCATCCCACCAGTCAGCGACTGAACAAGGGAATCAGACAGATCTGGTTTGTAGTCCCCACTCTTCTAGTCTGCTCTGTAACTTTGATTTATGTTACTTCACTGCTCTGGGCCTCCGTTTCCCCATCTATGAAACGGGGATAAAAATAGCCATGTTGTTACTGGGAGGATGAAATGAGATGATGTGTGCTCAGCTGACTTAGGACTGTGCCCAGCCAATACTCAACAGTGGCAACAAACATGTCCAAACAATGATAGTGCGAATGTTTTCCACGGGCTTGTTGATGGAATACAATTCTCACAACAGAAACCTGCAGCCATGATTTGTCGGCAGCAATTGCATACTCCAAGTGGCAAGTGTGGCGTTGAGACGGCTCCTGCATGTGTGGGCATATTGGTTCCCTTTGCTTTTCTTTGCACTTTGGGGTCATTTGGAACTCCAGAAGCCCCCATGCAAACACGCTGGCTGCTTCCACTCCACCCTCATCAGATGTTCCTTTTTTAGAGAAATGTACCAAGTTAATAAGAGAGAATGATGGAGAAGGAAAAAACACTGAAGACGTATTTCATTCCTTCATTCATTCCAGAAATGAGGAGTGGCATACACAGACCCTGAGCAAGAGGGGGCCTGATGCATTAAAGAAGCTGAGATAAACTATGAGAGGGTCAGAGTCTGAGACCCTTCTGGGAGCTGAAGTCAGAGCATCAGGCAGGGAGCAGATCGCATACGCCTCATAGGTCATTGAAAACACATTTCATTTTCTCTTTAGAGCTATGGAAAAATAATGAAAGATTTTTTAAAAGATCTGTTTTAGCCCAAGTTTAATTCTCACTCTCGTGGCAGAGTCAGTGCCAGGATTTCTAAGAAAACTGCCATTGGGTGTCCCATTACGTAGGGGTCCCTTACTTGCTGTAGATTCAGCCGTTTTCACCATCCTGTGTTGCTTGCAAATTAAATGTCCGTGTAATTCACTGGAGCCACAAAGCATCTGTAAGATAGGACCCATGATGCGACAAGGACCTGCCCTGTGATATCAGTCTCCTAAGTGTCCTCCACGGACTCCACCTGGCTGACCGTTAGAGAGTCTGTACGTGTGCTGAGCTCTGCTCTCACAGGTGGATGCATGGACTCATTCATCCTGGGAGCCAGTCTCCATCGCTGTCCTGTTCTGCAGACGTGAAAACCAAGCCTTAGAGAAGTTCACAGTTTGCAACGCTGAGGTTTGGACCCGAGCCGTCTGCCTAAGGACTCAGGAGCCTATGCCCTTCGCCCCAGGAGCATCACTGAGCAGGATTCGTGCCCATTTCGCATAGCAGGTTACATGAGGCACGTACGCAGGTCGTATAGCTGGTCCATGGTGGAACGGAGATTTGAACCCGGGGAGGCTGAAGCAGACCGGACTTAGTCACCACTGCATGCACCACTTGTATCAACATGTGCATTTACACACACGGGGATGAATGTGTCATGCGCATGCGTGTGTGTGGTTCCCATTACATTCTTTATTTCTCCTTGTGCTTTATGTGGGACTCATAGAAGATCCCCATAGTGGGAAATATCACCACCAGTGGGCGGTAATGAACCGGCACTGGTGCTGGGACTGGAGCAGAAGATGCCAGGTCCTCAAAATCACAAGCCTAATAAGTTAGAGCTGGGACAAAACTCAGTTCTAAATGCACTGCCTCTCAAGTTTCTCATGAGATTAGGTCTGAGGCGGAGCAGTTGTACAGCTGGGAGACTCCTCCCATGTTCAGGGCAGTGTGGATTTACACCCGGGGGCGCCCTGCAGCCATGGGTGATGCACGGAAACCTCCCTGCTCTCGGCGTACTGGTGGGCACAGTCCTGGGTGCTGAATGTCTGCGGAGCTCCAGGGGGGCCCCTCTTTTTCCAAACACACAAAAGGAGCTTTGACAGTCCCAGCTTTCTCAGGAGGGCAGACATCTGACCTGGGTGGCGAGTGTCTGCGTGGGGTTTCAGAGGTTAGCTTCAGTTTGAAAGGGATGCGAACTGAATGCCCTAGGGATGGGGGTGCAGAGTGAAATGGTGCGTATCTCCAGCCTCTAGCAATTTGGGCTGAGCTGGGGAGACTGATACAGAGGGAGGGGAGGGCTCCACCCACACTGGGCCCAGCAACTTGGGAGCAGCCGGAGGCCAGGGGCCACTCAACAAGGATCGCACGTGCAAGAGCCACGCCAGGATCTCAGAGGATCTGGGCTGGATGTGATGTTCTCCATCCTGCAGGAGAGCAGAGACACCTGTCTTCAGGGGTGCGAGAGGTCTGAACAGACAATCGGATCCTGCGGGGCGAGACCGCAAGGCCATCATTTGGGGCTGGCTCCTACCTCTGCATAGTTTTCCGGGACTGGGATGGAGTGTGGCATTGTGCTGCCAGCTGGGGCTTCCTCGTGGCAGAAGCAAGGGCGGGGAGGGCTCTCATTTTGCCTCTTGGCATCCTCTTAGGAACCTTGAGAAGGGAGTATCATCGCTGGTCCCGTTATCACAGTTCCCACTTCATGGGGTGGGGGGACTCCCCGGGGAGCAGGATGTGACAGGGCCCAAGTGGTTTCAAACGCTTTCTTCGTTTTTCTTCCTCCTCAAAAGGCCAGTGAAAGGCTCAAGAGGACCCAGGAGCCCCACAAAGTCGTGACTTGTGTGGTCCTTTGTATGTAACGTCCCCCTTTTGTTGCTGTGCCTCTGAGTCAGACCTCTAGACACTTTGCACATGTCGCCAGCCCTGGGGGCTCCTTTCTTTCAGGCCTTGGGCTGTCTGGCTCAACAAAACTGTTTTTTCCTGTCCCACTCGTTTATTTTCTGGGTCTGTCCCCTAACAAGACCCAGAGCAGTTTGGCCTACTTTGGAGGTGAACAACCCAACGGGCCCGCGATGGGAGGAAGTGATAAGTGCAGCTGCGTCCTGGGCCCATGGCTCCCTCCTCTGCAGAAACCCAGGTTCTTACAGTGCCTGCGAGCCCTGGCAGCTGGATTTCTGCCCTTTACAGTTAGTAACCAGCTGGGGCGGCTGCTCTCTGTATGGTGGTAGATGACTGTAGCAGATAAAACCAAAGGTCCTCAAAGGATTTGTGTGCCCAGGCTGGTTTCTGAGAGAGCCTTTACTGTACTCAAGGTGCAGGAATTAACTGGTACTGCCCACCTGTGGGGACAGAGCCAGGAGTGCAGTTTCCAGGCTCTCGGCCTCACGTGGAAAGGTGCTGGCTCAGGTAGTAAATGGCCATCAGCTGTGATTGGATGGCCATCAGCTGTGGCTAGTTGGCCGTCAGCTGTAACCAGTGAGCTATTGGCCACTAATATAAGTGCTGTAGCTACGCTAGCAGCAAATGGGGGCTAGCAAGGAGATGGTGGCTGACCTAGTGTCGTGCGGGAGATCCTGCAGGGTCTCTGGTCCCGCTCCCCACACAAGAACGCAGGATATGGTGAGGCCAAAAAGGAACACCCACGGAGCCATAGGTAGGGGAGTCATACCACTACGGTCTCACTGGAGGCTGGGTTCACTGGACGTGCGACCTGCTGTCCGTTTTGTCTGCAACCCACCGACGACTCTCTTTCAGTCTCCTCCACTCTCCTCCGCTCTCCTTCGTAGCCGCAGCAGTTATATTAGTGGCTAATGGCTCAATGGCTACAGCTGACGGCCAACCGGCCACAGCCGACGGCCATCTACTACCTGAGCCAGCACCCCTCCACGTGAGGCCGAGAGCCTGTAAACTACTTTCTGGGGCTCTGCCCCCACACTCTACCCCTACAGGTTCTCGCCTCACAATGTACGCGACAAGCGTCTTCCGCGAAGGTCCCTGTGTCATATTAGCCTACTGACACCTACGGATGAAAAGAAACGGTAGTCTTAGGAACCAACAATGGCAAATCCCTTCCATCTGGGAGGATACATGCCAGCTTCTTGTCCTGGGAAAGGAGGGTTGCTGCCACTGGCACCTTTCCCGGTTTGTGGTACCAAACCTTTATGGCAGTGCTTGGGGTCCCTTGCATAGTTTCAACATGTAACAGAACAGGGGACCCCATAATAGGCCATAGTGAGAGCACATAGTTTCCTCGCAAAATCATCCCGGTATCGGGACCTCTGTATACTACAGTCACTTGAGGTGGCCACTCAGCCACCACCCCTGGCGTCACTTGCAAATCATGAGTCAAACCAGCCCCCCATGGGGCTATCAGACCCAACCACCGACAGTGGGGGCTTTTGACCTGCCAGGGCCAAGTCCATTGCTGCCGTTCCCCTGCTTTCAAGCATGTGGGTGCTGGCAGCAAAATGTTCCCATTTCTGCCGTAGCCTGGCTTTAACAGAGTCTCACTGGTGGTAACTTGTAATTGAATGGGAGCGGCCGTTCGATGTAGCAGAGCTTCTACTGGTGCGGGCCCTCCCTTCCGTGGTCTCTCATTCAGGACTCTCAGGGCGTCCCATAGACGCGAGGCCCAGTCACGCATCGTGGGAGGGTGTTTTGACACCGGAGACCTTGCTTCAAAAGACCATTATAACGTCAATCATGCCAGCTGCTTGTGGATGGGTGTGAAACAACCATTGCACGTCCATCCTGGCAGCCCAGCGCTGCACTTCTTGCCCGTAAAATGGGTACCCCTGTCACTTTCAATGACTTGGGGCGCCCATAGAGGGCACATGTAAGGCGACCACTGTATGCCGCTGATCCGCGACAGGGCCAAGCAAACATCAACCCCGTAGCAGTGTCCACTGCTGTAAATGCATATATCGCATTGCGGGCCTTAGGCAGGGGTCCAATGTAATCCACTTGCCAGCAGTGAGGGCACCCTCCCTCGCGTAATCTGCTGTGTCTCCCAGGGGAGCCTCCGCCTTTGGGGGCTGTCCTGGGCACAGACAGCACAGTCATAGCAGGCATCTGCTATCTCCTGCCATTTCAAAGGCAGGCCCCAGCGTCTGCTCACCTGCCACATGGTTCGGCTTCCAGCGTGCTGCAATTTCCTATGCAGCCAATGGGCCACATCAGTGGCAGGAGCCCGCTCTAACCATCGTACCCGTGCTAGGGCGTCTGCTTCATCATTACCTGGGGACACTAAGGGGGAGTGACCTGTGACATGCATTAAGGTCACCTCCTTTCTCTGCCCTAGGTCCCAGAGGTCCTGCCACATGGCTTGACCCCACAGTGGACGGTGTCCCACCAACCAGTTTTGGTGTTTCCATGTAGGCAGCCACAGCGTTAGGCCCTGGAACACCGCCCAGCTGTCAGTGCAAATAACTAGGGGCCCAGGCTCGTGGCTGATCACCATCCACACAGCCCGTAATTCAGCCCACTGGCTACTCTGGCCCATCCCAGTATCAAACCAAATGGTGTCTGTTTTGGGCTGCACACCAATAGCCGTCCAAACAGCTGCAGCCCCTCGGCTAGAACCATCGGTAAACCAGGCATCCTCAGGTACTGGGGACTGTCCTTCTTTGTAGGGCGAGGGCTCCAAGTCCTCCCCTCTAGGCAGAGCACTTGGCTCAGCCTGGGCTACAAGCTCCACAGGCCCCAGGACCTGTTGTAGCTCTGTGCTCAAAGGGCTTGAACTAAGGGTGCTACGTTGCTCCAAGTAGGCACCCCACTTGGCGAGGGTGGTGGTCTGTGCCACCCGCGTTTTGGGTTCCTGGGTCCACGTACGGACCCACCCCTGGACAGGATACGTTGTTCTAACCAACATGCGTTCCTGTGATGGCTTCTGTGGCCACTAGGGCTGCATACACAGCAGCCAGCTGTTTCTCTATTAGAGTAGCGGACCTCCGCTCCTTTCCATAATTGGGACCAAAATCCCACTGGCAACCGGAGACGCTCCTGCCGTTGCCAGAGGCCCCATCCATACCCCTCTTGGGTCACATGAACATCAAGTTCAAATGGGCGGCCGGGGTCCACTACTTGCAGAGCCTGTGCCTGCTGCACTGCCCGTTTTGTGGCAATGAAGGCTTGCTCTATAGCCTCTGTCCAATCCCATGAGGCCCCCTTTTTTATCATATTGTACAAGGGCCTTGCCATTTGTGCTAAATGGGGTACAAATGCCCGCCAATATCCTAGCAGACCCAAATACGTCTGCAGTTGGGAGACCTTGGTCGGCCGGGGAAAGGCTTGTATTTTGTCAATGATTGCCTCAGGTATAACCTTTGTCTTACCCGACCACACAACACCCAAAAACTTGACGGATAAGCCAGGGCCTTGGACCTTTTCCTCATTCACCGCCCACGTGACTTCAGGTGGCGGAGAAGAGAGAGCTGCTTGCTCTAAATCAGAAAGAGAATCTGAGGTTAACAGAATGTCATCAACATAATGAAACAAGGCCACAGAGGATGGGTGATCCCACTGTGCCAAATCCTGGGCCACAAGCCCGTGGCAGATAGTGGGGCTGTGCAAGTATCCTTGCGGAAGGACTTGAAAAGTCCACTGACGCCCATCCCACGTAAAAGCAAACTGCTCTTGACACTCGGGTGCAATGTCAATGGAGAAAAAAGCATTGGCCAAGTCCACTACATAGTGATATGTCCCCAGGCGGACAGTCAGGCGATCCATTAAATCATGAATTGAAGGCACTGCAGCGTGCAAGGGTGGCGTCACCTTATTTAACTCCCTATAGTCCACAGTCATTCGCCAGGTCCCATCTGGCTTCTTGACAGGCCATACTGGGGAGTTAAAGGGACTGTTGGCCTCACAATATGTGCCTTCTCCAATTCCAATATTTCTCCTCCTGTCCTCCTGGCAGGCGGTACTGTCGCACTGTAACCACGCCAGGGCTGTGGCAAGCTTGAGGAGGGTGGTGAGCATGCCCGTGTCACTGCTTTCACCACCCGGATCCGGAGACGGAACTCTCCTACCGGCGTCTGTAAGCTGAGGCCATGTAGCACGTCCACCCCTAGAATATATTCCGAACGGGGAGACATAAACCTTGTAGGTACGAGGAGGAGCCTTCCTATACCCAGTGGTAAGGAAACGGCTTTCACAGTCACAGTTTTTCCCCCGTAGCCATCAATGCAGATTGCTGGTCCAGGGAACAGTTCTGGGTTCCCATAAACGAGACTGCAGTCAGCACCAGTGTCAACTAGAGCCAAAACCCTCTGTACATTAAGGGGACCAATGTATGGACAGTTCCACGTGGGGCCTCCGGTCCCTGCTCGTCCCCTCTGACCGGGTACCTTGGCCCCACCCCTAATCAAGCTGAAAGGGCCTCAAGCGGCTGCATGAAGTCCTGGAGGGACACGGGTCGCGCTTTCCCAGACTCCTCCTTTATGTTTCTCGAATTGTTGTTCGGACGCAACTGTTTCCAAAGTTCAAGCAGGAGTGCATTGGGTTGCTGGTCTATTTTTTCCTGATCAACCCCTGCTGCCACGAGATCACGCCACATCTGTGTGTTACTCTCTGAGGCCCGCGACCTCGCCTTTACCTTTGGTTTGGGCTTCCAGGTCTCAACTGTGCGGACCTCCTGTCTTAACTTCCTTCGCCTCCGGCTTTCAACATCCCCTAGGGTGGCCATGGCAGTTGTAACTTCATGGATCCGTCCCTACATACGGTGTAAGAATAGCAACCAAGGATCCAAAAGCACTCAGGTGCAGTGTCCAAAACCAGATCTCTCATGCTGGCAGTAAAAAGCTCGTCATCTGGGCCCTGCATGTTGAGGTTAAAAATAGCATGTCTCATACCCATTTCACGGATTATTTGCGTAAGTTCTGTATATGACTGCCATTGACTCACAGTGTCTGGCAGCTCGCCAGCCTGTTCCCATACGGTGCGTACCGCAGCCGTGAGCCACGCCATTAGAGAATGGTTGCCTTGGTTGTTGGCCAACCTATGGCAGTTTTGTAACCTTTGTCGCAGGGATGGATGCACGGTCACAAAGGCTAGCTTTTCCATCTCGCCTGGGGAGCAGAGAATGCTGTCTGCTCCCTCATCCCATAAACGTAACAGCCAAGCCGAGACTGGCTCTCCAGGGCGCTGTCTGTACCGCCTCCCCAGCTCCTGCAACTCAGTGGGAGTGTATGGGGTGTAGGTAGTGAACTCAGTCACATCTGGGTTGCCGGCAGCAACGCCCCCGGGGCCCAAAGGTTGCTCATGCTTTACCTTGTGCTTCATGATGGGCCGGGCTTGGGGGTTGGGAGGTACATTTTCTCCACTTGCTTCCTCTGCCTCAGAGTCTCCACCTTGGGGCCCCTGTTCTAACAGGCGGACCCGGGCTTCCAGCGCGTCCAACCGGGACACCTGGTCAGGCACCTGGGCCCTTTCATTAAGCACATTTTCCGTGTTGAGACTCAAAGCCGTGAGGAACATCCAGCCCACGCGGCCGGCTGTAGCCTTCTCCTCCTCCGGCAACTGCTCAGCCAGAGCCTGTAGGGCCCTCTCCACGCTGTCTGGAGAGCCGTCCATCTCCTCCCACCCCTCCTTGGGGGTCCAACTCTTGAGAACAGTGGCCACCGAACACCATATACTGTGTGGGGGCCATACATCCTCCTGCTCAGAGTCAGACGCCATTCCTACCTGGTCGGAATCTTGCTCACCGTGGCAGGTGTCTGAGTGGGTGGAGGCCTCCTTGTAAGCTATCCACAAGCTTCAGATCCTAAGGCCGCAGCAGATCAACAAAAGGAGGACACCACCTTCTATGCCCAAGAAGGTGGTGTGCCAGCTGGAGGCTCGAGTCTCCCAGGCAAACCGCGCCTCCCGTTCCCGGTGTCGCTCCTCATGGGCCTCCCGAAGCTGGGCTCTCACACGAACAAACCGCTCCACCATGCTTTGGTAGGTTTTGGCCGGCACCGCACTCTGCTTACGAAGCTGAGCTTTTATACGTGTAAACTGCTCCAGTACATTCCGGAGAGTTTCAGCCGACACCATACCCTGCTCGCTGCGCCATTTGTCGTGCGGGAGATCCTGCAGGGTCTCTGGTCCCGCTCCCCACACAAGAACGCAGGATATGGTGAGGCCAAAAAGGAACACCCACGGAGCCATAGGTAGGGGAGTCATACCACTACGGTCTCACTGGAGGCTGGGTTTACTGGACGTGCGACCTGCTGTCCGTTTTGTCTGCAACCCACCGACGACTCTCTTTCAGTCTCCTCCACTCTCCTCCGCTCTCCTTCGTAGCCGCAGCAGTTATATTAGTGGCCAATGGCTCAATGGCTACAGCTGACGGCCAACCGGCCACAGCCGACGGCCATCTACTACCCGAGCCAGCACCCCTCCACGTGAGGCCGAGAGCCTGTAAACTACTTTCTGGGGCTCTGCCCCCACACCTAGCAAGCGCATATTGCAGAGAGGTGGATGCCGCCAGCGAGAATATAGTGGTATGACTCCCCCATCTATGGCTCCATGGGTTTTTTTTTTGGCCTCACCATGTCCTGCGTTCTTATGTGCGGAGCGGGACCAGAGCCCCAGCGTGACTCTCTGCATGACACCACCTCAAAGGGGTTGTCCTTCCTGACGTAGGGCCCGGTGTCCTGAATAGGAAGAGAAAGGAGACTAGGGACCGTTGCATTTCTCAGGTCTTCGCCACATGCTAGGTTTTGATCTGACCACATTGGGACAGTACTCAATCACTCTCCATAGCTTGCAGCCAAGGCAGTTTCTCAAGCTCGGCTCTATTGACACGGGCGGCGGGGTCATTCTTTATTATGGGGGCTGCCCTGAGCTTTGCAAGATGTTTAGCTGCATCCTGGTCCTCCACCCGCTGAACGCCAATAGCACCCCCACTCCCAGCGGTCATGGCCAAACGGGTTATCCAGCCACTGCTGGACGTCACCATTGAGAACCACTGGTGTGTGACTAGGGGGCATCAGCGTTCCTGAGCTTCATGCAGAAAAGACTGGCAAAGACCCCACAGCTGAGATAAGAGTCAAATCCAGGACATTGGTTATTTTTGGCTTTGCCTTTTACACCAGCTGAGAGGGGAGTTCAGGGAATCCTCACCTCTCCCAGTTTACGCCCTCAGCTGTGACTGGCCTCGGAGTTATCTGCCTCAAGCGGATCCCAAAGAACAGCCATGACAGGGGGTCCTCCATGGGCAATGTGGACGACAGGGTTGGGTTAGTCGTAGGTCCTTCCCGAGCGACAGAAATATTCTTTCGAAAAGAAACAGTGCCTGTGAGAATACTGTGTTCTTAACCTTGTCTGCACATGGGAATTCCCTGGGGCCTTTGATGACCTTGGCCGCCTGGGCCCCAGGACAAGAGGATTGGGGTGGGACCTGACATCAGCAGCCCTTAAAAACTCCCCAGGTCACCCCAATGCTCAGCCAGAGTCCAGACTCACTCTGAGTTCCTTCTAAAAGTTAGAGTGACCCCAATATCAAGTCTACCTGTCTCATTTTCGGCAGGAAGGAGCAAGTCCAGTGGTAAGGACAGGGACATCTGTTTGGCAGACTTACCTCTGCAGGGAATGCTCGACAGAGAGGATAACGCCCAGGAGATAACCGAGGCCTAGATCTTTCTAGTGCTTTCCCCAGAATTTTCAACTATGAGCCCAAAATATTTACCATATGACATGTAATTGAGTCAACTGCTACTTAGAGGTGAGTGAAAAGAGATGAAACATGAGCCTTAGGTAATTATTTCTTCATGCGTTCTTAAAATAAAGTCATGAAGAATTTTCTTAAGGGAGGGCTGGACGCAAAGGGCGGGCTTGTTTTTCTCTCCTTCTCCTCCCCCTCCTCCCTCCCTCCCTTTCTTCACCTTTCCTCCTCCCCCTTTTCTTTGTTTTTTGTTGTCTGTCTCTTTTAATACCCATTTGCTTCTTTTGGGTTATTTTCCATCTAAAAAATATAAGAATAAAGCTGCTATTAATATTAGCAGCCAGTATTGCCCACTGTAGACCCTCCTGTAGTGCTTTAATGCACGTGCACTGATAATTTACTAAATTAGAGCATATTAAAGAGACATCTCGGTGTCATACTACTGTCAGTTAATGATAAAAGCATGTTTCTATATCCTTAAACAATTATTGAAAACATTATTTTGATATCTATATAATCGTCTATTCTATGTCTATATCTGTCTATCACAATGTATGTCCTCTGTTCCCCTTTGTTAGTCATCTGTATTGTTCCCATATTTACAAAGAAAGTATTTTGCATGAAGCTAAAGTAAGCATCCTTGAAGCATCTCTAAATTCTCCTCTATTTCCTCAGGCAACATTTCTAGAGGTGAAATTATTAGGACAAAATTGGGTATCGGTGACATCATGTGTCATGGCGATTACAGATTGCTTTCTATAAAAAGGACGGACACATTTAGATGCCAACCCCTCAGAGTGAGGGACTGAATCATCCATCTTCAACAACTCTGATTAATATCATTCAAAACTTGACAATGGAATCGCTGAAAAATAGTACCTTACTTTTGTTCAAATTGCCTCTGTTGGATTATTCGTGGAAATATTTTTCTCATGTTTATTAGCTGCTTGAACATCGTTTGGTTGTGGATTTCTGTGCGAGCGTATTTTTCTGTTCACTGTCTTTGCCTGGCTATATATCGGAATGACTTTTTCTTAATTTATAAGATCTTTTTCTAGATTGAAGATATTAATATCCTGTCTTTATGTTACAAACATAACTTCCTGGTTTGTTTATACCTTTTACATTTTTGTGTGCTTTAAACAATGTTTATTATCTCTTTGCTCTCTGTCATTTAAGAGAAAAAATGTACTCCTGGGGAAATTTATAAAAACAAGCATAGAAATGTAAACTATGAAACAAAATGTGTTATGAGTTCCACTAGAAATAAGTGGTGTTACATTTTGGTGGAGCTCCAGCTACTGACAGGGATACGACCTTTTTTTTTTAATTTATAATATTGGAATTAAATAGTATACATCATATTGTAATCTGCTTTTGTGAGCATTTCCTTTGTTTGCTCAATAGTCCTATAAGGCACGTTATTTAATAGCTTTAAACTTCTGTTATAGGGATTCAATGTATCATTTTGAATAGTTACTAGTTGTTGGGCATTCTAGGTATTTCTCAGTGTTACCCAGAATACATACTGGCAAACACCCTTCCATATACAGAGTACATCTCATAATTTCCTTTGGATATTGTCCTAGGAGTGGAAATATCAGGTCTGAAATCTTTAGACAGTGGTTAAAAGTGACCACATGGTTCTTAGAAAAGTTTGGGTCAAATCACCCTCTCACCCGAAGTCTATGAGGGTGGGAGAGCCTCACAAAAGACAGCAGTAATATGCATGAGTCTTTTCCACACGATGTGCTTCCTAAATGTTTGTTCCTTCCCCTTATTTCTTTCCTGCAAGTTGAAATTTCAAACTTTTGTGAAGTTTGAAATCCAGCTTTTTGGGATTCTAAAGCTGTTAATTTTAACTGTTTATTTTGTAAACTGTGTGACTACGTGGGACATTTCTAGTTTAAACAACATGCGGACTGACAGCTCTCCCCCCAAACCCTCCAGATCTTTCTCTCAGTCATGTTTTTATCATTTCCTTACGGCCAGTACTCAGTGACAAGCCCCACAGGGTGTCCGCCAGGGCTGGTTGGGGGGGGGTGACAGCTGATATTTTCCAAAGTGACAGTGCAATGGAATGCTGGGACTAAGACATTCTAGGAGGAAAACCATTCCAGGGGACCTTGGGCATGTAGTTGGATGGAAAGAAGAATGTGTGGGTCATTCTGATGCTTTGGTCAGTAGAGCTCAGTGCCCCTACAGGGGAGCAGGTTGCAACCAAGACCATCTTTTATTGAAAGGAAGGAGGTTAGAGCCACGGGCAGAAGTCTGGCCAAGTGAGGTTTGAAATTAGTCTAAACATTAGCAGCGATGCTGTCATGCAGGGTGGCCTGCGGGGTCTCTGGTCCCGCTCCCCACATAAGAACACAGGACATGGTGAGGCCAAAAAGGAACACCCACGGAGCCATAGGTAGGGGAGTCATACCACTATAGTCTCACTGGCGGCTGGGTTGGAGACACAGGAAACAGGAGCCACACGATCCGCAATCCACACTCCGCCCTTGCTAGCCCCCATTTGCTGCTAGCGTAGCCACAGCAGTTATGTTAGTGGCCAATGGCTCACTGGTTACAGCTGACGGCCAACTAGGCACAGCTGATGGCCATCTCATCACAGTTGATGGCCATTTACTACCTGAGTGAGCACCTTTCCATGTGAGGCCGAGAGCCCAGAAACTGCACTCCTGGCTCTGTCCCCAGAGATGCCCATTTACTGAGTGCCTGTTATGGTCTAAGCTGGAGGTGGGCAAACTTAAGGACTGCAGGCTAACTTCTGCCCACTGTTGGTTTTCTAAATAAAGTTTTATTGGAACACAGCCATGCCCAGTTGTTTGCATATGGCCTGTAGTTGCTTTCTCACTACATGTGCAGAGTTGAGTCATTGTGACAGAAAGTAAATAACCAACAAAGATGAAAATATTTACTATTTAGCCTTTTACAGAAAAAGTTTGCTTATCTTTAGTCTAGGCAATACACCTTACAAATAGATTTCCTCATTGTTTTTTTCTTTATTTACATATAACATTTTATTATTATTTTATCCTAGTTTTAAAAGAAGTATGTGTTATTTGTGAACAATTGGAGAAATAGAATTATTTTTATTCAAATTCAGGAAGGAAGAAAATTCAAATTACCCCTCTAAGCTGATCCCCTGGGCAATTTACTTAACTTCTTAGTGCCTCGGTTTTTTCTTCCATAAAATGGGTGTAAGGATACAAATGAGTGAAAGCACCAAGCTGCTTGGAACACGATAAACACTGGAGCACCCATCACTCTTGGTATACATATACAGAGGGTGCCAAAAAAATGTATGCACATTTTAAGAAAGGAAAACTATTAAAATTGTAATACTCAATATATACGGATAACAAAAGATGAATACAAGTCACGTTTGACTTCTGCAATGACAAGAGGTGCTCAAAGTGGTTCCCATCAGTGTCCAGACACTTCTGATGAAGGTGAACTACTGCTTGAGCAATGCTGACCAAGCATCCGTGATTTGGCCTTGGTAGTGGGGTGGAGATTTTCTTGTGGATTTGTAGCTATTCCCTAAATAATACACGTTACATTTTCCCTTTCCTAATGAGACCGTAGAAATGGGCCTAACTAAATGCCATCAATGGGGAACGCTTTCCCCTTTCCTAACTCAGGATCGCAGGGCTCCAGCCCTTGCTACTTGCACAGCATTTGACGAGCACTTTGCACCTAAAGACAGGAAGTGATGCCATCAATCATTCCTGATTTTAATGGACCAGTCTCGGTCCCAGTAGGAAAGTAGAAAATACTTGGCGTATTTTAAACAGAGGGGACTTAAGGCAGAGAAGTTGCTGCACAGGTGACAAAGACAGCTGAGACTCAGGAGCCAGTGAGGCAGTGCAGGGACTAGAGAAAGCAGGAAGCCACCAGCAACCCCAGGCTGAGGTGGAGGAAGTGGGGGTGTCCCAGAGTCAGGGCCGAGATCATGTGGGGGCAGCCAGGCCTCCTCTGTTACGGCACTTCCCTGGCTGGACGGCAGTCTGACTGCATTCATCCAGTGGCTCCTTCTGGGGGAAGGCCCCTCCCGCTCTGGACCAGGATCCTGGAGGGCAGGGTCCTGCCTTGCTCATTCTGTAGTCAGCATCATGGGGCACAGGGAAGACGCTCAAACAAAGCATGAGAGAAAGACGTACCATGGACATTTGGGACATCTCCAGAGGGAGGTTGTGCCAAGGGAGGAGGGGCGCGGGCCAGGGGACAGGCCAACCAGGGTTGCCATCCTGATTCTGACCATGGCTCGTGGTGTGGCCTTGGGCGAGTCACACCACCTCTCAGATTCCTGGCTGCAATCAGGGTGGGAGAACACTTCCCTGCAGGGTCATCTTCAAGCTTAAATGAAAAAAGCAAAAGAAACAGAGTTTCTCTGGTTACTAAGTCTGGAATCACATGAGGCAGAAGACAGAATTTTTCAGCTTTTTAAAATTATCCTCAGCATGTGCAGAGATTCATGTGTTATCACTAGAGAAAGAGGAGTATGCGTGAACTTGCCATCCTGCCTGGAGGGACAACTGACCGTACAGAGTGGGAGCCGGCTAGATTGCAAAACACCATGATCCAAGAGGAAGTGAGTGATGTCAGCTGAGCTCCGACAGCCTGGCTGGACGTGAAGACGGCTGATCTCTCGTGAAGACTCAGCGGGGAAGTCCCGTCAGCCCTCAGTGTCCTCGGGATAACGAGAGCCATTTTATCATAGGCTGATTGATATACACAAGAGTTAAGTTCCCGCGACATCTCATCAATCGTATAACGAAGTGACGTTGAACAAAGCGACGTTATTCAAGGACCTGCTACATCATTATCTCTCTTTAAGCAGATAGAGAGGTTTAGAGAGTTCAGCTAACTTAACCGGGGCCAAACGGTTGGTAAATGGGGGGCCAGGTTTCAAAGGATTCAAGTTCCTAAAGAGGGTCTCTGCAGCTGATAGTATACTTACTACTCAGCTGCCCGCAAAGGCACAGGAGAAAGAGAAAATGGGTAGGAGAACTGTGGGTTTGTAGGGTGAATGGGAGAAATAGGTGAAAGGGGGGGGGGGGAGAGAGAGAGACAGACAGAGACAGAGACAGAGACAGAGACGCTGCATTTTCCCCAGTTCCCTCCGCCTGCAAGGGCATTGGATGAGTCGGAAACTTGCCCGCAGCTGCACATGTAAAAGTAGGAAATGTTCACTTTTCCCCTCCTGGTCCTGGTCGAAAGCAGAAAGCAGAGAAGTGTGCAAAGCAAACCTTTTCGTTGAATTTGATGTTTTCGTCACTCTCCGGGCTCTGGTTTGACCTGCGCGTGGAGCTGGGCTTTGCTGTCCCACCCGATTTAGTCATGATGCCAAAGGCCTGCTGACAAGCAGGGGAGGGGAATATATGCTCACATGCTTCGGGAAGGCTCTCCTTTCCGGACACACCCTTGCTGGCTTCAGGGGGCTCTGGCGTTTTTCTCATTACTCTCAGGTCAGAGGATTTGGGGACAAGTTCTGTAGTGTCAGTGTTTGGGGCTTTTATAGGTGGTCAAGAGGTGTGAGCCCTAGGAATGCCCATAGGACCTCATCTGGAACTTAATTTTCCATCACCTTGCCTGTCTACAACACGGGCAATGATGGGGAGGAAAGCTGGAGAAGACAGGGACAGACCAAAGAAGTGTGACGGAGACCTGTGCGGTCCACGCACTTGACTCACTCACTCCCCTTAGCACCAATCCTCACACACTAGCATCTGCTTACACTCACTTGCATATACGTACACTTACTTACACTGTCATACTGTAAGCAGTGCAACCGGAAATAAAGAAGGGACCACAGGTAGCGCACGTGGAGTAAAACATGGCGGATGAGGAGTGGACCGAGAGTTCTCTGAACAGTCCTCACCAGACAACAACAGCGTGGTAGAAACAATGCCCTGTCACCAGTGATCTCAGGAGCAACACATGCCCAGTCCAGTTGCATACAAGTCATTATGAAATTAAAGTCCAGTAAAGCTAGTGTTTTTCGCAAAAATAAATCCAAGTCAGAAAGAAGAAAATAATAGTTTAAAAAAAGAAAGAAAGGAAAAAAAAGAAAAAGAAAGAAAGAAAAGGAATGGAAACACATACCTTTTTAAATATATATTTTTATCTTGGAATAATTTCAGAATTACAGAGCTTTGGCTGAGCTAGTGCAGCAATCCCCCTCACAGCCCACACTCAGACCCCCAGCGGCTAGTGTCCTACAGCAGAGTGGACATTTATCACAACGAATACACCAATACTGAGACATTACTCAACACCAAACTCCATATTTTTTTTCAGATTTCCTCAGTTTACCCCTAGCGTCCTTTGTTCCAGAACCTCATTCAGGACCACGTCTCATTTAGTCTTTATGTCCCCTTAGGCTCCTCTTGGCTGTGACAATTCCTCAGACTTTCCTTGTTCTCGATGACCTTGAGAGTTCTGTGAGTTACTGGCCAGGTGCTTTGCAGAATCCTGCTCGCTTTGGTTCAGCTGATGTGTTTCTCATGATTACACTGGACTTGTGAGTTTTGGAGAGGACAACTGAGAAGTAAAGTGCCATTCTCATCACATTGTATCAAGGGCATGAACTACCAACATGAGGTCTCACTGTTGCTATTCACCCTGCTCACCTGGCTCACAGAGTCTCTTTTAATCTCTTTTGGATTCTATCCCTTTCGCTTCCTTGCCCAGCACATGTGTGTAGGTGTACAACCTTAGGGTCAGCCCGGCAGAGACTGTGCTAGGACGGAATCCCCGAGGTGGGCTGGATGAGTGCCTTTCCTACCTCTGTGGGATGATGCATGCTGAACATGCATTTAAAAGGCTAGGCAACTCAGAAGCCTGGCATCGACGGAAGATACAATTACGATCATCATTATTGTCACTGATCAGTCTCATCATTGGCCGTGATGACATTGACAGAGCCACATAGCTAGCAAGCAATGCAGGTAAAGGTGTAGCAACCAGCTTTCAGAGGAAGCGAAACCCTGATGTGTGTTTTATTTTTTTCACAATTTCCTAATTGTAAATGCTCCCACCAGGGCCCATCACAAGCTGCCTACTTGATGTCACTGAGCCCAGAATGGTCAGCAAATGAGCTCGCAAGCTGGAAGGAGAGACTCCACATACCCCAGAGGACAGGCTGTGCAAGGCAACCACTGTCACCTGCTCTGGGTGAGAAGACAGGTAGACTGGGGCTCAGAGGAGGGAAGTGACAGACAGAGATCTCAGTTTGCATTTAAACTCAGTCTCTTAAACTAAAATGTCACATTTTTTTCCTTCCACTGGGGCTCTGAAAAGCTTCCTTGTAGATCTTGTGTCTCTATCAGAGGGTTTTGGACTTTTGCACACTTGATGCTGCGTGCTGTCAACTCAGGAGTCAGTGATTCACTTCAGCAGGGGCTTCTTAACCATTATACACGCACAAGACCCTGGGATGGGCCCTGAGGGGGCCATCTGGGGAGGTAGGTTTAGGATGTCACAACCCCTAAGGGGGCGTGCAGGTGTGCTGGGAGGGGCGATGGAGCAATGAGATCCAAGGCAGGAGCATCAGAGAAGGCTTCCTGGAGGAGGTTGCCAGGAGGCTGGGATTACAGGAAGAGAAATATGAGCCGTTCTCCTTGGAGGCTGGAGAAGCAGCACTAGCCTTGCCTTGTCCGGATTCAGAGCATGCTCAGATTACCCTCAGTGCCTTCGGCAGGTCCTCAGTCAGACCTGCAGACCTTGCTTTGGGTCAGCCTCCGACTACACGCTGCTCCTCCCCACACAACCCGCACCCCTGCCCCCGGCACTCTCCTCCCCTGCTTTGCTCCCAGTGCCTACGGAGGACTCCCACCTCATCATGAAAGAGTCTGTTCACCCTTCAGAGTGCAGTGAAGTCAGCTCAGCTCTTTGGAAACCACTCCTAGCCCCCTCCATCTGGGCGGCATATCATTCTGTTCTCGGAATAAGCTGTGGGTCCCTCAGCCCTAGCATTCGAGTTGTTTCTTCATTTAACAAATATGTGTGGAGCACTTGCTGTATCGTAGTGAAGAAGCTACTGTTTGTTGAGCATTTACTGTGTTCCAAGCACTGCCCTCACTGACGCATTTAATCTGTGCAATTACCTTATGAGGTGTATTGTTATTATCTCTTTTCTGGGGAAGAAATTAAGGCCTAAGGAAGGTAAGCAGCTGGTCTCAGGTCACATGACTAGCTGTTTGGGGAGACGGGACTGAGGTTTGAATCCAGGTGGCCTCGATGCAGGCTGGGACAGTGCCTTTGCTGCTTGTCATGTGACAGGTAGGGCTCCACAGTGCACATGATGCAGGCAGCCCCAAAGCCGCAGGGAGCAGCAGTCTAAGAGGGGAGGCCCATGTGAAGCACAAAACGCAAAATAAACATTTCCCTGGAGGGTGTATGATGGAAGGTCAGGGAATAAACCTCTCTGTGTCTTGCTCTTCTCACCTGGAAAGGGGGGTGTAAGAGTTCATTTTTCATAGTCTGGTGTAAGGACAGAATGAGATCATCTGTGTAATACACCTGGAACAGGACCTTTGACCAGCAAGCCCCCGATCCACACACGTCAGCTACGCTCATTACATTTGATCTCTCCCGTCCTCTTAGAGCAGGCCCACAGGAAATACTTCCAGAATAAACACACGGATGGATCAGCAGCTGGAAGCAAACTGAGCATTCATCCCAAGTGACCTTGGCATAGTATATTTAAGAACGGGTTTTAATATCCCTGCCCTTTTGAAACCCCCAGAAGACATGAATGTTGTCTGGAGAGCAAGGACAGCAGGCCGTTGGGCCTTCCTGCCCTCTCAGCCTTGGGGACAACCCACAGTAGCAGGTTGGCAGCGCCAACCCCTGTTCCACAAGCATTTGTCATGCAGTCACTTGTGGCTGGAAATGTGCAAATACAACACTGCATGATCCAAGAGAGCAGTGGGGGTCTCCACCTAAATCAGCTGCTTGGGTACCAGCTGCCTGCTAACAAATACATCTTTAATGAAATCAAACAATCCAGCAGGATTTATTGATTGTGAACAATTGCTTTTAAATACAGTTTAGTAGCCGGGACCGTTACCATTCTTTTTTGTTCAATTAGTTCAGTTGGTTTGAATTAGAGACACTTGGCTATTAGCTAAGAAATATAAATGCTGTTGCCATTCAGCATTAAATCCTCCCCCAGCCTCCTTCCCCCAACACTAATGCATGGCAGAACCACCCAGCAAAAGAGATTTTGAGGTGCTTCCAACTGTTTGCGGGCGAGGGAGTCTTACAGGAAACCAAAGTCCAGCAACTCCAAGATGGAAACCCACCTCAACCCACAGGCTCGAGCAAGGGGCAGGGGGAGGGAGGGACTCATCTAATGTTTCCTCGCGATGGGCTCAGGGTCTGGGCAACCCTAGACTGGACAGCGCTTCCAAAACCGATTTCACAGCAGTAGTACAGTGCCACAGCCCTTTGTAGGAAGGGGTTCTATTTACTATGAAATGTGTTCTGATCAAAGGAACCCCTGTCCCGTCAGTCAGATGAGAAACCTGGGAATTATCCACGGAGGCTCTTTTCTCCCAACGCTTGTATCAAATGAGTCCCCACGCTCAGAGAGCTCTGTGTCCTGCATGTCTTTTCAATCTGCCACTTCCTCCCATGTCTACATTCTTAGGGAAGGTCCTCATTGTGATTCCTTGCCCAGATAATGCATTCATGTCCTCAGTTGACCTTCCTACCTCAGTCTTCCTCCTATCCATCAGCCCTTGGAATGGGAGGTGTTAGTTTCCTTGGGTTGCCATAATAAATACCACAGACTGGGTGGCTTAAACACTAGCAATTCCTTTTTTTTTTTTTTTTTAATAGTCCTGGAGGCTGGACGTCCAAGATCAAGGTGTTGACAGGTTTGGTTTCTTCTGAGGCATCTCTCCTTGGCTTGTAGACAGCCGACCTCTCCCTGTGTCCTCGTGAGGTCATCCGTCAGTCTGCATGTATGTGAGTCCTAATCTCTTCTTTTTATAAAGCACCAGTCATATTGGATGAAGGCCCATCCAAAGGACTTTGATTTGCCTGTTTATCTCTGCAAAGACCCTAACTCCAAATACAGTCACACTTGAGGTTAGGACTTCAACATAGGAATTTTAGGGGAACACACTTAAGCCCATAACAGGCAGTTTCCTAACTAAACTAAAAACCAGAAGCAGGCCACTTCCTTGTAGAAAGGTTCCAATAGATTTCTGTGGTCTTACGGGCAAAGGTCAAGTTCCATAGCTCCACCCACACGAGGCCTTCCAACACCTGGGCCCTCACTACCCTTCAGGCCTTCTCTTCTCCCTACCCTAGGATTAGATCTCTTCTACTTCTGTCTCTAGTGATGTTCTAAATACTTATGAATACGAACTCATTTCCTCCTTGTGACAACGAGATGCGAACAATGTCAGTGACCCGTACTCCGTGGGGAGCTGCTCTGGGCAGCCTCATGCATTAATGACCTGAGTGCCCAATACCTAGCACGGGGTCCAGCATCAGATAGATGCTCGAGAAGAGACTGTTACGTGAAATCTTTTCAAACCGTGTTTGGCCTTTTACACAGCTAGCTATCTTTGCTCAGAAGCCAGCCTCCTGGAGAGCAAGGCGTTTTTAGGATAGACCTAAATATGTGCTTGCGGATTTGGAGGTGTGCCCAAAGCATCACATCACTACTTCTGATTAGGGTACAAGCCGCTGCTCCAGGGCGTCTGCTGTACCCTTGCCCTGAGCACCCACTGCTTCAGGCTATGTTCTGAGACTGCCCAGCTGACAGCAGGCTCAGCCAGCGCTTCCTCACTCTTGGAAGTCAGCATTCCCTGAGCAACTTCCTGCTTCCATCCATCCCTCCTCTGCCCCCCCGCTGCTGCCACTGTGGGCAGGCTGCCCCCGTCCCAGCCTTGCTCGTGGCTGGGTGGCCGTCTGCCTGCTGCTCGGCCTTGCTCTCCAGCCCCATTCTCTCTCCTGTAAGCTCCGTCCTCCTCTCATTTGGTTGTTATCAGTAACCGAGGCAAATTGTGGCTTGTATCCATTCCTCTCCTTTCTTAGTTCTTCACTGGTTTAGAACTCAGGTGGAGAAGAAGGGATGCTATTAAGGACTCTACACGTGGGTGCAGTCGGCCTGGATTACTGAGATAATGGAGGGTGCAAAACAGATTAGGAGTGATTGCAGCTTTGATGGGGGCCGGTGGGTTTTGTGCCGTACGGGGGGGACGTTTTGACCTTGGCAGTCTGGGGAAGCTCAGATGTGCCAGGTGGGCCTTAGCAGCTGTGGAGTTGGCTTTTAACTGCCTGGGACCAGGAGAGCACCTGCAGGTCAGGGGGTAATTTGACTTTGGTGGGTGATCATGGCTTATGGCGACCTTGTCCACAGCAGAGTGACTTCCTTTAGAAGCAAACGACATAGCTTTGGCTGCACAAAAGCCCAGAGGCTGTGTGAACGGCTTTAAGCAAAAGAAAACCAGGCGTGTGAGTACCACTGGAAGGCAGGTGGCCATTGTAGGTGACCTCAGCAGATGTCGTCTCCGTGGGGCCTGGCAGCAAGTGCAGCAAAGCTGTGGGCATTGGGCAGGCACTGGGAGCCTCAGGGTACACCTTGACCTTGAAATACACATGTGCAGGAGACAAGGGCCTCAGGGAGGGTAAAAGCCAACCCCTGGCATATCAGCAACAGATATAGGCTTGGATTTTCCTAAACAGGCATGACGGAAGCCAAGGATGGGCTGGAGGGGAGAGAACTGTTTCACACACACTTGGGGAAGGGATGTGTGTTACCTGTAATCTGAAGGGTGAAGGGGTATAACAACCCCCAAGGAAGGGAAGCAGTCCATGCCCGGTGTGGGATGCAGCACTGGACAAGCCGCATTACTTGGGCTTCTCTGAGAGGAATAAAGGAAAGAGAGTTAATCTCAGTATTAGAGAGAGAAACATGGCCGGAAGAGTTGCTACTCATAGCCGGTACACTCTGAGCTGAGGAAAGAGCATGGGCCAGAAGTTTAGGCTTCGCTGGGTTCCCAGGGACATGGCGTGAGGAAGCAGCGGGGCAGGAATCTGCTGGGCAACTTCTCCTGCCAAAACTGAGGACAGGGCCCTTTGCTAAGCAATTTCATAGCAAGTGTATAGAGAGGACCACCGTGTCCCAGGCCTGAAAAGGCCTGTTTGCATGAGAGCTTAGGCACAGTCCCCATACCCCTAGTCCACACTCGGCTTCGTAGGGAGGGGCAAGAACATCAGGCTGGGAGGGCAAGTGGGAATGTGATTTAAATACCCCAGCGGGGAGGGAAGGGCAGCTGTCCTATTCTGAAACACGGGACAGGGTGCCCAGGTGGGTCTTGAAAGTGGTGAGTGCACAGCACACAAGTTAACTTACGGACTTTAGAAGAAGTCTCGTTGTTGACCCTTTTCAGAGCTTCTGGAGACAAAATGTAAACGGCTCGCAGTCACCCCAGGAGCCATCACAAGAGCAGGGGTTGGTATCAGGCTATGAAGGTGGCAGGACTGACCAGGTGAGCAGATAAACAGCTGCTCTTTGACCTCCTATGGGGGCAGGGACATGGCACTTAACTTTCCAGCCCACTGTGTTAGGGACATGCTAATCTGGGGGGAGTCAGAGCAATGCCTCCTCTCTCCCCACCTGCTGCTCTTCTTTCAGGTGGATGACGTGTTAACAGCCCTTCCTGGCTCCCAGCTACCTCTTTCCTGATAGGTAAGCATGGGGATAGGCATATGAATGAAACACACATTTTCTTGTTTCCCCAGAAGCAGGCCTTCCCCAGCCCCCATCTAGACAGCTGAGCCCCAGCCCAGCATGACCAATGGCTGCTGGACAAAGTGGGGCCCTTTCTGGGCTTACTTAGGAGGGCCACCTGCCCCGCACTCTGAGCTCCGTCCTTTCACGGAGCGGATCATAGTACACACGGGACGTTGGCCTTGACCTTTTATTCCTTGTTCTATTTCTCCTGGTCTGAATCTAAGTAGGACCAGGGGTTTCTTTTGTACTGAGCAGAGACCTCAACCCCAATATCTACTTCCACTTCCGTTTTCCTGGACCCCTGGCACACTGGTGCGGGGTCGTTGGGGGTGGGGTGGGAGGTCATTGCGAGAGCCACTGCTGTGGAAGCCCCACCAGGGCTTCGTATCCCGGAGAACTTCTCTGTCTAGAACCACTCACTCTGTTGTCTGCGTCCTCTTACCAGTCCCTGAAAACAGCTCCCACCATCAGGACGTGCTGGGCGCCACGCGAGCATGTGTGTTACCTCCTTGAATCTTCAAAATAATGTTGGGTGTCCCTCAGGAGGTGGAGCATGAGAGGGTAGGGGGCTTGCTATAGGTTACACAGCTCCTAAAATGGTGCAGCTGGGGCTCGATCAGGTCGGATACGAAAACTCGTGGTTTATGCCACTGGAGACCAATGCCTCTTCTTCCTGGGGTCAGAATCAGCAGACCCGCCTCCAGCTCTGCCACGGACTTAGCTGACGAAGCCTGAGGATGTCCCTGTACTTCCAAGGTGAAGGCCCCATGGGTGAAAGGAGACCGCCTGGGCCTAACCCACAGAGGCTTCCAAAGGAGCAGATGCCTGAGTATCACACACAACATTTGAATCACAAAAGCACCCCCAGGACTCAGCTTATACCTCCTGGCTCCTGTGACAAGCAAAAACACAAATGGCAGAAAACCCTTTTCTCCCCCTTCCACTTTCCATTTCATTGTCTGTAAAAGCTTTCGTGTCATAAACCTCTCCTCCGAGTCTTTAGAAGTACAACTTGAATTAGGCTCTGACAAGGAAGTTCTTTGCTACTGTTTCCTTCTCTTTCCAGATTAAAAGAAACATCTAAATATAGACAATCTTCTGCTTAGCACAGTGCCTTTTCGATATAAACAGACTGACTGCTCAGTCAGACTGAAGGAAGCGCCACGCCCCCCTGGGCTGCGGGACCCTGAGCTGCTCCTCAGCCCTGCTCCTAACTGCCACCTGCCTGCCCCCTGCATGGCGAGGAAGGGCCCACACAGCCTTTGAGGGCTGCGTCTTCTATCAGCTGTTTTACCTCTGTTGAGCTCCAACCCCCTCTTTTGTTCTGTCTTCCCTGGGTCTCTAGCTTGGCAGTCTTCTCTTCAGGACCCCGAGTTGCTCCCCACAACCTCCCCACCCGCTTCCCACGGCCGCCAGGCAGCATTTTCTGTGGGGACCCAAAGGGGCCATGTGAGGCAAGCTGTGCAAAGCCTCACCACCCAGATCTTGCACATACTCACGCTGCTCCGGGAGCAGACCTCACTCCCCAACCTGCCTTCAAACCAAAGCCCAGGCTCCTAGAATCCACTCTCCCTCACGCTGCCCTGCCACGTGTCAAAACCTCACCCTCCAAAGCTTAGCAGACCCTCAAAGCTGGCTGCACCTTGAAGGTCTCTACGGCTCCTGAGACAGGAATCTTTGTCCGTCTGTGCTCACCTGGCATTGGATTCATGATTCCACCAACCTCATCCCTCTCAGCCACATCTCATCGTTATTCGTGTGAAAAAACCCATCTCCCAGTAAATTCCCCGAAGGCGGGGGCCACTTTTTATTGGCATCTATACCTCCAGCCCCTTCACTTCAGCCCCAGCAGGACGCCTTCACGTGGCAGGACTCAGTGAGCACCGTCCGAAATGATCTAAATTAATTTTCTTTCTAGGGCTACTCCATGTCCAGAAAAGTACCCGCTGGTGCCTCTGTGCCCTGCCACTGGGGTGTTGTGCGACCTGGGGAAACTTTACATTTACTTAAGCTCTCGGAGTTGATCTCATTATCTGTAAAGGAGGCTAATAATGCAAATTCTAGTGGGTTCTTATGTGGCGAATGTGGGGCTATATTGCATTTGTCACATATATGAGGAAGCGTCCAGCGCATGGCAGACTCTCAGAGATGCTGTCCATCTGCTCGGGGCCACATCCACCCTGAATGACACTTTCCCGGAGGTTTCTCTGGACTCACTTAGAAGCCATTGTCTAATCATTTTACCTTCTGGACTTTTGAAAACAAATATTTTTAAGCCTCTATCTTTATTTGCCTTTTCTGTGCTATGTTATCTACTCAAGGATTTGAAGATTTTCTTTGGCACAACATATTAGAAGAAAAAAATAAATGTGCAATGGTTTGAAATGCTTTTCTAAAATTATTTTTAATTGTACTAAATACACATAACATCAAATTTACCATCTTAACCAGTTTGAAGTGGCATAAAGTATATTCACAGTTTTGTATAACCATGACCAGCACGCATCTCCATGCCTTATTTTTATCTTGCAAAACATTGAACATTAACTTTATTAAACACAAACCTCCTATTTTCTCCTGCCTCCAGACCCTGGCAACCACCATTCTACTTCTTGTCTCTATAAATTTATCTGTTGTTCTATGTACCGTGTTTCCCTAAAAATAAGACCCAGCTGGACAATCAGCTCTAATGCATCTTTTGAAGCAAAAATTAATATAAGACCCGGTCTTATTCTACTACAATATAAGACCCAGACCCAGTCTGATATGATATGATATGATATGATATGATATGATATGTGATATGATATGATATGATATGTGATATGATACAACACCGGGTCTTATATTAATTTTTGCTCCAAATGATGCATTAGAGCTGATTGTCCAGCTAGGTCTTATATTTGGGGAAACAGGGTACCTTATGTAAGTAGACACATATAGTATTTGTTCTTTTGTGACTGGCTTCTGTTGTTGAGCATAATATCGTCAAGGTCACCCACGTTGCAGCTTGTATCAGAATTTCATTTGTTTTTGTGGCTGAAGAGCATTCCATTGCGTGGCTATACTGCAGTATGTTTATCCACTCATCTGTCCATAAACCCTAGGTTTGTTCCCAGAGAAATGACTCTTTTTTGATTGACACAGATTCATAGAAGTGATTTTCAGGAATCCTCTCCCCTCCTGCCCAATAAGAATGGAATCAGATTGACCTGGGTTTGTATTTTAGCTCGGTTTTCATTAGATCTGTGGTTTTGGTTCATAATATCTAACCAGTGTGAGCCTTAGTCTTTTCATTTTACTTGGGGATAGTGATACCTACCTGACCACATGACTACAGGAGACTGAGGGCGTTTATACATTCAACTGGGGGCCCTGTTACGCTAGGTAAGTAGCATCTGCTGTTCTTCGCTTATTGCAATTGTGACACAATAGGTTCTGCACACTTCTTCTGGGAGAGTCCATCACTCCACGAGGACTTTTTTTTTTGACTTTTCAGGAGCTGTCATCTCTCGTCTTTCATACCTGAGGTCTACAAATACTTTGGATAATGTGCGCTAAGAAGCACGTGGGTTATGGATCCCACATTTATTATTGTTTTCTGTGCTTCAAAATGAAAACTGAAAGCACTTGACTCGTGAATTACAAGACTGTCTTATTCTCCTATTTCTCCTTTCTGAGCTGTCTCTGTGTCTTCCTGTGCCTAGGAATGTAATAAATAATTCCCGAGCATGTACACTCTGGCCCGGTTCCTTGCTTATAATACAGTGCAAGGTGATGAGCTGGGCTGAGTCCCTACCCTCCAGGAGCTCACCATCTAATGGGGGTCGGGGGTACACATAACAGCAGCATCACCTTTACTATACAGGGCAGAATGAGGTATAAAACCTTGTTTTATTTGCTGTATATGTTGTATAAAAATGCAGGACTCGAAATGAAGGACCGAGGCTGAATGATGGGTACATGACCTCCGGAAAGGGACTCAGTGTCCTTGAGCCTCAATTTCTTCAGCTGTTAAGTGGAGACCATACCTACCTTGAAAGGCTATTGTTCCAGGAATTAAAAAAAATAGCAATCTGCTGATGTTGCCACAGCAGGAGAACCCACGTGGATCGTGCTCAGTGAGAGCAGCCAGACTCAGAAGACTGTATACTATATGGTTCCCATTATATGATGTTCTGGAAAAAGCAAAAGCTGAGGGAGTGAAATCAGATCAATGGACGCTGGGGTTGGGGTGGGGGATGAGGAAATGTTAGCCAATGGAAAGATTCTCTATCCTAACGGTGGTGCTGGTTTATAGCTTGATATTTTTGCCAAATTCTTAGAATAGTGTATTTTTAAAAGGGTGAATTTTACTGAATGTAAATTGTATCTTAACAAGAAACAAGTAACAAAAAAGATCTTGGTGGACTAAATGAGATAGTGTCTCTGAAAACCTGCCATGATGTCCCATACCCAGTGGGTGACAGAAGAGTTTTTGTCATTATCCAAAACAAAGTAAAGGGGATTATTTTTGAAGTAGAAAGATTGAAGCTCAAATCCAGCTCTTCCATGTATTAGCTTTGCAACTTTGCACAATTTGCTTAAACTTTCTGCAGTTCCTCATTCTGCAAATGGAAATAAAATGGTGAATTTGCAGGGTGGGGGTGTTTGAGAATCTAACTGCATAGCGTAAAGATCTAAACTCAGGTTGTGTTCCATAGAAAGTTTTCTTTTGTTTCTTTAAGTGATACTGTGTGTATTGTATACCAGGCATTATGCTAAAGACTATACAGATACCAATTTAATCCCTATTATGGCCCCATTTTACAGGTGGGTAAACTGATCTGACAGAGGCTAAGTACCTTCCCCAGGACCACATCTGTTTTGGGTGAGGCCAGACGGCAAACCCAGGCAGATGCTCTCCAGAGGTCTTGCTCTCATCACCATTCAATTCTGCCTGTTTGAGTGACTCATCATTTACAATTAGCCCCTTTGGTGCCGGAAATCACTTCCGTACAATTGTACGTGGTAAAAGTCCTACCAGGAGAAGCAAGCCTTTTATTCTTTTTTCCAGTGAAGCCCTTTACTAGAACTTTATAATCATTTCCAGATGGTGGAACTGGCTCTCCGAGATGCCGAGTGGCTGATGGAGGCAGCTGAGTGTTCTGACTTCATCCCAGACCTTCTGTCTCCATATCTTGGACTTTCCTTCTTAGCATCAGTGTAAACCCTGCCTTCCATATCCTCACGGCAGCTGGAAGTAAGCTCCCAGGTGAAGGTGTGTAAAGGAGAATCTAAATACTCTCCCTCAGTACAGCTGACAGGACTGTGACTTGATCAGATTTTTCCAGAGGACAATTCGATGATGTGTCAACTGTCTTATACATGGACTTTGCCATTGACTTAGAAATGTTAATTCTGGGGATTTTATATATATATATATATATATATATATATATATATATATATATATATATATATATATATATATATATATATATATATATATATGTAAAAATTTATATATAAGCAACTCCATGACATGGTTTATGCTGCTGAAATTCTAGAAACACGTTAAATATCTCCCAGTAACGACATAGTTAACCAATTTATGTAGCAGCCATTAAATGAAATACTAAGCAGCCATTAAAAATAATGTTTTAGAAAGCTACTTAATGATGTTTAACATGTTCCTAGGGTTTTTGAAGAGAAGAAGCAGAACTAAAACAAAATCATGCATATGTGGCTATAGAAAATAAAATGAGAATGAAATACATGAGTAAAATAAAATACATGAGGAACTTTATAGACCTATCAAGGTGAGCGGATTATGGAGGATTTTATTTCTGGCTTGTTGCTCTCATGTATTTTCTAAAAAAATTATACACACATATTTATAATGGGAGAAACAACGAATGTCATGAGAACGTTTAGTAGAATGAAAGGCTGTCTTACTCCCTTAAGGATGAAAATATAAGGAAGGCATGCTGGGTTCTGTATGGTAGATCTACACTAATTGTGACTTTGTTTCCCCAAGCACCGTGGACCCCTTGGGTACTTGACTATACCCCATGGAAGCTCTATTCAAAGACAATGCTGATTAGAGCCTCATTGCTATATAAACCGTCAATAGCACAAAAGAATAGAAGTATCAGGTGGTGGGAAGGGAGTTCTGGGCACCACCTTCCCGCTGGTCCCCCATGCAGGAATCCCTGAGTCTGCGGCCCTGACAAGAGGCCACCTAACCTTCCCTCAGGCACTCCAAAGGCCAGGGAGACCCCACTAGTGAGTGGGGACTCTGCCTACTGCACTATTTGGGTTGACCAGGGCTTCTACTGGGCTGAAATCTGTGGTTTCTGTCTCCTGGGGGCGCATCGCCTGAGTCAGCTCTCTTGCATAAATGACAGCACTTCCAACGTGGGGAGATAGGTCATGGCTGACACAACTCAATGGTGAAGGAGTTTCCTCCTCAGGAAACCCTCTCAACACCCCCAGGAGACACAGGCTGCCCCCATCTACTCCCACAGCAACTTGTCTCTCATCATGCTATGGGCATGGGGTCCCTTTCCTCAACACTCTGTAACTTCCTCAAGTCAAAGGGCCTTTTCCAACTCTTACCTACATACTCAGTGCCTAACAAAGGGATGGGCATGCATTCATTCTTTGGGTCACATATTTATCGAGAGCCGACACAGGGCCAGGCACCTGAGCCAGGCACTGTGGTAACTGAGTGCACACCTGTAAACAAAACAGATGGGAGCCTTCCCTGGAAGGAGCCCAGGGTCTGTGGGGAAAGTCAGAGTATAAATAGATGTTAGCTAGCTAGCTAGCTGGCTAGATAGATAGATAAAATGGATTGGATGCATGGGTGGATGAGTGGATGGATGGATGGATGGATGGATAAATTGGACTGGATAGATAAAAATGTGCATGGATGGATATCATGGATGAACAAACAAATGAACAAACAAATAGCAGACACTAGTTATTTTACATTATTACACATATATGAAGAGAAAGAAGAGGAGATATGGTGAGCATGAGAATAGTTTAGCAGTTAGGAGCAAGGATCCTGGGGCCAGAGGGTAAAAGTCCCAGGTCTACCTGTCACCAGCTGCATGAACACAGGCAAGCTTTGTCTCGCTGCGCCTCAGTGTTTCACCAGGCAAGTTAGGATTAAATGAGCTTATTTCAGTGGAAATATTAAATTGTGCACATACAAGTAAGTGTCGATTGTTACTGTTATTGTCAAGGTGTGTGTGTATGAGGAAAGTCAGGGGAGCCCTTTCTGAAGAAATGACCTCTGAGAGCTAAGGATGAGTAAGAAATAGCTGGGAGAACATGAGGAACAGGGGAGGGGGAAGAGCGTGGCTGAGGCCTCCAGACTGATAAAAAGCCCGACGCACTCCAGCAACTGAGGGCCAGGGGACCTAAGGTGTGAAGGCAGAGGGGAGATGGCCACAAACACCTGGAGAGGTCAGCTGGTCAGCCTGCTGGGCGGCCCAGGCCGCCTTCCATGTTGTTTGCAAGATCTGGGAGGCGCTGGAGGATTTCAGCAGGGAAGGACCAGGTCTTACTTTTTAGACTATCTGGTTGCTCAGTGGGAAGGGGGGGCAGGGAGGCCTGGGAGGAGGCTGGGCGGGACCCAGGCAGTGATGAGGAGGTGGTATGGATTCACAGCTGACACTTGTGCAAAGGGGAAAATCAGAGTGGCGGGCACAGCCCGGGAACCGGGAAATAACACCTGTTGAATAGACACAAACTGGGTTTAGTCTGTGCTGACACCCTTGGGTCGGAGCACTTATTAAAGAAATTATTTATGGCACTTGCTAAAGATGGTAAAGCAGACTTTATTCAGGGCCATCCTGGTCAGGAGAGGGGCCCTGGGATCGAATTTGGCACAGGGGAGAAAGCTTGGACTCAACTCTGAATGCAGCATGGGCAGAGGTGGAAATTATAACCAAGGAGCGGAGCGGGGATCGGTGGATGGAAAATTACTAAGAGGAAACATCAGGAGTAGGAGAGGATTCTAGCAAAAAGGATCTAGCAGGGATCTTGCTGCAGGCAGGCCAGGGTGATCCTCCATCACCGGGGGGTCGGTGGGGGCGGGGGTGATGGAGGATGAGGAACCTGATGAGATATGGACGGTGTGTGGGGAGTGGTTCTTGCTAAACTGACTCAGCAGGGTCCTTGCTAAAACCGGATTTTACAAGGAAGGGCACCGATGGGCCTAAAAGAAGGTTCAGGAGGCTGACTACAGTTTGGTCGAGCAAATAATCTTTCTCACCTGCACACACATACCCAATGTTTCTGTCCAGATAAGTGTGTGGCAGAGAAGCTGAATGAAGAGATGCAGAGAATGCAGAGAAATGGATGCCCCTGCATCTGGTTTTGCAAGAGGGTGGCGTCCAGGGTGAACCTTCTGTTCTCCCTGGAGTAGAGCAGGGTGAAATGTATATTCTTAGGTTTCAATGTGCAGCCTTTTTAAGGAAAAAGGAACAAGAGCAGTGAGAGAGGGACCAAAACCACAAGATAAGTGAATGGCAGACAGAATGGGGCAAACATCTCAGATACATGTTACTGTTTTCAAACACTTGAAGTGTTGCTACTAGGAAGTGAAATTCAACTGGCCTGACACAGCTTTGACGACGGGGGTTAAGGGCCAATGGATGAAGCCAACAAGCATATGACAATATACTGAACATCATTAGTCATTAAGGAAGTGTAAACCAAAACGAGATATCACTTCACACCCACTGGGAGGCTAGAATAAAAAAGAGGGACAATAACAAGTGTTGGAGATAACGTGGAATAATTGGAATCCTTAAGCATTGCTGGTGGGAATGTAAAATGGCACAGCTACTTTGGAAAACAGACTGGCAGTTCTTCAAACACTTAACACTTAGAGGTGCCATATGACCCAGATATTTCACTTAGTTATATTCTCACGGAGAGTTAAAACATATCCACATAAAAATATCATACATGGATGTTCATAGCAGAATTATTTGTAATAGCTAAAAAGTGGGAACAAGTCAAATGTCCATCAGTAGATGAATGGGTAAACAAATGGAATATTATTTGACCATAAAAAAGAATGAAGTGTTATGCATGCTACAATTCAATTGACCCTTGAAAATGTTATGCTGAGTGAAAGAAGCCAGATATAAAAGACCACATGCTTTACGGTTCCATTTATATGAAATGTCCAGAATTGGAAAATCCATAGAGACAAAAAATAGATTAATGGTCTCCATGGTCATAACAGAGTAGAAAATGGAGAGTGACTACTAAAGGATACAGGGTTTGTTTTTGGAGTGATGAAATCTTCTGGAATTAGAAATTGGTGATGGTTGCACAACCTTGTGACTATACTAAAAATCCATGAATGGTACATTTTCAAAGAGTGAGTTTTATGGTGTGTGAATTACATGTCATCAGTAAATCTTTTATTTTAAAAAAAATATATATATATGAAAAAAAAAGTAGTTTCTACTTAGGAAAGAGAACCAGAAGAGCTTGAAGCGTAATACTCTGTGTAGAAATCTACTATGGCTGTGTAGGTCATTTCCAGACCTTCATTTTATAAATTCTGCTATAGGAATATCCTATACACATAACTTTGTTCACTTTCCTAACAATTTTCTCAACTTCAATACAAATTGGAATTCTTCAGGCAAAGGCTCTACATAGGTGTTTAGGCAATCGGGGTGTGTTGGTGGGTTCTTCTTCCAGGCCATGCCATTCTTTGTCGTCCCATCAGTAGAACATGAAATTGACTCCCACTTGTGTTTACAAACCTTGGTATGTGTTCTGCTAGCTTGAATAGGTCCTTGTAAGTCAGGCTTGGGGGCAAGTCACTCAATGGGGTGCTCCCACTTCTTGCTGGCTGAGGCCCCACTCTCAGGACACATCTCTCCCTATACCATGACCATCGGGATCTCAGCTAAAGAATGAGGAAGAAAAAGGACAATTAAGCTAAGTCAGGGCTAATTGAACTGAGCCTTAAGGCCTTTGGAAGTGCTAAGGGTGTCAGCCCTGAGTCATTGTGGGCTCTGAGTCAGGCAAATGACATGATCAAAATGACATTTAATCTCTCCATAATGAATTGAAAATCTATAAAAGTAGCGTAATTGGCCAACTGTTCTACAATTAGCATATTAATACTGTGACCCTTGCCAGGTGAGCAGCGTGGATTTACATGTGGGTGTTGTGCTGGGGCCCAGGCTGGGAAGGCAGATCTGGTACAGAGAGGTATCTGAGCTCCATTATCCCATCCACAGGCCGCTTTGTTCCAAGACAAGGATTAGTGCTAATAATTTCTCCCCAGGGAAGTGCTATCTAAATCCAAGTTTTCTGCAGAGTCTGTAAATACAGCCAGAGTCGTATCAGGGAGCAGACAGGAAAGGCCCGTGGAAGTAAGTCAATCCCAGGGCTTTTGTGAGCCAACAGTGATGGAAGACATGAAAGTTTCCGCATTGCTTAGGCGATTGTTCTGTTTGTGTGGACCAAGTAGGTTAGCATTCCAGGAGGGAGGTGATTTACAGTATTAGAAGGCAGCCAGGCTCCTGGACCCAAAAAATACCAAAACAAACAAACAAACAAACAAACAAACAAACAAAAAGACACTCACGTAGAGTTGGGCATTTCTGAATAATGGAAGGGTCCTTTTGCAACTTTCTTAGTCTTGCCTTGTTGTAACTGTTGAGAAACAGATATTCACAAATGGTTGTGTTTTAAACATACTCTCTGATCCGGTTTATTATAAGAATATATTCTTTATAAGGAAGGGGTCCTGTCCGACCCCATTTAGGTAAAATCACAGAAAGAAAACATTGCAGGTGGTGGAACAAGAGACTTGGGTTCTAGACTCAGCCTGACAACCAACTTCCTGTGCAACTTGAGGCCAGTAATGTGTCCCTGCGTTTCATACATCACTGTGTTTACAATGAGAAAGAGGGTGGGGTGGCTTCTAGGACCCCTTCTCTGTTATAATCATAAATATAAAATTATCTATAAAGTCAAATTTGAATGACTTGGGGAAGGACGCCATAAAGACAATTTGCGAGTCTAATGACAAAAGGCTCATTGACGAAAAGGAAAGGACATTTATTCTGTGCCTACTGTGTGACAGGCTCTCTGCCATGTACCTTTTCATGGAACCTTCAAAACCACTCATGATTTTGGCTGTCACTTCCATTTTTTTTTTTTACAGCTGAGCCATTTGGGGCTCACCCAGTTTGCAACTTACCTCAGTTTATGCAGCTAACAAGTAGCAAATATGGGTCCTTATCCTGAAAAGTTAATAGTCACAGCAAACATGGGCTAGACACTCTTATAAGTGTTTATTGTTATTACTAATTGTCGTGCAGGGTGTCATGCAGAATCTCTGCTCCCGCTCCCCATACAAGAACGCAGGACATGGTGAGGCCAAAAAGGAACACCCACGGAGCCATAGGTAGGGGACTCATACCACTATATTCTCTCTGGCAGCACTATACTCTCACTGGAGGCTGGATCCACACTGTCCGCAAACCGCCATCCACACTTGCCAGCCCAGCCGCCATCTTCTTGCTAGCCCCCATTCTTTCTCTTTCTGCTAGCGTAGCCACAGCAGTTATATTAGTGGCCAATGGCTCACTGGTTACAGCTGACGGCCAACTAGCCACAGCTGATGACCATCCAATCACAGTTGATGGCCATTTACTACCTGACCCAGCACCTGTCTATGTGAGGCCGAGAGCCTGGAAACTGCACTTCTGGCTCTGTCCCCACACTAATTCATTTAATGTTCTTAATAACAGTGTACAGTAGGAAGTTTGGTGATTTGACAGATGAGGAAAGTGGTGCTCAGAGTAGGTCAGTGGCTTTTTTAAGGTCAGCAGGTTAATGGAGAGTTATGAACAAATACTGCCTTCTGATTGTGTGAGAGAGTGAATAGGTGGATGGATAGAAGCGTGAGGAAAATAATTAGAAAATCTCCAGTGAGGCTTGGACAGATAAACCACTGACCACCCATGGTGGGCAACAGGCATTGAGGTGTGAGCTGGTCATGTGCCTCTTCTGTTTAATAATTCCACATTGTCTAGAAAAAAAAAGAGATTCCGCCAACTGGTATATAATAATAGCACTATCATGTATTGTTCACGCAATGTAATATATGCTACAAAGAATAAACTCTGTTCTGCATACATTATCTCATTTATTCCTCAAAATATCTAACTAATTTGGGCATATTCCTGGGAACGAGTGTCCACATAATTTATCATCTTAACTGGAATGAATAGTTTTGATCGTGAAAGGGAGGTGCTTTGATAATGTTGTTGGTACAACAAACACAACCTGGGACTTTTGCACATCTATGGAAGGCTTTGTCATTGTAACTTGGGAGTGAAAAAACCTAAAATGTAACTGCCTTCTCATCCCAGAGCCCAGCTTTTAACCTCTACCTTCCCAGGCCTGCCAGGGTTTTCTTTCGTCCTGTGGTCCAGGCTTGGGAGTTCTCACCAGTTCCCACATCTCTGCTTCCGTGCCGCCATGTTTGATATGAGCTGTTGCATTTCCCTTGACTTGAATTGCTCATGAGATTGTCCTGTTTTGTACATTCTTCTGCCTGGTATACCTTCCTGCTCTTCTTTGCCAGACTCCTTTCAATCTTCCAAACTCCATCTGTGCATACTTCTCCTGGGCCGTCTACCGTAATACTTCTTTGTTGTTGTTGTTGTTGGTGGTATCTCTTTGTTTCTTTTCCACTCATCTATGATGTCTGAGAGGCAGATACTCATCATTGTAACCCCAGGGTCCAACACAGAGCTCATCACTGAGTGGGCCTCAATCATTTTTAAGAAAGAAAATAAAACCAGAGGAAAAGAAGAAGTATGACTATTTGTGGTTCTGATGGAAATTTTAGAAAATGGACTGTTCATTCATTCAAGTATTTAACAAATGTTTATTGAGTACCTCTTACATTCTAGGTGTTGGAACTACATTGGTGAATAAAATAGAGGACAGCGGTTCTCCAGGTCCCTGCTTCCTAGAAGGGGACTGATAATACATAAATAAGTATCTGTCACAAAGCTTATGTACTATCAAGGTGGAGCTGAGCATCCTACAGAAATGGCCTAATCAGGGGAATGCATTTCGGATGCAAAGGACATGCTTCCCTCTCCTGCTAGCCTGCATTGTACATGAGCTCAAGTATCACCGTCTCAAGGAACACTTCCCAGTTCATCTCAGCCTTGTTTTCATAAGATCATTTTGAGGTGGCAGGACAATTTGCAGCTGTGAAGACAGACAATGAGAGCAATACAACGTTCCCTGGTGGTGCAGAGAGTTAAAACAACAGAAAGTTATTGTCTCACGCTTTTGGGAGCCACAGGTTTCAAGTATCGCTGGGCTGAAATCAAGGTGTCATCAGGGCTGTGCTCCTTCTGGAAGGTCTAGGCGACAATCTCTTCCTTGCGTCTTCCAGCATCTCAGAGCTGCAGATACTACACGGTTTGTGGCCACATCCTCTGTGTGTGTAGTCAAATCTCCTTATGCCTCCTTCTTCTAAAGACATTGTTTTTATTGCATGTAGGTCCCTTTTAGAAAATCCAGGATAATCTCCCCATTTCCACTTCCTAACTGAATCACCTATTTTTTGTGACCCCCCCATTTTTTGTCATGTAAGGTAGCATATTCATAGGTTCTAGGGACTAGGATGTAGACATTTTGGAGGGGCCGTTTTTCAGCCATGACAACTAGCTCCTAACTACTGTACCAAGACTTGGAAGATGCCCAGGCCATTTACCCACATTTGGTCAATTGCTCACACTACCTGAGGCGGAAGGGAGAGGTTTCAAATCTACCCTTCTTAAGCTCTGGTCCCAGATTTTTTCCACTACTTTCCATTGGACCAGTCTTATTACAACAGATTTTTTTTTTTTTTTCCTGGACCAAAGTCTCTCATGCATAAAGCAGCCCAGTTTGCAAAATAGAAACTTTCCCTCTGGCTACATGTTCCTGGGATGGAAAGCTGTATTTTCCATTTTGCCCAAGTTTGGGTTCTTTAACAGCAAACTCTGTATTCTGTTTGTGCAAATTATCCTTGCTGACAGCGATGGGCAAACACTCTTATTCCAAGAGAGTTAATAGATCCCAGCTCCTGGAAAGCCATCTCTATGCCACTTTCCCCAGGAGCAACAGGACTTTTCATTAGCCCAACCACACGCTGGCAAGCGCGGGGTCCGCCTTGGGTCCACTCACTGCTGTGCTCTCGTTCCTGGAGCCTATGTGTGTCTGGTCCTCAGTCAACTAACACGCAGCTCAGCTGAAGGGCTGCTGGGAACCCGATTTCTCCATTCCAGGGGTGATTTGAACCTGCCTCTGGCTAATTCCAAGGCGATCCTCGTGCCAATCAATACATTTTTTTTTCAAAAGTGAGGTCAAAGTCAGGTTGTCTTGTTCTGTGAATAATGAATGCTAAATAATATTCATAGTTAAAAGATGCTAATGTTCCCTAAAACATGTCAGCTTTCTTTCTCTTTCTCTTTTTGCTGTCATTCTCGTCTCACTGCTTGTATGTGAAAGAAGTCGTTCCCCTCCCCAGCTCCAACTTAATACAGTGCAGTCGAGCTATTTGTTCCGTCTCCCCAGGAACACCTGAAATTGATTTCAGAGGCTGAACGCTCAAATTAGACATTTAAAGCAACGGAGACAAATTTGAAGATGAATTCATCCTGTCGAGGCTCAGAGGACAAGTGATGGAACATCTTTTTATTTTTAATTTTTTTATTCTTAGCCCACAAAGTGCTTCCTCGTCGAGACTGTCATTTTCTGGAATCTTGATATGCAAAGCAAAGAACTATAGAATTGAGTCCCCGCCTATACATGTCGTGTATCATCAAGTGTCTGTCTAGGTTTGCCTTGAAACCAAAGTGTGGATTTGGCAAGTTGCGTTTGGAACAGTGAGGCTTAATGGATTCACTTTGCTTCTAGAACTCCAGTTTCACATAATTTGCACTCAGTGTAACTTTATACCAGCCACTCTGTGTCACTTGTTTATGAGGGTCATGAACAATTATTTTTGTGTAAGTTTGGGGCTATTTTAGTGTATAATACAGCAAGATGCCCTCTGTCAAACTAAATGTTTTGCATACAAATGTATTTACAGATTTATACATTAGAAACAAAAAAAATTCCAAAATTCCAAAATAAATATTCACAGGAACATATCATCGCGCAGCGGTAAGGTCTGGATATGAAATATAACAGAGTCAATGAAAATAAAAGATGGAGTCTCTTCACACTTTCCCATAATTTCCTGTGACTTTATTTCATTTTATTCTAGTCTATATATCAAACATGGGCATGGCATAGCTTCTTTCTGGAGTACTTCACTGTCCTGGACATTTCAATCTTTTGGATATGAAAATATTGTAAAGTACAGTATAGTCTGAGGCCGTGGAAAGAAATGGCTTAGTTTTCCAGCGGAACATGGCACTCCTTAAAGACACAGCATCGAGTTTCTGATAAGAGCAAAACCTTCATTTTTTAAGGCACAGAGCTAGGATTACGAGGAGGGAGCAGGATAAACATTTTGCCTTGACCTTTTTACTCCTGAGTGAGACCTCAGTGGGATGAATCTAACCTTCTGCCATGGACTTGCTGGGTCATATGGTAACTCTATATCAAGCTCTCCGAGGAATTATCAAACTCTTTTCAAAACTTTTTTCAAAGTGGCTGTACCACTTTACACTGTCACCGGTAATGTGTGCAGGATTGAATTTCTCCACATCCTTGCCAACACGTGTCATTTTCTGTTCCAATATATAATAGCCATCTTAGTGGATGTGAAGTGGTATCTCATGGCTTTGATTCCTATTTCCCTAATGGATATCGATGCTGGACATCCTCCCATGAGCTGTGATTGTTTTCGTCACATGGCTAGATGGGCCTTTGACTTATTTCTCCACTTTCTGGACTAACTGGACTTCCTGTTTCTTGCCGCTGAATCTTAATTCACTTTGTGTCATCTGTAGCTCTGAGCACAGTGCCTGACACCTAGCAGGGTTTTGATAACTTTTAATAAACATGATGAAATAAGAGTTGTCCATCATCTAGTGTTTCTATAAGCCCTCCGATTCATGGATATACTTCTACAAGTTGAATTGCATTGGAGTGAACCTATTGGTACCATGATTTTACTCAGCAACTGGTAAATGCCGTAACATTTTCTCACTAATCTTCAGAGCAATCTTTTGTGGTAGATATTGTTGTACTTGTTTTACAGAATTGGGAAAGTGAGGCATGGAGACAATGGCACCCACCCATCAGTCCACCAGTTTTGCTATATCTCCTAGTCCTTTTGCAGTTTGGGCCAATGGACTGTGGGCAAGAGTCTCACGTGTGCCATCCAGGCCCAAGCAGTGCAAAAATGGCACACAATTCTTCAGGTATTTCCTCTTTTATGGCAGCAACTAGGAAAGCTCCCAGATGGGGGGACCCCTATGAGTCTGTTTTCTGGGTGAAAGTATGGTTCATATCCCCAATAGACATGTTGTATGACAAGTAATAAATCTATTGTATTAAGCCATGAGGATTTTGGACTTATTTGTCACTGAAGCATAGCTTAGCTTAGTACATACCTTAGACATTAACTGGTCCTCCTAAAAGGAAGACCTATGTTCAACCCATGAACTGTTTGCCTCCCAAATCCTCTCTAATGTCCTTCTAAAACCTATAGGAATTACCTGCCTGTGGCACAATTTATAATACAATTCCATATCCACTTCCTCTAGTAGATATTAATTCTGATTTGGTGTAGACCTAAACTTTCAATTTCTCCACAAGGAACTGCAGGATTTATGCTTTCTGGTAGATTTTAAAAATTGGTGAACAAATCATACATTTCAGATGGTGCCTGCTCCGATCAATTCTCTTGCTCTGCTTGGTCAGGCATAAGCTTTTTTCTGTTGCTTGTGATCCGAAGAACCAAAAGAGTGTGTTCAGCAAACAGTAAAAAACCAGTCTGACTGCATAACACAGGGGGGTGAATGTGGAAACGTATGCTGGCATCTTCTTCTGAAGACCCTTGGAAAGCAAGCTGAAGAGTGTATGTTTCACCAGGGGAGTCACTGAAGACTTCATGACAATGAGATACCTAAAGTCACCATTTAGGGAGACTGACCTGGCAGCAATGAATTAGAATACCTGGGGCCTTGTCAGTGTTGGTTTCCTCTCCCATGGCAATGTATAGACAGGCAGCTCAGTCATACTTGTTGAACTATAGATCAGAAAACGTCTACTGATTTTTGTGTTAGAATATCTCTGATGTAATCCACTGTGAAGTTTTAAGTCCAGCCGCTCCAGTATATATTCTTTCCCATGTTGGAAGCACAGTGCCGACACACAGCAATGATTGTGACTGGGTCTATGTCTCTAGGGCACTTTCAGACGAGAGTTTACAAACATGCTAGATGTCACCGTTCATTATAGGGATGTCCCCATGGTAGAAAACATAGGCTAGGGCAGTATCCAGTGAGTATGCTTGTGATCTGAATTCACTGTGTTCTTGTCCCTAAATAGGATGGTTGGCCTAGGCAAAGGCAAGGCGGTCTCATCCTTGAAGCCTCAGTCTTTGGAGCACCCACTACTTGTTGTTGAAGACATAAAAATCTGAGTATCCAATGGCTTGATATTCTTATGGAACTTAAGACAGGAACTAAATTTGTTCAATAGCTTTGTTATAGAAGAGAATTTAGCATTTAGTCTAATTATTCATTCTAAGTCAATATGTGTAGTCTCCATGATTTAAATTCAAGCATTTTCTTACTCCCTTTTTTCTTCCTTACTTTTCTTCTTTCCTTCTAAATATAGTTAATACGAGTTACTTCTGCTTTTCATGAATGTGAATAGAGTTGAGACACTCTTGACTTTTAAGTCACTGCAAACCCTTTTCATCAGAAATACACCTCCATCTAATGTGTTTCTTCACTTGGTATAGAGAACAGTCAAAATGAAATGTAGTATTAATATCATGAACTCTTTCTGTTGACTTTGAGAAATGCAGAGTGGTACAGCTAAATGTACCTTTCATCTCCTTAAACAAAATAAATGGTATGCAGAGCTCCACTCAAAATCTCTTCTCATTTACTCATGAGAAGTTTTCCAGATATGCTCTCAAAACGCCCTCACATGTAATGATTCAGAATCTACATGAAGTAGAGTGAGCCCAATGTGAGGACCAGTGGCGAGCTCCAACGACACCCACCAAGAACCTTCTCTGGGCTGGAATCTGAACTTGTGTACAAAGCAGGGTGCTGAGCTCGGGTGTGCTAGCTGTTGAAATGTAGTTCCCATCAAAGCAGTCTCTGAGGCAGGGATCGAGTACCAGTATTTATTTGGGATGTGACCCAGGGAACACTGTGTGGGTGTGGGAATGTGAGGTAAGAAAAGGAAGAACTCCAAGGGCTGGTCCAGTGGCTCAGGCGGTTGGAGTGCCGTGCTTCTAATACCGAGGTCGCCGGTTCGATTCCCACATGGGGCAGTGCACTGCGCCCTCCCCAGAAAGACTGTGAACAATTGCTCTCCCTGAAGCTGGGCTGCTGTGAGCAGCCAGAGATCTGTGTGAGCTGCCAGTACGCTGCTGTGAGTGGCCCACAGATGACCGGTGACTGACTGCCTCAGCCAAGGGGGAAAGAAACAATGGCTTAAAAATTGGGGCGGGGGGGGGAAGGGAAGAACTCCAATAGAGAGGGTGTCAATTAGAAGATTCTCACTGTGGGTAACGGGGACTCCAACCTCTGAGGAGCCTCTGAAAGGCACTTGGTAGGTAATCAACATTATTGGAAATTTTGTCGGCAGATCTGATGATTATGCAAAAGTGAGAGAACTAGTAGAAAATCAGATATTTCTTGTAGCATAAAAAATAATCCATGTGTTTTCTAGATTTAGCCAATGGCTCCCACCTCTTGAGTAGTTTGCTACTCATTCAATCATCACTGAAGACTGTGGTTCTCAACAATACATTTAAATAAACTAGTGTTTAAAAGGTCATAAAGAGACAACCTATTGTCAGATATCTGTATCCAAGATATTGGGAATCAACTGTTCACTGAAATACTCAGAGATCAGAGAAAAGCATGTAATAGAGTGCGTCTCATACCGAGAGAATAGAGCAGCTAATGTGAGTGTTTAACTGTTGTTTCCGCTTTCCATCACTTGCCATGTCTCACTTAACACTCTTCAGCAATTCCACACCACCCATGAAAAGGAACTCAAACACCTTGCCCAGGCCATCGGGGCTTGGACACACCTCATGTTTCTAGTTTTATCCCCACTCTCCTCGACAGAACCATACCTCCATCCATACTGCTAATTACTGAAGCACAGCCTAATGTTTTAGCCAGGATTCACACTTGCTGTTTCTTCTCCTAGAAACAACTCTTCCACTTACCACAAGAATTTATCACTCTTTCATGCTTATTCTCACTATATATTTTGTTTACACTTCTGTTGTATTATTATCTCAAGTTGCAAAAACTCATTTATGTGGATAGTTACACCTACTGGATTGTCCTTGTTCATCTTTGTCCAGGGAGCCTATCACCATGGCTAGTATATAGTAGGCAGGTGCTCATGGAGCATCTAAAGGAAGACAAACATTAATTGATGGATGGATGGATGGATGGATGGATGGATGGATGGATGGATGGATGGATGGATAGATGGGTGGATAGATGAGTGAATGGATAGAAGGATGGATGGATGGATGGATGGATGGATGGATGGATGGATGGATGGATGGATGGATGGGTGAATGGATGGAAGAATGGATGGATGGATGGATGGATGGATGGATGGATGGATAGATGGGTGGATAGATGAGTGAATGGATGGAAGGATGGATGGATGCATGGATGGATGAGTGAATGGATAGAAGGATGGATGGATGGATGGATGGATGGATGGATGGATGGATGGATGGATGAATGGATGGAAGGATGGATGGATGGATGGATAGATGGATGGATGGATGGATGGATGGATGGATGGATGGATGAATGGATGGATGGATAAGTTAATAATGTTATCCCTCAGATCTCTAGTCATAGATTAAAAGTGCAAGAAAGAATTAAAAATCCTTTATGAATGCCTTTGTGGTTTTTCATTCAGGGAATTTTGTTTGTTTTTAACCCCTAAAGCCCAAGAGGAAGATATCTTACATTTCTAGTTGCTCCGATGAATAATCCTTGAAAAATGGGGATCTCAACTTGTCTTCATGAGTACCTTCCAGACTATGATCACCAAAATGATAGCCACTATCCACACAGAGCTATTGAGAATTTGAAATGCAGCTACTGGGGTTGAGGACATGAACGTTCATTTTATTTGATTGTAATTAATTTTAAAATAAAAACCCATATTTGATTTAGTTAATGGAAAACTTTAAGTATGTTTGAAACAACTTGGATATGTGAATCATATAATAAATCTACCTAAAATTTTGCAAAACTATAGGAACTATTACTTTTACTAATCTTAATTATGGCTATGTATATGTGTATGTGTATGCAATTATATGTATACAAAAATAAGGATAGATAGGTAGGTAGATATAGGTGTATACATATGTCTCTCTCTATATAGATATATTGTATAAATTGATTTATCTCTCTATATATCTCTATCTAGCTCTCTCTAGCTCTATCTCTAGCATCTCATCTATCTAATGTCCATGTTGGAATAATGAAATTATATTGAGGTGTCAGTTGTACCCAATTCAATTTTTAAATTAAATGGTATTCCAATCAAAATATCAATGGGGATTTCATGGAGCTTGACAACTCCTTCTAAAATTTATATAATAGAATAAAGGGTCAAGAAAAACCAAGACAATTTTAAATATCAATGTGGTTGGACTTAACATTTCAAAGGTGAATGTTTACTATGAAGTTATACTAAGAATGAGAGAGTTTTAATGGGTACAGGAAGCAAAATCAAGATCAATGGAACAGAGCACAAAATCCAGAACCTGATCCATGCATAGCTGGAAACTTAATTTATAGCATGAGTGACAATGAAGGTTAGCAAGTGTATTATTTCAGAAAATGCCAGCTGCTGTACCACAGGTAAAGACCACAGCATTTTAACACAATAGAACTTTATTTTTATTTCCTAAGGAGCCCTGACTGACAGGTGACTTCCTTAAAATGTGTTAATTCAGGGACCTAACTGTTTAATCTTGAGTTCCAGCATCTTACACATATAACACCCCTGTCCACTCAATCAACCAACTCTAGCTAGTGGAGAGAGAAGCATGAAGTACTGTTTTTATGGATTTTCTTGTGGGCCAGGCTTGGAAGTGTGCACGTCATGACCACTCACGTACTGTTGGCTGGCACTCAGTCACGGGGCACCATCAAACTCCAAGGGTGGCTGGGAGAGAGGAGTCCAGAGTGTTGGCAGGAGGAAGAGCAATCAAGTTTGATGAATAATTTGTTGGTCCCTGACACAGTTTGGAAAGTACAGGCTATTTGATGAGTGGTGCAAAATAATTGGATTTGCTTTGAGAATAAGAGAGAACTAGAGTTCTACACCACACCATTCAAAAAGGTGTATTCTAAGTGGGTTAAAGACCTGAGTGTAAATGCAAAACCTCACAAGAAAATGAAAGGCAATATCCTTATGGTCTTAAGTTTGGCAAAAGTTCCTTGTTTTTTTTTTTTTTGTTTGTTTTTGTTTTGTGTGTTTTTTTAATACAGGAGACATAAATCTCAAATCAAAAGGAAAAGATATAAATAAATTTTACTAAGTTTACTAATGTCACCATAAAAATTAAAAACGTAAAGCAGTGACTACCCAGGAAGACATCAGTATTCTGAATACATAAAGAATCCCTATAAAACAATAAAAAAATATAAGCAACCATAGGGGAAACTTTGGAAAATGGGATCATCAGTAAGCAGTTCAGCCAAGAGGACATCTGGAATGCCAAAGACATCAAAAGTTGTGCAACATCACTATAAATCAAGGAGAAAAATATCATAAGAATAACAATTTCATAAAAGAAAATCAATAATGCTAAGAATTGACCAGGCTATGTGTACATGGGACCTCTTAGACATAGCTGGCAAAGTGCAAATTGGTACAAACACAGGAAAACAAATGACAGCATCTAGTTAGATTGGAGCCATTCGTGGTGTGATCCAGGCGTTTCATTCTACGCACCCTAGAGAAACGCTCTACACATGGGGAGCCATGCACAGTAATTTTCCTTGTGGCTTTGTTTGTAACAGCAGAAAATAAAATCAACTTAAATATCTATCAACAGGAAAATATAGTAAAACGGTGTGATAGTCATACTGTCACATACCATACAGCAGTCACAATGAATGAAGTGGAAATGCATGTAACAACGTGATAAAAATCGCTGTGTTTTAAAAAAAACAAGATGGGGGAGGCAATTTACTGGATGACATGTATCATATGTGATACAAACACTATAAAGTTCAATATTAAGCAAAGTAGTATATATTATGATTATGGATAGAAGAGAAATGCATAATTCATATGGGAAGTAAAAGTGATAAATGTAATATGGTAATTGGTAGACTTTAGGGAGAGAAGACAAGAGATGTTTGGGAAAAGGGTGAACAAGAGGTCTTAACTCTATTTGTAATGATAAATTTATTTACAGAGAGAGAGAGAGAGGCTCTGTTACAATAGATAAATGTATAGATAATTGGGGGCAGTGATTTTCATCATATTATTTGCCATTCTTTGTTGGATGCTGAGTATATTATATCATTTAAAAAGGTTTAGACATTAACACTCTTGGTTCTCACCTCTCTCCAGCACCTCACCTTCCCCATGAAAAACATGTGGAAAACTCTTTACGTGATTCTAATTTTGTTTCACCTGCCTCAAGTGATAATTCCTGAGCTCCCATGTTGGGCATCTCATAACGTTGACTATTGCTGTCAGCACACCTGGGAGAAGTGAAATCAGCTTGTGAGAGCAGGTTCTTCAAGGGGTAAAACTATGACACTTTGCTATTACCACACCTGGTCAAATGGAAGAGCTTTCTAAATTCATATGCAGAGTGAGAAGACCTGAATACAAATACACACGTGGGTGCGTGTGCTCATAGCTTACCCTGTTGGGTGACAGACACAGCCTCCTCAAAACCTAACCTGTCTGTGGTGCCTACAGATTGCAGAAGAAGAAGAGATTGTGATTGTGGGTCTATTATCTTTGTAATTGTAAAGGATCCCCACGCAGCTACCCTGGGCCAGTAGCTTAACAGAAGAGAGGAAAAGGAAAAAGATGAGCATGACTGTGACATTTTCCATGCCTCCTGTGCCTGTGAGAGCTTTCAGAAATAATCCTTTGATGGACAAGGAGTGATAAAAATAAATAAAATTGTAAAGTCAGGATAAGCAAGTAGCATAAGGGTGGAAAATCACTAGTCATAAAATTATTATGTTGATTATCATTATAACTGTATTTTCATTGCAATAGCCATAATAATGTGCACGTACATAAACTTTGATGTTGTGAAGTAGAATGGCCATACCCTCTGATGTGCCCAGGACAGCCCTGATTTATCCCGTTGTCAGCTCATTTGGGCTTTAATCGTCAGCAGTGCCTCCTTTCTCTCCCAAAGGGCCCTGGTTTGGATTCCCCATTTTAAGGCATGTTTAAATTTTTTTATTTTTATTTTTTAATTTGAGTCTTGTCTTTGACACTAATTGAGAGAGCTTTGGGGTTTCACTTTGTCTCCCTGAATGGGTTTCCTTGCTACCAACACTAAGGTAGCACTATGCCTTTCTATCCCTCACTTCTAGGTCCGTCTCCCACCAAGCCATGTTGACTCTCATTGTAATTGTCTTCCTGAATCTCAACCCTGGTCAAAATGGCCACTCTTTCATCTCAGGCCAGACTACATAATTTGTGGGGTCCAGTGAGAATGAACAAATGGAGCCCCTTGTTGAAACATTAAACCACACTTGGGTCTTCTAAGCACCAGGCTCTGTGTGTCTGCACAGGTCTCACGCCCAGGTAACTGGCCTTGGTTCCCATCTGGGTCAGTAGCCATTTCCTAGCTCCTCTTCTGCCCACACTCCCCGGGCTCTTCCTTCAAACCGTATCTCATCCTAGTGCCCCAGCCTCCAACTCTGCAGCTGCAATGGCTGCCCACTGCTCTGGCAGCCCTGTGTGACTGTCCCCGTCTGCCACTCACGCCCAGCCTCAGGGCCCACCGGGACACCCCTCACTCGCTTTTCTCATCTAGCTACATCAGCCGTCCCTTAGCTAGACCTACTCAGCCTGGGCATGTGTTTGCTCAATCCACTATGGCGAGGAAAATAAATTTAAGACGCAATCTCTGCCCCTGGGAGTTACATGGTCGAGAGAGGAGCACGTGCATGAACAGAGAGCTTTGGCCTCTCCCCACCTTGGTGAGCCTCAGTTTCCTCGTTGGCCAAAGAGAATCAGCCAATGTGTGAAGCCATGGAGAGGAAGGGAGGCGGCTCGTGGAGGGCTCCGGCCGCAACCCACAGCACTGGCTGGAGTGATAGCTCATGTTTTTCTTCGTGTGGTCAGGGCTTTCTCGGTGACCCACCGGGAAGCTTGGTCTGAGCCTCTGAGAGAGGGTTGCTCTAGCTCAGGTCCTCGGTCTGAATCACCTGACAGGCAGGGGGAAAAGTTGATCCCACCCTGGACCAATTGATTGGAAACCTTCCTCAGCGGGTTTTAAATACCTTCCAGGGGAGCGTGATGCGTTAAGTGAAGGTTGAGAACATTGGCTGTATTTAAAGCGCGAGTAACAGCAGATCTCTCAAAGAGGAGGGACGTTCCACACAGAGGTCCCAGCTTGAGCGAAGGCCTAGGGGTGACACGCCATCTGCTCTGTTGGGTGCTGGAAGCTGGCTTGTGCGGCTGAGTGTCCAACGGGAGGTGACCTTTGTCCCAGCAGCGGCCCTGAGTGCAGTGCTGGGAGGGTGGGAGGTCCTGAGGGCAGGCAATCCTGATCATGCTGAGCTAGCCAGGTACCTGATGGACAGTTAGTGCCTTATTAAGAGACAGTGAACCTGACCCAGCTAAGCAGCAGATGGGTCAAAGACAGAGACCTAAGTGGTGTTTACAGGCGAGCGCAGGGACTGCTCCAGCAGCCCCATTTGGCGGCTTTTGATCCCTAATCCCAGCCTCAGGTGGGTGCCCCCTGAGCCAGACAGCTCCAATCAGGGTGATGGAAGTAAACAATGAACACAAGTGGAGCAAGGTCGGGAAGACAGAGAGAGCCAGAAAGAAGGGGGCTGGGTGGGGGGGGGAGAGTCTTCATGGGATAAAATTACCAGCCAAGACAGAAGGCTAGGAGGCAGTGGGGCGGGCTCCCCCGCCCAGGAGTCTGCCCTGCCCCCACCCCCACCCCCAGCCTCTGCCTGGGCTGGAAGAGCAGATGCTCTAGTCTGGGATGGGAGACTGGGAGTCTGGAGAGAAGAAGGAGAGGGTCACAGAGACAGGGCCCTCTGACTGCAAAGGAAGTATCGGGAATAAACAAATGAACAGGGAATGGGGAGGAGGCCACTCACCTCCCCCCCCACCATGGTCCCTGAAAATCTCATCCCTTCTCTCCTGTGATGAGTCAAACCAAAGCCAAAACCGAACCAAAAAAAAAAAAAACACAAACAAAAACAAAAAAAACGAAAAGAAAGACACAGCCAAGGGGGTGTTCATGTTTAAAATTTAATGAGCACTTAAAAAAAAAAAATGTATCTCAGTGATACTTAAATGAATAAGGCTTTCTTGCCACCCCACCCCACCCCAAAAAATGAAAGACAGAAAGAGAAAGAAACGAAGGAACACATGGTGATGGCGCTGAGATTTATACTGCCACTCTTGCTTGGATACCGATCATTTATCTGGATAATTAAGCAGTATCAGCAAGCAACCAGATCCCCGAAACTTGATATTAATCCGTCACTCTTAATAGTAACACAGAGCTGCCTCGGTAGAACTCAGCCGAGACCTCCTAATCCCCCTTTACCCGTGTTCCGCCATCAGCACACAGCACTGCTTTCCCAGAGAGTTCGGGGCGTGCTATCAGCAGCTTAAGCCTCATTTCGGCTTTGAATCAAAGTATATGAGGGGAGTCACAAAGAGTCAAGATGACGGCAGGTGTCTTCGGGAGGGAATATTCACAACTGTTTTGCCAGTGGGCCAGGGCTCAGGCACCTGGTTTTCACGGTTGTCTCTCTCGGAGCTTTGTGTTCCGATCAAAGGCCACTCCTTCCAAATTTAGGGCCTCTGGATGTTGCAGCATGCGTGCCGTGCACCTCTAGCAGTCAGACACCCCAACACACCATATGCCTCAAGGGGGAGGAATATATTCCCACTGGTGTCCATGTCCAATACCGGGGTCAGTTTCTGTCCACTTGCTGCCTTGTTTCTCTCTCTTGGCTCTGCCTAGCATGTCATCTCTTTCCTGCCTCTTTGGGTAAGATCTTCCCTTCTGGTTCTTTGGTGCCTATATCTCGGCTCCTCCTGTGGGATTCCAGCTTGGTTCTTTGGGTTTCAAAAAAGCAGATACCTGCATGTTGATTCAGTCAGTGAAGAGCTCTTCTTACATCCCAGGGGGTTTTGAGTAAAAGAGAAAGCAGAAGGAACCCACGCACAAGCAGAGCTGCAAGGCTTTGGGGCATTTTGGGCAGCTACCACTCTGCTCCAGACACCTGGCTGCCTTGGTGCCTGGACATCGGAGGGTATTACTGCTCCCTTCCCTTGAAGCTCCACCATCTTGTTACCTCAGCCACCCTCTGTCACTATTTCTGCAGCTCTTGCTTCCACCAGCTGCTTTTCTTTGGAAATCTGTACCAATCCTCTGAAAAAGGGGCTCTGGTTGGTTCAGTCAGACTCTTCTAGAGGTGGGGGGCAGTCAGTCTACAGTGATCATATGGGGTCACCACACAGCTGGTCAGCCATGAGTGGCAGGATCTAGGGCAGATTCTCTTCCATGGGCCAATCAGTGTGACAAAGGGGATTGAGGTCATGCTGGACAGAACATAGAAGGTCAAGCCAACAGAACAACTCAGAAGAAGGCTGTGGTACTCAGAGTACCTGGTACTCTTCTCCAGAGCATTTAGAATTAGGTGCCAGCTCTCCCTGCTTCAGATTATTGCAGGGGCTCTGTAAATAATAGACAGCCTTTTGGGACAAGTCCTTGCGTGCAGGTTGGTGCTCCGTGTCACCCCTTAAGAGAAGACAGTGTCAGCATTGGAAAGAATAGGATGAGATGGGCCACTTGCAAAGCTCAGAGCATGGCTGGATAAGACCAGTGCAAACCAGATGTGAAATCGGGTCCATGTGGAAGGTCCCAGGCTGGGCTGCCTCAGGCTGGGGGAGTCCCAACAAAGGCTGGAGGTGGGTCATAAGCAATCTGTACCCAAGAAAAAATGGGAGGACGTGGTTGGGACATGAGGGACGATGCCAGAGACAGAATTTCAGGACCAGCTCCACCATTGCAGGAGCAAGGTGGACTGTGGAGTTTGGGGGAGACACAGGCTGTGAAAGCTGTTTAGCTTTTCCTCACTCTGGTGCTGGCCTTGGACACCCAAACTGGCCAACTGGTGCAAAGGCTCACTTACGCTGGCAATGGGAGCTGGGCAGTGATGGGTAAAGAGGCTCAATTGGGCAGAAGCATCAGCGCTATGGAATCGGGGCCAAGTGAGAAGAAAAGTCCGTGGCTTGAGCTGAGAGGCCATATCGCTTCAGTAGATGCATTTGTAGGGCAGGAATATGTGGGCATGGGAGTGGCTCCCTGACAGGCAGCTGTCCCATGAGTGGGTGAACCCCAGGTCTGGGTACTCTGTGTCTCCCACCTTTCCTTTATAGACCCCCTTCTCTCTCTGTTCTTGTGTCTCTTAAAAAATACCTTCACCCAGAAAATGTAGTTTTAAAAATTGAGGTGAAATCCACATAATTAAAATTAACCATTTCAAAGTGGATGACCTAGTGGCATGATGGATACACATCATCCCGAACATCTTCCTGCCTTGTTCTCTGCTGTCTGTTCCAAGGGACCCAGAGCTGCTGCTTACCCCTTCCACGTCTCCCTGCTTCTCAGCTTTATAGGGCCACCTTCCCCAGAGGGCCTTCCTTGACAGCACACTTTGCACCTGGAGAGGACAAGAAGTGCCACTCATTTTGGGGGGATTTCCAGTATTTTACTTGGGTGTTCAATAAACCCCATGGGGTCAGCTGGATGTCAGAAGGCAGTCTGTCCTCTGCGTAAGTGGCAGAGCTGAGCTGGACAGCTTCCTTAGACTGAGCTGTGGTCCCTCCCTGCAAATGCCTGCATTGCATGACTGCTGACGATTTTGTCGGCTCCCTCCAGCTGGGGCGGACGGCTGTCCATGTAGCAAATGGAACACAGTAGACAGATCAGTGGGTGCTGGGTCCTTGGCCCATGAGTAGTGCAGATAAGCAGGTCTCTGAGACGGAGGAAGAGAAAGACGACATTTTGGGGTGTGATCCTGGCCTGGAGACCCAGAACAGCCAAGGTGAGAAGCAGGAACGTGTACGTCCTTTGTCCATGCTAGGTTTTGCAGCAGGCTCCCCCCTCACATCATAAATATGCTCCTGATAACCTGGCTTTGATAGGTCAACAAAAGAAATAGAGCCAAGTGCTTCAATTAGGTGACACTCTGAGCCTGGGATCACCCAGGAGTTAGGAGGGACACAGAGAAACTGGCTTGTGCAGGCAACACAGAGATGCCTCAGAGACACAGGCATCCAGACTAGCAAGGTCCTTAGGCAGAGTGTTATAACCTGAGCTCCAAGGACCCCAGGTGGCTTTGGGAAATTTGACAAACCTGCTGAAATTATATACACATCACCTGTGTGATCCCAGCACGTGTAGATGTGCTTGATGGTTACCTTCTCAAACTCTTAGCTTGGGCTTGAAACCCCCCATAAAAAATAAATCCTTTACTTGACTATCTTTTACCTTCACCTTGGCAAAGGTAAGTAAGTAGGAGGAAGGAAGGGAGGGAGGGAGGAAAGAAGAGAGAAAAAAAAGAAAAAAAAAAAGTAGTGTGGCTGGGCATTTGTGCTAAGAAAACACAAAAGCTAAAACGAAGTGGTTGTTTGAGGTCAGCATAGAGCAGACCTTGAATTTCTAGATTACAAGCCAATTGCGGCTTTGCTCTGGTACTTCCCAATGTGTGCACTGCAAGCCAACTGCCTAAGTAGAAATGCAGAACACAAGACCTGAAGATATTCCAACAGAAGTAGATACATACTCGAAACGTAACTACAGTGATGGGACTGATGGTTTAAAATGAAGATTGTTCTTTAACAACCAGGAGAGATGCTTTGGAACCTCAGCCAGAATGAGCTTTTTGACCACGTCATGCCGCCTGGAGCACCCCAGTGGCTTGTCACTGCTCTTGAGGAAAGACGTCTTTGAGGTACCCACAGAGCCCTGTGTGCTCTCGGGGCTTTTTCTTTCCCATGTAGGTTCTTGCCTTCCTCTTCCTGTGTGACGACTCAGCTTCCGTCTGGGTATGGAGGGTCCCATTTCAAACTGTGGCACCTTCCGTGTATCTGCAGACTACCTTCATCGCACCCCAGAACTCACTTACTGGGAGTTCTTCACCTGTGTGGATTGTTCCTTCAATACACCTACAGCAAAATTGGAATACTTACACTGACCCTGCAAGGTCTTCAGGTTTAGGGGTAAAAGGTGTGGAAGCCTTGGGGCAGTTCCCCAACGCAGACACACTAGGGGAAGCTGCTGGCCTGTTCTTCAGCTGGTCCCTATGGTGCTCACTTCCCATCCCAACCCTGGTCGGACAGCCACATCCTGAGGAGGCCGTTTTGGGAGGTCAGTTTCCTGAGCAGGACCAACCCATGCAGAGGGGGAGCCAGGACGGGACTCCATCCCTGTTATTTACAAAATAATGATGAGCCTAACTTTTCGGTGACAAACACGAGGTGGCAGGAGGAGGGGGCACACATGTATCTACAACCAAAGGTAAAGGGTTGTTACCTTTACCTTTCCATTCTTTATTTGTACAAAAATGGTAAAATGTTTTTACAGGCTAATCCAACGGTGCTACAGAAACTGAAATAGAACATCCTTAATTAATATGTCAGAATATAAGAAATGATGAAAATATGTATAATTAAATTCTTGCACTAAAACAGGATTCAAAAATGAGATAAAAATAGCAGCCCTGCTCCCCCCCCCCAACCTCCTCCCTCCCATTATCCTCCGGAAAAATAATAATAACAAAAAAAGAAGTGTCTAAGCAGTGGCAGCTGCCACCTGCATCGACCTCAAAGAAAGATTGGGTTGCCGGAGCTGACAGCCTGGTCACCCCCAAAATTGGACACAAATTGTCGAGATTAAAAATCCCCCCCCAATCAGGTGGCAACTGCCTTGTTTTCATCCAAAGATGCCGCAGGCTGTGTGCTATGACAGCTGGACATTTTGGTTCCTATACAGGCTCACGCAGTGATAAGGCTGCTGGAGACAGGTGTTCTGAAAGCCAACGTTGTGAATAAACATACACTTACATGACACAGGGCAATAGCGAGGGGTTTCCTTTATTTATTTGTCTTGGCCTCCAGCGTGACACAAGGGTATCCCTGGGCATGCCCCTGCACATTGATGAGGCAACTAACCTGGGTTTAACAAAAAATGCAGGGAGTCCCGTTTCCCCCAACCTGACACGTGACGGGGTCCTTCAGGGTCCAGATTCCTCTGTGTCCAGAAAGTCCTGGACAGAGCTGCCTCTCTGTCCTCAAGAGGGAACCTTGGGGCTTCCTCAGACCCATAGGGGACTCAGACACAGGGCGCAGGCATCTTCTCCTTAGGGGAGAGAAAGGAAAAAAATCCTTTTCGGTCCCTGGAGAGTGAGTGCAACGCGGCAGGTTTTTCTGGTTTATCAGAGGATGGAGTTGGGTCATTTGGGAGATTTCTTTCTGGGGTTCTGCTGGCTGTTGTACCCCCATACATGGTGATGTTCCCACACCACCCTCCAGAGAAGGAGAAGCGAGGTCTTTCTCAAATGGTTCCACCCTCATTGGGAAGAAGATGCCCCTTTGAGGGGAAGTAAGACAGGTTATTCACAAGCAAACCAGAGAGGGTCTTCGTGAGCCAAAATCTGCTCGTGGAACTGAGACATTCGGGTACTGGGTCACACGTGGGCTGTGGAGATGGGCCAAGAGCCAAGCCCTGGTTTTGCCACTGACTCTCGTGTGACCATAAGCACATTACTGACTCAGTCCTCTCATCTATAAAATGGGAACGATGTCACCTACCTCTGAGAGGTGTGGCGGAAATCAAATAGTGTATGTAAAGTCCTGTAACAGGTCTGGAGGTGGGTGTCTCAGAGAGCCCTGCCAGGAAGCAGGCAGCAGACAGCTCCCATCTCTCAGACCCACATGCGCACATTTCCAGAGACGGCCCACATCTGGAGACTGAGGGAAGTAGAGGGACTTGGGCCTGGCCACCTGCCAGATGGGACGCACTGGTCCCCGAGGAACCGTGTTCCTTCTGGAACTGGGCTGGCTGCGGCCCTGCCGGGCACTCATCACAGTGAAGTTTCTCTTTGTGTCTCCTCCCCCTGCCTTTCCCAGCTAGTGATCCCTCATAAGCGCCTTGCTCCCAAACTCCACGTCAGCATCTGCTTCCTAAGAACTCAACATGGACGAGGTCTTTGCGCATGTCTAGCGCCGAGGAAGGGCTCCAAAGGAGGGCTCAAAAACTGCCATTGCAGCTTCCCTGGGGGACTCGTGTCCGAGTGGGTTAAATCTAAGAAAACTGATACCTAATCAATCATCCTGCACTATCCCCTTCCTGAAGAAACCCCATATCCCCAGGAAGGGGCCTGCACTACGGGGGCCGATGGGGGGAAAGAAAGAACAAAAGGAATGAAGAGTCGGGGTGAAAGTGTGTGTTCAACCCACTGCCCGATTCAAGAAATGAGAGTTCTCCGTGGGGTGAGGCCTTCCCCTCAGCACAACCCCCACAGTCCCCTAGTTTTCAACTCACTGAGTCCTATTCTGATTATCAGCCTGGATTCTTGAGTCCTTTGATAGTAGGAAGAAAAGACAGGAAAGTGAACCCCTCTGGGTGCTGGGAGCGAGTATTCCCAATTCCGACTAAATACACTGACCGACAGAGGTCCACCACCAGCTCTGCCCTTGACACAAGCAGTCGTCTGAGCCTGTGCTCGAGCTTTTCAAGCCTGGGTTTCCGGGCATGTTTTAAGGAACAGACAAGTAGACATACGTACGGAAAATGCGCAGCTCTGTTCCAGGCACTGAATGGAAGGACTAGGACAAGGCAGGGCCATCCCCCTTTTTCTTGCAAAGAGCCTGGCCTGGGTGAGGGGACCTCTATGTCACCTGAAGGGGCTGCTGGCTTTCTTCTGCCTGCTGTGCAGCTTCTGCCCAATGAGCCTCTCTGAATTTGAGGCGTCTTATCTCTAAAATTTATGTCAGACCATCTGTGAGTCCCAGTCACTTCCCCCATCTCTGAGCTTTTTTAACTACCTGCCAGTGCCATTCACTGGACAGTAGGTACTGCCAGCTCCCTGCAGGCCCATGACCCCAGCACATGGTGGCCTTTCGAAGACAGTTGAGTGCATTCAACAGTGTGGGGGACACATATTCTCAGCACAGGAAGAATGTAACTTTTTTCTGGACACCTGTGGGTTTATATGAATGAGAAAGACAAGTGAATGGATACATTTGTTTAAAGATAAAATGGCGTGCCCTATTTCTTTCAGTTCGACACAAATCAACTCAGCCAGCAAAGGTTTCATGCACCCCATGCTATGTGCCGCAAAATGTGTATTCTCTAACCTCACTGGAACTGATCCCAGGGTTCCCGGCCTCGTGATACCGAGAGGGCTCTCTGCGCTTCCCCACCCCAGCAGTCCTACACGGATTGTTTGTGTCACAGCTCCATCATAGCCACTGCCCCAAGCTCTTTCTTTTCTGGCCATTCAGTCCTCACCACCTCCTCCTAATGTTTCTCCTGTTCACCCTCTGCTCATCTGCAGAGCAGACACTGTCCTTCATTCATTCTCCACGGCAATGCTAATTATTGGCCACTCGGTAGTTTATAGAAACACCCGGATGTTTGAATCAAGGTGGACTGGCTCTAGGGTGTCCGTCTGATAACTAGCCCTCACACGGACACACACACACAGATACAATCCTGGCACTTGCCCTTTGACCTCCCCAATGCCAAAGAAAAGGTCCTTTCTGAGCCTGCATCGCACAGATGCCTCTGACATCACTGACTTGTAACGGAAGCATAGCAGGCAGGTCCTCTGCTGGTGACCTTGCAGAGCTGCCAGGGCTTGTCAGGAGTGTACCCTCCACTCCGCTGCCCCTAACAGATGGGGCAGCTACACCACTCATCAGGCCCAGGCCGCCGCCATTTCCCCAGGACACCCTGGGATCCATTCCTGCACTAGCTCAGCCCATCCAAGGGGTGTGTCTTTGTGTGGAGCTGCTTGGGACCTCACCTCACAGATCGCCTTTGAGCACTGTGTCATGCCTCTGTCCTGGACCCTGGGACCGAGCCCCCGTCTCTCCGAGGGGCGATGCTGGAAGCCACTCCCTGAAAATGAGGCTGCAGTTACTGCAGACATATTTGGAGGGACACTTGCTCTTTGAAGAGCCTCCTTCTACGTGTCCTTTCTCAGAAAGAATGGGACTTCTCCAGAGGAAATGATTTATTTTATGGATTCAGCGACTCATGTAACCAATCCTAATTCCATTTGGGGAGCCCAGGGTCCATGTGTGATGTCTGGGAATGGATCAGTGCATCATTGGGGGCACTAGCTTTACTCCAGCAAACTATTTCTCTGGCAATATTCCCTAATTTTCCTAAATTCTTTACTCATTCCTATTTTAAGTTCCCGGTACATTTTTGCAAGCTTTCTCAAGTCCTTTGGGGCAGAGTAGGATACCTGTGAATGATAAAATAAAATCACAAACTATTATTCATTTAAAAGCTTTTGAAGTTTTAAAGACGAGACAGTATTTCAGCTGTGCTGGGCTGGCCTGCTCTGTTTTCATACCTGTCGTTCAGGGCCAACAGGCAAGTTTGCTGGCTGTTAGCAGGAAGAGAGTGGGGTGAGGCTGCAGTGGGGCAAAGGCCACCCTCACAGGCTTCCCTCTGAGTGGCTGGAGCTCCAGTTTTCAAAGTAGCCCAAAGTCTGGTTGATCAAACCTTGTTAATAGGCTTGGGAAGTGTTGCTTTCCAGGCTGCTCTCAGGCTGGGAAGTGGCCTGTCTGGGCTCAGAGGAGGGAATCTGGCCCAGCTGCTGGGGGACAGGTGTTCATGCCCCAGCCCTGCACCCCTGCCCCCAGGGGAGCTGTGGAGGGAAAAGGGATCAGGTGTTCTCATGGGTGCCCCTTGGACCTATGAAACCCAAGCCCTGTGGCTGGGGAGCAGGGCCTAGACCTCATCAGGAGGCCGCCCGGCCAGCTGGGGCCTGTGTAATGCCCACGGCACGGATGGCAAGTGGGATACAGGCAAATCACACTGCACAACGATGGTGCCATTTCATTATATTGTAGTTGTTTATTGTGTGTCTCCCCCACCAGACTCTGTATGCTTTTTGAGGGGGCAACATTTACCTGTCTGGTCCACCCGTCCATCCCCAGTGTCTAGAACAGTACTTGGATTATAATAGATGGTTAATAAATATTTGTGAAAAGAAGGAGGGAGGGAAAAAGGAAAGGAATGGAAAGGAAAAGGGGGTTTGGAAGTGCCTATGCAACTGGCCAGAATTCATCAGAGTCAACACTGGAGAGTATATGACTATCAAAAAAAGCAGAGAACCATGTGATTTCACTGATATGTGGTATATAAACCAAAAACAACAAAAGAACAAGGCAAACAAATGAGAAACAGAAACTCATAGACACAGACAATAGTTTAGTGGTTACCAGAGGGTAAGGGGGGTGGGGGGTGGGAGATGAGGGTAAAGGGGATCGAATATATGGTGATGGAAGGAGAACTGACTCTGGGTGATGAACACACAATGGGAGTTATAGATGATGTATTACAGAATTGTACACCTGAAATCTATGTAATTTTACTAACAATTGTCACCCCAATAAATTTAATAAAATAATAATAATAAAAAAGTATATGTTAGAATATAAAATGTGTTTAATAGAGGTGTTAGCAGTATTTCAGGGGAGCAAAGGGAGATAGGGGCGGGGTTAATTCCAAACAGGGCCAAAGAGATTTTTCAGATGAGGTGACATTTTTATATCAAATTGGACTTTGAAAGTGGAAAATGCTCAATTATCTTTCTCTTAAACTTTTTTTTTTTTGTTATTATAAGCATAATACCTCTCATTAGAGAAAAATTTGGAAAACAGAGACAAGTATAAAGACAAAAATTAAAGTCTCATAAACGCATCAGCCAGTGGAAACCCCTATTAGTGTTACAGTGTGTGTTTTATTCCAGTCTTGTTTTTCTCCATATTTTTTTCCATAACTGGAGCCATCATCTGTGTACTGTATATATTTAATTAATACTATACAATATACAATTTTCAATATTTAGAACGCTTGGAAAACTTTTTTAATAGCTGTGTCTAGTCCATCCCGTGGATATTTCATAATTTACCTGACCATTTTAAAGTTATTTGCTGTTTATATTAGCAACATTTTCATTATTATGAATAATGAGATGGGAGACATCTTTTTGTATAATTATTCGCATTTGGACTACTTCCTTAGAATTACAAATGAAAATGAAATTACTCAGTCAATTGAATATATACTTCTAGGCTTGGGTATAAATCAAGAAAGGCAGGAAGAATCTCATAGAGTTTGGAAAGATCTACAGCGTCACGTTTCTCGCTAATCGTGAATGGAAAGATGCGATGTGGTGTTGGCTGTAGTGCTGGCTAAGGAAAGAACGGTGATGGTTTGGAGATGAGGATAGTGGTTGTCATGGTGATGGTGGGGGCACAGTGGTGGAGGCTGCAGAGATGATGGGGGAGGTGGCAGTGATGGTGGGGGGTAGGGTGACGTGGTTGTGACGGCTCTGGCGATGGTGGTGTTGGTACTCCTGGCGATGATATACCTTTTCTCTCTGGAAATGTGACAGTAAATAGAACTCAGAGAGATTTTTCCTTTTTTGGCTTCTTATCGGTATACCAAATTTTAGTTTAGTTAAGGACATGTGGTCAATAATAGACATTGTGGGAATAGAAGGAGCCCTTTATTGAGGTGGGATTCCAATGATAGTTTGGAAAAACAAGGTTACTGAACAACATTCACAAAAGGCAGGCTGTGTGCAAACCCACACGCCGCCCTCATAAGTGGGCTTGGCTCAGTCTTGCTTGTGAGTTTGTGCTTGCAAAAACACACGTTCTAAGGAGAAAACATTTTGATTCAATTATAATTCGGGTTCGCTCAACAAGTATCTATTAATCAGCTGCTGAACCTCCCCTACGGAAGGACATATAATTGCCAAGGGCACGGATCTCCTCTCCTGCCTATTTCACATATTGCTCTATATCAGGGACCGGCAAACTGACCCATGAGCTCAAGCCAGCCCCCTGCCTGCTTTTGCTCAGCCCACACGCTAAGAATGGTTTTTCATATCTCTTAAGTGTTAATAATTAAAAAAAGCCCAAAGGGATAATCATATTTTTTGACCCATGAAAATGATACGGGAGTCACATTTTGGTGTCCATAAATAAGGTTTTTGATGCACAGCCGCACACGTGCACAGTCTATGGCTGCGACTGTGCTCTAGTGGCACAGCTGAGCGTGTGTGGCAGACCACATGGCCTGCAAAGCCTGAGATAGTCAGTACCTGGTCCCTTACAGAGTAAGCCTGTCACCCCCTGCATTGGACCATGCCCTGGAAACAGGATACCTTCGGAGACCCACGCACGGATTGAGGTTGGAACCCAGGTGGAGAATGGACTCTGCACTTAATGCTGACGCTCACTGCTTAGTCACTTCCATCTCTGCTGACCTGGGGAAATAACATTTGCATCGTAGCTGGGACCAGCAACATTTAAAACTTATTCTTACTCTAGAAATATGCAGGGCATGAGGCCTTACCTAATCAAGTTGAATTTAAACTTTTGTCCTGAGCTTCCTGGTAGCAAGATAAAAAAGGACAAGAGGTTCCATGACCCTTAGGGTCCAAATGGAGTAAAGAATTTCAGGCAAAACCCAGTCTTGTCTGACCTAACACTTCTGAAAGGGATTTTATAAAATCCCTTCCATAAAGAGGTGTGCACAGGGCCCCCAACAATACCTCCCAGTATATACAGCCGTGCTTGCTGCCTGTGCCTCAGGGGACGCTGACATCAAAAGATCAAAGGCCATTTGGTACAAGCGATTCTGTGAGTCGGGCAAAACAGGATGGACGAAGGACCAACTGCCAGCAATTCCATTTGCTCGAGAGATAAACTCAAGAAGAGAGACTGCCAACAAGTCTTTAGGACACGCCTTCATAACTCTCATCTCTCTTATATGGTGTCTTAGAAAATGTTCTCTCTCTTTCTTCACATCATCAGGCCCAGGAGGCCTCAGTGATGGGGCTGAGGAGGGGTGCCCAGCAAGGAGGAGAAACCCCTCATCCCCATCCGTGAGCATTTAACCCAACACACAGGCTGGGCCTCACTACCGCAAATAAATCATAATGTATTTCAATTAGTTTGCACTCGTGCTAGCTGCTGTCCTGAATAATTAGGAAAACAATTCACATTCTGCCAGGAGCAGATCTGAAGTGTTATCTCTGGGATAATTATCTGTCTGCAGTTCAGTTTCCTGCTCCGCTCAGGTCAGCCCTGTTGCAGGAGGACACCCAGAGAGCATTAACGAGCTCTCATTGAAGATGTTAAGAAGCTTGTATTGATCTGTGTGTCCAAGAAGGGGAGAGTTAAGCATCTCTGCCGAGGGCAGGAGAGACAGGGACCCCACCACAGAGCCTTTTAGCAAGCAGGGCCGCTCCCGCCTGCCTAGTCCTCCACTCAGCAGGGCTCCATCCCAAGGGCAGACTTTAAAACTCAACCTGTGGCTTTGTTCTCTGCCCTCCATACCTCCCTCCCAGTATTTGTGTTCCTTGAGTGTGTGTGTGTGTGCGTGTGTGTGTGCGTGTGTATGAGAGAGAGAGAGAGAGATAGACAGTGAGATAGAGAGAGAGACAGAGACACACACAGAAGAGGAAGGAAAAAGGAAGGCAGCCACTGAATGAATATGAATCCATAAGCCTACACCAATATAAATGAATGAGTAAATGAATGAGCAACAGGGAAAAAGAGAAAGCTCTTTCTTACCACAGAATGGCAGCGAATAAATGTAGAAGGAAAGAAGGAATTAGACAATCACCACTTGGCAACTATCACAGTAAGAACTGATCCAGGCAAGAAATATCAAATTCCGCCGCGTGACGAGAAGCAGGGTATCTGCATAGCCTCGGCATATCTCACGACAAGATACTTCTTCATTTAAACAGGAATAAAAAGAATAACTTCACTGTGGAGAACCCTGGTGACACCATCTTAACCAAGTGATACAAGGTAACACCAACAGGAATGGGACAAAGGGCCGTCACTGCCTCCCAGTGTGATGGGGACATTGCTTCTGTGGCATTCCTGCCCCAAAGGTATAACCTGGCCAATCACCAGGCAACAGCAGACAGACTCAAATGAAAGGACATTCTGCAAAATAACTGGCCTGTGCCCCTCTAATTGTCAGCGACAGAGTATGGAGTGGTTCCAGATACGGGGGATTAAAAGACAGGACAAGTAAGGGACATGTGGGATCCTAGATTTGATCCAAAAATTAAGTGAATTTTGCTCTAAAGAACAGTTTGGGACAATTAGAGAGTTGAGTAATATCTGTGGATTAGATCATAGTGGTATATCATTGTCCGTTTCCTGATTTTGGTCATTGTGCTGGGGTCATATAAGAGAATGTCTTCATTTTTAGGAAACGCGCATTGAAGTATTTATGGGTAAAGGAGCTCATGTCTACAGTTCACTCTCAAATGACCCAGAAAAGCAAATAATAATGTGTGTATGTGTATCTATACATATCTATATCTATTGATATCTATCTATCTATCTATCTATCTATCTATCTATCTATCTATCTATCTATCTATCTATCATCTATCCATTCATTCATCTATCCAGTAATCCATGGAGATTGTGGTAAATGTTAATGCAGGGAATCTCAATAAAGGACATACAGAAATTCTTTGTATTATTCTTGGCAACTTTTCTATAAGGTCAAAAAAATTTTAAATATATATTATATATATATATATATATATATATATATATATATATAATAAAATCAAGGAAAGGAGGAAGGAAGATAGGGAGGGAGGAAGGGAAGGAGGAAGGGAAGAAGAAAGGAAAGAAGAAAGGAAGAGGGAGGGAGGGAGGGAGGGAGGAACAAGGGCACTGGCTCTGGGAGAGGGTTTTCGGCAGGAATCCTCAGCCCGGTGAGCACCTTGTGGCCTGAGCCCTGACTCACAGGCTGGGGAGCTAAGCAGGTCGTACATGGGATTAGCCTTGAGCTCAGAGTTAGGAGACCAGGAGCCTGGCTCCAACCCTGTTATGGAGCAGCTAGGTGGCCCAGAGCAAACCCCTAAGCTTCCCAGGGATTTCGGTTGCTTATCTACATTTTGGGTTGCACCTGAATATTCAAATCTATATGGAGTCGCAGGCTTCTTTTCGAGTCAGACTGACTGAAGGGGCTGGGGCAGACCCCTGATGTGCCAGGTCACCACGCTAGCTGAAATGAAAAGATGAGGGCAACCTGGGGAGGAAGAGAGAGCAGTAGCCTAAAGCCAGAAGGCCGGGATTTGCATCCCTGCCCAGTGGGTAAGAGCTGTGCAATCCTGGAAAACACAGTCGTCTCTCTGAGCCTCAGTGTCTGCGTCTCTGGAAGGAAGATACGGACATTGACCTGCACACGCGCCCTCGACAGTCACTCACTGAATGGCGCCTGGACTGGAAGCCCCTGTGCTGGGGAGGTGGGAGACGGGGCCCTAGGGAGACGGGGCAAATGGAAACAGGTCACAGTTGGTGCCGGTTTTGGAGCCAGACAGGTGTGGGTTTGGTTGCCTGGATCTGCTAATTGGTGATTACCTAACACACTGAGGCTCGGTTTCCTCTTCTTGAAAATGGGGACAATATGGTCTGTGTGTCTGGGTAGGTGGAGGTTTCAAGATAGTGACAAATGCAGATGCTGTGGGAAGAACAAGCACTTGGACAAGGTTGGTTCCCCGTCTTCTACCCCCATCCCACTCTCCTCCCACCCCCAGCCCCCAAAAGGGGTGATCGTGACTGTATCGGCGGGTCGATGTTGGAACAATTCCATCTTTGTCCCCTCGTCTAACCTAAGCATCGGATCAGATTCCACTGACATGACAGCCCGTCCCCTCCCATCTGCCAGCTGAGAATATTTCATGCAAAACTGCTGATTTTTCTCTCTCAGAATAAAGGCAGGTGCCCCAAACTGTGCATGAGCAGGATGGATTCTGAAAGACACCCAGCTAATAGTCTGAACGGCAGCAGAACAGGTGAGCTGGTAGGATCTGAGAACACACCTTTTGTCTCCTGAGAGGTCAACCAGCCGTGCAGCCTAATTAAGAGCTTATATCAGAGATCCATCTGACTTCGCTATGGCTCTTCACTGGAAAATGTATTCCTTTGTCTTCCCCCCGACCCCCCCAGCCTGTCCAAAGGTCACTGTCCTGGAGCGTGGGACTGGGAGGGCGGGGTACCCTCAGGAGGGGTGGGGGGGCTGTGGTCGGCCCTGGGGGGAATGGACAGCTTCACCAGTAGGAGAGGGGCTAGCAAATTAACAATAGTAATAATGAATAAATAAAAGGTTCCAAAAGAGTGTGCGTGTTTGGACCGAACAATAGTTGGCAACCCTTGGAGAGGGGCAGCTCCCATCAAATAAGGATGTGTTATTGATATGGTAATTTTTATATTAACAAATGTGTGCTGGAAACGCTGTGATTTATTTTTTTCTTGGAGGGAAAAAAATGTAGCTCGCATGTGGCATCAATAATGATATGCTAATGACCTGCTTCCAAATTTAGATTAAAAAAAATTTAATTGGCAAATCTCAGATCGAGCCGAGAAGATGGCATTCTTGGTTGCGACCCAGTTTTAAGGTCCAAATGTAAGGGTTGATAAATTTAAATTCTAGGCCCCAGTATATATAGGATCTTTATAACTGGGATATAGACTTGTTTCGTGAGTTGTGGAGTAATTATACTGTTGGATCTGAGTCTAGCTCAGGTTTAGATCATCCTCGTTTGACAGGAAACATGCAGCAAATATGAACCAGAACCTCCATGCTCCCCTTTTAGCTCATGGACATATGCACATGGAATACACATGTATACACACGTAACACACATGAACACACACATCCACACATGTGCATATGCCCATATACACACAGAAAGCATAAAAAATATGCTAAGTAAACTGTCAAACTGTTTTTCAAGAAAAGAGGCAACTTCCCATATGAAAACAAAAGTGAACTGGTTTTGTTATAATTTTTAAAACAACTTCTGAGCCTATATCCATTTTCCTCATAAGCTGGAATAAAGGATATTTTCTCATATGAGATATTTTCTCTTTATTAGTCCATTAAATTTCCAGCAAGGCAGAAGTATCACAAGGTGACTGAATTGGAGTTAAAAAAATACAAAAGGAAACATTTTGGCTAATAATGAATGATCCCACGGTATCCCTCAGATTCATTCTTGTTTCTTTTCCAATCTCTCTCATCCCTTCTCTTATTCACTCGTTTTCTTTTATTCCTTCTCTGTGTAGTCTTTCTGTTTCTATTACATTTGTTCTCTCATAATCAGACTCCCCTTCTCTCTGTGTTCTCTTCCTCACTCGGTCCCCCCTCCCTCCCTCTCCCCACCTCCCTCCCTTCCCCCTTCATTTCTGTGCTCACCCCACAAACCATTAGGAAAGTGACAGCCTGAGCAGCCAGAGTGGCAGAGGCTGGGCTGGGCTGAGTATAGGCACTTCTGAGTAATCCATGCAAACTTCTGGTCAAAGAGAAGCCCCTTGTTTGGCTCTTGGCGGCCTTTTGGTCCTGCCAAGGGCTGGACACAGAGCCCAGAGGAGAAGCCTGGACACCGGGAAGTGTCTCAGCATCTTGAGCTTTGTATTTTTACCCCACAGAGCTGGCCCACGTGCCAGGGCAGACTGGGTCCAAAAGCCCGTCGGAGCTTCCTTCGGCCAAGGCTATTTTCACAGGGACATTAGCTGATATTCAGAGCTTGCAAATAAGTTGTCTCTTTCCCTTCCTTCAAAAGTTTGGAGTTGGAAAATAAAGTCAGGGCTCAAAGGTTCCAGTGCTTAGAATTATACTCTATATAGACAATAGCAATGTGTCAAAAGCACTGGGTAGTAAATAGTAATAATATTTATTAATAACGGTAAATAATAGCTAATGTTTACGTGCTTTGCCATGTTATAAAATGGTTTTCTTTAATCGCCGAATAGCCCTCTGGAAAACTATTCTTATAGCAATAGAAGAGATCATTTTCCAAAGCCCACCTTATAAACGAGCGGTATATTTGGGACACAGCCCTGCTTTGGCAAACCCCGCAGGCAGGGCTGCAAAGGTAAACTATGGCACCTCCCAGTACTGTGGGTAGTTAATCCCATTTGATAGAGAAAAACGGAGGCCCAGAGAAGTGGCAAGGACTTGCCCAAGGTCCTTATGCCCAAAGCCAGTGGAGGACCAGTAACACAGTCTGCACTCCTCAAACTCTTCTTCCTCTGTTGCCTCCCGACCACCGTCCCGAGGCTGCTGACCCTGGGGTGATGGGCCTGAACTTCACCTCCCTTCAGCCCCAGCATTTCTGGGACAGCTGACCCGTTCTTCAGCTTTGTGCCTTTCCTGGAGGCCTTCTGATGGCTTCTGCAGCTGCACAAACCCCTTCACCCCTAATTTACTCCTATGCACCCTTGTAATCTTGGCTAAGAAAATTCCTCCTCCAAGAAACCTGCCTTGACACTCAAAATCCAAATTTGGTACCTTTGCTCTGTGCTCCCAGGGCACCTAGTATTTTGTATCTCTTCATCCCCCACACAGGATTAACAGTTCTTTCTCTTTCTCTCTCTCTCTCTCTCTCTCTCTCTCTCTCTCTCTCTCTGTCTCTGTCTGTCTCAGTCATCTTTTCACCTGACCTCCTTCTCCATTTGGAACACAAGCAATCTGAAGTCAGGAATCTCGCTCCCTTGCAAACGGTTGATTGGCGCCAGCCAGGCACGATTGCTCAGGGTCACCGAGACCAACTGGACAGCGTCTCTGCTTCCATGGGGTTCACATTCCTGGGGTGGGGCATGAGGACAGATGGAACTCCTGTTCCATAGATGCTTTTTGAATGGATGAAGGAATAAATACAATACTACCTGAGTAAGGGGATTAGCTCCGATATTGCCTCTGTGTATTAACCACGTGGGCACTGTTAGCCCTATTTATTGATGAGGAAACTCAGCAGGGGGTGAGTGGCGGCCGAGAGGGAACAGGAGGATGAGCCCGGGCTGGAAGCTGAGCTTCTGCATCGGTTACCTGCTCCTCACCTCCCTCCCAAGCAGCCTCTCCAGCTTGGCTCCCTGAGTTTTGTCAGTGACAAAGAGGTCTTATTATTTACACTACAAGCTTCCGTCCTTGTTAAGTGCTTTCTGGTTATTTACTGGAGGGTTGATGAAGCAACCAAGGAAAATGACAGGGTACTTTTTTTCTTAATTTATTTTAATGTCTGGGTCTTCGTGTTCTGGTGGCAGCTCCAAGGATCCATTTGTCTGTCACCAGGCACTAAATGCTGGAAAAAGGACACCCTCTCCCCCATCTAAGGTGGCATACTGTATATGTGGACCCAGGGTTTCAGGAGAATAGGAACCAGGGGAAGGAAGAAGGGGGGTGATGGTACCAGATGGCTAAGTGGGAGCAATGCAGGAGGGGTAGCTCCCCCGCTGCTGTGCAAGGCAGGAAGGCATTGCAGAGGAAGGGAGAACGCCCGGGCTGAGAGGCGCGTAAGCTGCAAGCTTCCCGGTGCAAGCTAGGTATTCAGTATGCAGCAGGTGCATACTTAACTGCGTGACTTCAGCACCGCAGACTCCAGTTTACATACGATGGCTTCCCAACTCTGCAACTGAGAGCCAGTCACCGAACCTGCCTGCACCTAGGATTCCTCCTGCTTACAAATGGGATATTACACACCTGCTTCAATAGTCCACTGTGATGCTATTTATGTGACTAGCCCTGTGTCAATGCCCAGGGGTCCTCCTCACTGGCAAATGACAAAACAAGGTCTTCATCTCCAAGTCCCATATTTTACTCTGCTTGACCCTGATATTGCCACCACCCTTGAGAGCTGTGACGTCCAATTAACAGCCACTGGCCACATGTAACATTCGGGCACTTGAATGTGGTTAGTCTGAATCGAGATGTGCTGTATGTATAAAATATGCACTTGAATTTGAAGATTTACTACAGAGAAATGAATATAAAATATCTCATCCATAATTTTTTATATCGATTACATGTTGAAGTTACAGTATTGAGGATATATTAGGTTAAAGAAAACTACTATCCTTTATGGTATGAGCCCCTAGCTTCTGCTGCTTGCTTCCAAAAGTAAACCCTGACAGCCTATAGCATAAGCTTCCTTTACTCATTGGGGCTCTGATCTGTGTGGCTATTAATCTTGCTGTTGATTATCACCATGTCTTCTTGCTTCCTTTTTATCTCTTCTGCTCTGTGTTTTGAGGTTGCATGGGCAGACTCCCCTGAGAAGTGTGAACTCACCCCACCATCTTGCCCAAAGGTTGCTAGCCTTTCCCATCGTTGCACCAAAGCCCTTGGACCCAGAGAGGAGCTGTACCTTTTGGTAAATAATGTATGGCGATGGTCTGCATGAATATTAACAGTGAAAGCTGTGCATTGTTTACTTCTGGTTCAAGGTGACAAGGGGAAGCCTGATAGCATCCTTTTAGTAGTATTAGGCTGTGATAAGGCAACAACATTGTTGCCCTGTTATCTGATGTCCCAGCAGCTCAGTGCAAGCACTCAAGGTCCAAGCAGAGGCTCCAGCAGGGCCATGGGCACTTAAACAAAACACATGTGAAAATTTGCAACTTGGGACAGTCTGGGAAATTTCCCCTCTGACTGCCTCGCTCACACCCCGCTTTTTCTTTCCCTGGTACAGAAGGATAATGAGAGTGTTTAATAAACATCTGTCAGATGAGTAAATATTTGAACAAATAAATGAAGAAAAAAAAAGAGTGAATAGACGAATGAATGAATTGATGAATAAATGAGTGAGTGAGTAAATGAACCAACTGACTTCTGGATAAGGGTTGGGATGGATGGATGGATGGACGGACGGACGGATGGAAGGACGGATGGATGGATGGATGGATGGATATATCAGTGGATGAATGAATAAAGTATTGAATGCCTACATACATTGCTGTATAATTGGATGGGTAACTGGAAGAATGGTTTATTGGTTAGTAGGATGGAAGGATGAAGGATGAAAGAACATATGAAAGAATAAATGAGTGACTGGGTGGAGGGATGAATGGATGGGTTCAGCACAGTGTTTTAAGTGAGGCTTTTCCCGGTATTTTTACCTAATGTGTCTCTCTCTTTCCCTCTTGATGTTCCTTTCCCCTTCTTTGCTTTGTTTTTTATTTTTCCTCTTAGTACTTGCTACTGTCAAACATGTGCTACGATTCACTTATTTATTTAGTGAAGTGTTTTCTCCATTTTAGAACGTGAAGTTACAATGTGAACTTCAGGATAACAGAAAGGGTTCTCTATTTTATGTAGTCCTCTGCCCCAAGAGCCCTCACCAGGGACACTGCATGGGGCTCCGGATTCAAAGGCAAACTCACTCTAGGGGGAGATTGACAAGAAAGCCACGACAGCACAGAGTGACGCGTGCCGTGAGAGAGTGGCAGCGGTGATGGGCCACCTGCCCCCCTCTGTCTGGGATCACAAGGAGGCTTCCTAAAGGAGGGGCTGTCTGAGCCAACATTTCAAGGCCCAGTAAGAAGGCAGGAAGAAGGAGGTCCGGGAACTAAAGTGGATGCCAGGTGCAAAGACAGACGACAAGAACAGTGACACGAGTCCAGTAAGAGTCCTGTGAATGGACATAAATCACATCAAAAAATGCCCTGCAGTTCACGTTGAAGAGTATGGACTCTGTATCTTATTTGCAAGGTTTATAGGCAGTAGGGCAATGCACCCAGATATCATATATCCAGGTCTAAAGAGGGTCTGAGTTGTTGACCTTGCAGTCTGTACTCTAAGGTCCATCCAAGTCACATCGAGGGATTGAGGCCACCAAAGTCTTAAACGAGGAGTAGGTCTTGATGTCTGTTCTCAGTGTACCTTTTGTTACCTGACCCTCAGCCCGCTGCTCACTTGCTCGTGTATTATACAAAATTAATATTCGGTCTTTGTCCTCAGTTCCTGACACAAGCTCCTAAAACCCTGGGGATGTCCTGAGTGACAGGAGTGTCTTTTGTTCTTGATAAGGAGCCCGTTTGGGTCACACCTGAGTTTATTCTAATAAGGTGACTTAGAGTGGGGCCCCGAGCTAGCTGCAGATGGGGCTGGGCATCTGCAAAATCAAGAGATTACAGGACGGTAGCTTTCAGCCCTGCTGACCTCTCAGCTCTGGGACTGGAAGTCCGGGAGAGCAAGAGACTGAGCTCTGTGCACCTTTGAAAGATGAGATTAGGGGAACACACCATAGTGCTGGGAGGGCGGTGCTCCTGGTCCAGCAAATTCTCCAACCCAAGGAAGGGGTATGGGAACCTTTCGTTTATAGCCAGTTAACCAGAAGTGTCGGTGCCCTGGAGTTGTGCCCTGGTGTCTTGTGGGATGAAGCCCTTAAACCCATGGAGTCTGATGTTGAGGAACTGAATTGAATTACTGGTCGTCCAGTTGGTACCTAGAGAATGGAGGATCGGTGGTTGGTATTGGAAAATGCCCCAGGCCTGCGCACAGAGCTCTCCCTATGCAGAGGCCTAGGACATGATAAAATAAGCAAGGGCTGTGTATTTGAGATTTCACGCAACATTGGAAAAGTCCTCATCCAAGGAAAGAGGTAGAACTGGGCCTGGGTGGTTGATGGTAATTACCAAAGTAATATGTCCTAGGTTGGCTTTTTTTTTTTCTTTTCTTTAACTTTTAGATTTTATTTATTTATTTATTTATTTATTTATTTATTTATTTATTTATTTATGTTTTAAAGATAACCTATTTATCTCAAGATGCACTATACTATCTGAACTACTTCCTAAACACATTTTAAAAATATTGTTAATTAACATTCAATGTTAAAGATGGCCTCTGACCAGCTGGATAAGGAAGAGGAAGCAGGTGAGAACAAATTCTCTTACGAGGGTACACGTTATATTCCTTACCTTGTCTATGCTGTCAGCCAACTGGATTGGATTAATTTCATCACCGATGCAATTTAGTTTTAGTTTGTTTTTCGTTTGTTTGTTTTTTTTCTTTGCTTAACAGTCAGGATTCTCTTACTGGGTGTCAGGAATTTTCCAGGGTTATGGGAATGGACGTCAATGGTCTGACTTCGGATTTAGTCACGCGTCCCTGTGTCTCTGCATCCGAGCCCTTTTACCATGGGACTTTGCAATGCCTGCTTCCTACGGGTGGTGCAGACTTCCCCAGGCCGTGACTCTGGATTTGGCCATGGGAATTTCTTGTCCAGAAAGATGTTAGCAGATTCGTGATGCAAACAGAGAAAAAGTGGTCGCTTTCTTGTGTCTCTGCCACTGCCTTGAGATGACACACCCGAGCTTGTTTTCTGGCTCTTGAAGGAGGACTGGGGACCCCAGGAGCATAGTCACCACATGCTGAGTTTATCCCTGAGCAGGTGACCCCAGCTGACCACAGACTCATGATGAAGCCCTGTCCAAACCAGCCAAGTCCAGATTAGATCAGTCTACCCCCAGCTGGTGAACAGATTCATGAGTCAACTAAATGCTAACTTTTGCATCGTGATGAATTTTTGTGGTTGTTTGTCACACAACATTTCTGTGGCATTCGATAGCTGTTACAAAGATAAATCATAAAATCCTACAAGTGCTAAAATTCCACAGTTTATGCCTGATAATTGAATGTGACAATATTCTGAGACTATTTTCATTTAAAAAGAATCTGCTTGTTGGTCTGTAGAAGTAGATACTAATCATTAATTTTCATCTATAGAAGAAATTCAATGAAGTAATTGTTGGTGGGGGGATATGAAATCCCCCAAATCCCAAATCTCTCTCAGGCTTGAATGTCCATTTCTATAAGTTAACTGTGTCACTCTCGTGTTTCTGTTTGCGTAGCTGTGGGTTTAGGTTGAGCCCCACCCCCAACACGCATGCTTTGAATTGACCCTGGATTTTTCAGATGAGGAGTACTGGTCATCTGAGCATCCTCCTTCAGATGTTTCTCAGAGGAGAACAAAGTTGTGAATGGCCATTCAGATGTTTCCTTCTCTCAGGTCCCGGACCAAGAACACCACCAATTTCCTTGCGTAGAGCCATACCAAGGAATACCATTAATGTCTTCATCGATTGCCATTTAAAAAATCAGACAAGAAATAAACACACAAGAGCTTTGCATGTTCTGTCATTCAGGTGGCTATCCTGGTCCCAGCCTGGAAACAGAAAAGGTGTGGCATCGATCATGTGACCAGGTTCCTCTTCTCCATCCCCTTCTGCGTCGGGCAAAGGAAGGCCAAGGGCTGTGACTACAGAGAAAGGCTTAGCAAACACCAAAGCCCCTCCTCATGGTCTCAGCATTTCAACACATCCTTTGGGTCTTTAAAGCAGACTTTGGGGATCCTTCTAAATCTTGCCTTCTGTTTGTTTCTTGGGTGACAATGTCTCTGCACCCGACTGTATATTTTGTTCTCTTTCTCGCAGCCTGCTGTGGATCTTAAAATATTTTAGGATCACTGGGAGGTATTCAAAGTGTGGATGTGTGTTAGGCAGACCGTTGTATTTATTGGTGCCTTTTCTTATTTAAAAAAATATATATCTATCGCTAAATTTAGTGAGGAAAAAAATATCCTAAGTTGGGCCTTTTCCTGAGAGAGAGAGAGAGAGAAAAAAAAATCTAGTCTTTTAATATATAGATATGTCTTCTCATATGGGCATTGTCAGTGTCATTTAAAAGAAGTAAGACTCAAGTTGTAGTACAAGAAAAACTTTCAAATCAGACCAAAAAAAAAAAAAAAAAAAGTAGAATCTGCAAATGGTTTCATTCAAAGGGCTGTTTTTAAAGTTGCTGTGGTGAGATTAAGAAGGGGAAACTTGAACCAGACTTCTGACCTGTCCTGGGGTCAGGGGTTGCCCCTGTCTGTGTTGGGACTGCTTTGACAACTTCCTGTATAATTTGACTATTATTTGCGTGTCTGGGCACTGTCTGACCTCGGAGTCTGGAAAAATGAGAAAGGCAGCAGGCATTTAGATGCCATATGGGCGGCAGCGAGGGAGGGCACGTTAATCAAATTTGGGTGGGAAACACTGTTTGATCCCAGGTTAGAGGAAGCAGGTTGCCTAGGATTTCCAGCAGACTGGAGGGGGAAGGGTCAGATGACAGCCATGGCCGTGATTTAGGGCCCATGTCCCCGCCAGACTCTCGTATGGCTGCAACTAACTTTTGAATTTGGAAGCAGATCAATTATAAAAGAAAAAGAGAGAGAGAGAGAGAGAGGTGCTGGTGGCATTTCAAATTGCAAGTGGACTTCTGCCATGAAAGTCCAGAAAGATTGAATTTTCAAAATCCAAATAAATGCTTTTCTAACGCAGACTCAGATCACAAGCAAATGGGCATTTTGGGCAGAGATGGGAGATTTTTATTTAAACTGTAGGTCTAATGGAAGAATGTGTTCACATAAAGTAATGATAATACTCCAGTTTCATTACTTTTCCATGGCAGGTTTTCAATGCAGAAGACATATATATATATATATATATATATATATATATATATATATATAAAGACATTTTATATATTTGTGTGTGTGTGTATATATATATATAGAGAGAGATCATATATATAGACTTTTATATTTATATATAGAGAGTGTATGTGTGTATATATATATATATATATATATATATAGAGAGAGAGAGAGAGAGAGAGAGAGAAACATATATAGAGACATTATATATATAGGCATTTTATACATACATATATGTATGTATATATATGTGTATGTACATATATGTATATGAAGCTTTACTTACTAAAAAATAATAAATGTATTTCTCAATTTGGGGGAGTTAATAAAAATATATATAACAGTTAATCTGAGCTTCTAAATGGCACAAAATAGTTTGTATAGCCTGTAGGGTCTGACCATGGTAAATGAATATACTCACACATCTGAGGGGCCCCAGGTTTTAGTAAAGAAAGTCATGGGACTGATGGCTTAACTGGTTACAAAGTATCAAGTGTCATCATCTTATTTGACCCTTGTCATAGCACCCAGAGGTGGATGGTGATGGAGGAAGAACATCGAGGGCTGGTATCAGAAGACCCTCCTTCACCATCAGGGAGGGAGTCCGAGCAGCTTTCAGAGCCACGCCTAGGGGCTGGGGGTCAGGAAGCTGGGCATCTGGTCAGTAAACAGCGTGCAAGGCAAGATGGACAATGTCCAACCTGCCCTAAGACACTGTAAAGGAGTAAGGAACAAGGTAAGACGACTTGGGGTAAAGCTGAGAGGCTGCGGCTTCTCGGAGAGATGGTAGGAAGGGCCTGAGCTGGGCCTGGAAGGATGGGGGAGTCTTGGGCAAGAGAGAAGGAAAGATGAGAGGCAAAATAATTTTTGAGTTCAGAGCCAGGTCACACTTTCCAGATATCATCACACGCAGCTCTTCCATTTTTATAGACAAGGGAACTGATGAGAAGGGAGTTCAGTAGGTTTGCCTTACGTTACCTAGGTAAGTAGAGTCAGGCCTGGATTCAGTCCCAAGTGAAGTGACATCCCAAGCGTCCAACTCCAAAGTCTCTCCAAAAACGAGGACACCGAGTCTTGTGCTTTTTGTGTCTCAACTTATACTTTCTGGTTCAAGTTCCACGTGATACATAATCTAATTTCTAAAAAATCTTTAAGATCCTCAGGTTTTAGATAAGCAAGGTGGTTTTAGGTTTTAGTGATTGCATGGGAAGACGACATGTTGTCAGCAGGGAAGTTTTGGCCTTGAGCTCCCTCTGACAAGGGCTAGGATCTTGGAAAATATGTCTTCTTTTCCACTTCTGGGCACAAACATTGCAAAACACTTGCTGATACCCTTGGGGCTGTTTCATGAAGAATATATCTTCTGGCTACTGATTTTTTTCTTTTTTTTCTTTTTGGCAGGGGGAACATTTGTGAAGAGACGTATCCTCAAAGCCATGACCACCCTTTATTGGGCGTCCACTACTACGTATTCCATACTGTTCCATTGTGCATAAATCCTGTTCATCTCACCACCCCATCTGAAGCTGCGTGTAAGTCACCGGATTATCGACAAGAAGAAACTGCGGCTGAGTGTGGCGAGCCAGGTGGCGGCGAGCTGCCCTGGCCCCCAGGCCTGCGCCCTGCGTGTCCTCCCACTGCCCTGTGCCGACCCTACGTGCCTCCTGACTCCTGCAGCAGCGTTGGAAGAGGCGGTCTTGTTTCCTACGCGAGGGCTGCCTGTGCTTTGCAGTTCTTAGTTTTTGCTGGCTTTTTCGAAGTTTAATCATTCTGTCGTCGTGAACTAGAATCGAGAGGGAGCCCACAGAAAGAGGGCGAGAGGCGTAAGTTCTGGGCTGACGATCCTCCCGTGATGCTTCCTGGCCCTGACCCATGGGGACTGTTCCCTCTGGGCCTCAGCTGCTCCATCTGAAAGAGCTGCGAATGTGCCGGGGACTGGATCGTCTCTGGGGACACGGACTCCCCAGCCCATGGCCTGGGTTGTGTTGTCTGTCATGATACCGGCTCCTGCTTGGTGTTAAGCATCCCCTTGCCCCTCGGGCCCTGTGTCCCATTTCAAGGCAGACCGTGGGGAACGTCAGGCCCTTATTAAATATCAGGAGCCTCCATCTGCCTCTGTCTTTCCTCTGAGACAACTGCCAGACAGGCGAGGTCAAGGCCACATGTGCCCCGCCGATCCCAGAGCAGGAGGGGGAGGGAGGGCGTGGAGCTGCCTCCCTACACTGAGCAAGACACAAAAGAGTTGCTATTCAGAAGGGTTTTTTGCAAACTGCAAGATTCAAGGCTTGAATACCCACCACGTGCACTCCCAAAGCCAAGTTTTTCTTCTGTTTTTTTTCTGTGCACTTCACCCTGTGGTGCCATTCAACCCAGAAGGCAGGACTCACTCTGGAGTCAGGAAATGCAGACGAGCTGGGTAGCTTTTCCCTTGCTGACGTCTGCAGGGAATGGAGACCAGAGACGGCTGGCCCAGCTCTTGACACCTCCTCCCTGGGACTTGAGATGGGTGTTCAGATGATTTCAGCCAAATGCTGATTGATCCAAGCATAGAGGCATGTGTCTGACTCCAGAGAAAACATTTCTCTCAAGGAGAATGATGGTGAAATACTGGGACCCTGGCTGTCCGTCTCCTAGCTGGTGGCCCTGGGCATGTCATGCTGCCCCCCTCTGCCTCTGTGGGCAATAACAACACCTAGTGCTTTGGGGTCTGGTTAGGATTGAATAAATACACCCATAAGCACAGGGCTTGGTCCAAGGTAAGAGCACAGCAAACATCGAATGCCATCCTCGTCGCTGTAACTTGGTCATTACCTCACTGTCCTGACCTCGGTGTCCCAAACTGTAAAAGCTGGAAGGAAGGAAGTTCCTACTTGTCTTGTAGCTCAGGGTCAGGGTTCAAAAAGATAAAAACGGGCTCCCAGTGTTTTGTTCACAGAGGCTTTGCACCAGCACAGGGGCTGTTTGGGGAAGCACTGAGGGTTTCTCCAGCCCAGAGTCTTCATTTGCCTCATTTCCTAGGTGCCAGCTCATGATCAGGAAAACACACAAACACACACACACACACACACACACACACACACACACACACCAGCGGAAATTAGAAGACTGCAAATAAGCAAGGCACAACTTGGTTTTTGTCACTTGAAAGTCCTCATTTCAAGACCGTTCCCTTGGCTCCCAGAGTTCTTGTGTCATTATCTTCTGTTAAAAGGATTCAAATGACATTATTTTCATGGAAGCTCGCATAGCGATGATGCCATCTTTGCCACCGAGTTGCATTACAATGAAGGGGAGGAGAACTGTGTCACATGGACCTGACATTCTTTATGCTGTTAAATTGAAAGTCAATGCTGGCGGTTCTTAACTGCTCACATCCCCTGAAAACACATCACTTCTGATAAGGAATGAATATTTTACGGTGCCAACTGTAGGCACATCAAATGGGGCCAACCTGGAGTGTCACTCTGGGTCAGACAAAGATTTCTAAACCAGGGTGGACTTCCCTGGGTCAGCAAAGCAACGACCACTGTGTTTCCCCAGCAAACATCACTGACTTGCTGACCTCTCTTCATTGTCTTTCAAAAGCAGTTTCACTTGGACATGTCTGCAGAAAAATTTAAGGATGCTTCTATTTATTATAAGAAAGTGACACATTTGGGAAGTGGGCCCTGGACCCGAACTGACTTCCTATTGGATGGAACTACTTCTGGAGGCTGGTCCAGCAGGCTGCACACTTTCTTTCTGGGTAGAGCAAGGTCCAGGGGGTCCAGGAAGAGAGCCTTTGGGGACTGTGGAATGGGACAGAAAGAGGGTCAGCGAGGTCCCAGGTGGGGGGGTGGGGAAGGAGAAAACATGCACATCTACAGAGCCCAACCTACTGTTATGATGAGAAAGAACAGACCAGGGAGGTGTCCCACGGTCCTCAGACAGGACAGGAGAGCTGGGGCTACAGGGTCATCAGATGTCTTGATGGGGGTACATCACTACATTCTACAGTCTGCCAGCCTTGCTCGGCAGGGACGGAGCCCACGAGCGGCATCTGGACACAAACACGAGTGAAGGAAGAGATGGAGGTATATACTAGGCGGATGAACTTGTGCAGAATTTACAGTCAGCAAATGAAGACGGAACCGGCAGTGACTAATAACTGTACCAACTTCAGCAGCACCGAGAAGACGGAGAGCCTTAGTAACGAACTGAGCAACAGATGGGACAGACAGCACTCACCTCTGCCACTGCACGCTTCGCTATCTGGCCTTTTCTTTCTGGACAGGGCTGCTGACCTTGGCCTTACCTCTGGGGTCTCACCTCTGCCTCCTCGACAACACCCATGAGCTGAACACACTAAACTGGAGTCTCTGGCAACGGCTGGGAGTGGTTGCCGTCCCTCAGCCTGGGTCAGCCTCTGACTGTCGGAGTGAACTGCAGGCTGACCCCAGCACAACAGCCCTGAGAACCTCGCTCCATCTTTGGCTGACACAATAAGGGTGTCCACCAGACTTTGCCCATCCTCACAGGGAAACTGGAGAACATGTGCTTACTTAGCATGTGTCTCTGAGATAGCAACTTCCCCCCACAGTTCTGGGTTACGGGATGTCCAGCTGTTCCATAAGACCTAGGGCACCTCTAGTGACCAAGGTCCACCTCATCCCCACCGTTCCTGGCCTCGGGATCTTTCATCATCATCAGAACGAGAGCAGCTACCCATGTGGTACTTCACCACATGCCCGAAATAGGATCAGTGCTATTGTTGTACCCATTGTATAGACAGAGAAACTAAGGCAGCAAAACAGACCCAGCAAAGTGCCCCAGGTCACCCATGAAGAAGAGGCCGTGCCAGCCTTGGAAGTTCTAGCCCAGAGTCACGCTCTAACCTCCGCACCCCACCGCCTCTTTTAGAAGACAATCTCTAATTTTTTTTTTTTTTTAATTGAATGAGGCATGGATGATCCTGCATTCTGGGCAAGAGCAATAAAGAAACCACAAAAGCCATCGTCTCATTGGGCAGGATATATTTACCTGGTTCCAAATGAATTTAGGCAATGTCATTATCTTACAAACTGATTCCCTAACCTGTTACAAACAACACATTCAGTGACACAGCATCACATGGGGGTGTAGAAATCAGATCTTATAATTAAGATTTTCTCTGGGGGGGGGTTACTGCCAAAGAGAAGTCCCCATGATGATCAAGACAAAGCATAAAAGTGGGGGGTCCGTGAAAGCTCCCTTAGCTCTTTTTATTTTTTATTGGTACCACTGAAGTGTCATGGGTACATCCTTCAAAGACAGCTACACCAGTCAACCTCTCAGCTTTGATACAGCTTTTTAATCAGGAGACACTGTTGCCTCACAATGAATATGGGAGGCATTTAAAATCATTTGTAAACGGGGTGTATTGCTTCTGACCTCAGTCCAAAGATCACATTAAAAGGAACTGAAAAAAATGCACATTCAGTCCTCTGGGGTCCAGGACACTGAGATGTAGGGGGCGCGCTGATGGCTGGATTCACCCGGAGGAAAGGACTAAGCACTGACTTAGCTGGAACGTGACAGGTCAGCTTTCCCAGGCGGAGGAAGAGTGTGGCTTCTCAGAGCCCATGAGACATCGAGGCGATACTGGACGTCGCCTCTGAGCGCTCCGCATCTTGCTTGCTTTCGAGCACGCCTTCTCTGAGCTCCCCGTTTCTCCCGGTGTGGTCAGTGATCTGCTGGCCCTGGCCTGTTGCTCCCTCACAGAATGCCCCTGCGTCACCGAACTTTGGGAGATGTTCTGCACTGCGTCTCCCTCTTGGTGACTCGTAAGGCACACAGATATCAATGGCTCTGCAGAGTCACTCAGAAAATAAATCTCCATAAGATTTTGATTTTTCCCTCCTCCCTGTGGGGCCCTTGCAGTCTGCAGGCCATAATGTGGGACGAGCTGCTTGACTCATAAGGGGAAAGAACATAGGGGTCAGCAGCAGTCTGGAGTGACACACCTGGTTAGCCCTTGAACCTGTCTGCCCCCGGAATAATGCCTTCTCCAAATCCCATTTCCTTCTGCTCATCCAATTACACAAGTGACCAGGAATAAATCAAATGTAATTAGTTGAGGCTTTTTTTTTTTTTGATAACAAGATGTAGATGATCTGATCTTATTAAAACGGAAGATGGAAAGGTTTAAGACATAGAAATAAATAAGTATAATACAAAGGGGAATTAAAGTCAATATCGTAGGAGTTTCCAATCCTGCGTGAGACTTCACAGGAGGGAGAAAGCCCCATCCAGATTGAGGGACTTGTGGGGAGGGGCAGAAGAGGGACCCACCAGGAAGGTTTCCTGGGGGGCGGGGTGGAATGTAAAGTACACTTGAAGCACAGAGAGCATTTCTATAAGCTTCTTATTAATAAAAAATATAATATTCTTCTCCAATTAAAACAAAAAAACAAAACACACCCTTTCGTATCTCCTTGTACAAAGAATTAGAGACTGCAAAATAGAAAGGAGAAAAGTATCTGTCATCATTCCAGCACTGAAAAATAATTGTGAAACCACTCTTTTATATTTCTATCCACTCTTTATACAAAATACAATTGTTTCTGTAACATAGCGAACATATTGTGTCTGTGACTGTAACCTGATTTTCTTTCCTTTCCTTTTTTTTTTCTTTTTTGACTTAACATTGCACAAGAAGCCTGCATTCTTTCCAATCATTGTCTCCAGTTTCAAGTTCATGGATCATGGTTTAACTAACGGGATAATTACTTTTCCCTAATTTTATACTTTTAATATTTGCATAAGTCCACTAAGCGCAGCTTTGTGCACAAAAGATTTCCTATATATCAAGTTTTACTGTAAAAGTAGATGGAGCCCCTCGACGTCTTCATTAGATAATTAGGGTACAGAGAGCGTATCAAGTCTGCCCTGATTGGCATGCTCATGTGCAACGTGTTTGTCACCCCCACGGCCACACTCACTCAATTTCCATCTTTGTGCCACAAAGACCTTCATCCAAATCCAGACAGACAGATACGAGTCACCCACTATTTGGGGGAGAGGAAGGAGAGCGGGTCAGATTATATCCCAGAATCAAAGCTATGAGCTTTTAACTTCTTAGTTGAAAAGTCATGCTCCAGAGGTGAGACTGCAAGTTTTGGAAAAAGGAGGCACGTGGAAGAAAGGTTACTCTCTCCCTTGCCAAACTACAAAAGTCCTTTCAGCTGAAGGGGAATTGAGGGCAAGGGAGAGACAGAGAGAGAGAGAGAGAGAGAGAGAGAGAGAACAGTAGTTGGCCGAGAGGACTCTGCTCCCTGCCCTCTGGGACCTCAGCCCTAGTTCCAAATGGAGTAGATCATGGAACACGACTTCGAGTCTAGGGGATCCAAGAGTTGGGAGGAGCTGCACACCACCCATCTTGTCTTGTTGTTACACCCGCTCATCAAGAGTTGGGAACGATAGGGACAAAGTGGGACAAACAGCATTTCCTTCCCCCCCAACTTACCTGTGAGCCCGAGCAAGTCACTGGGGAAGAGTGGAATCTTCCAGAGCGCACGGCGATGTCAGAGAGTTGAGCACAGGCCAAAGGTCTGCGTTGGTCTAGTGCCTGGGTGTGGATGGCACAGAGTGAAACGTGGCTGGGAGGCCAGAGGCTGAGGATACTTCTGTGCAGGCAATGGGGAAAGACATGCGTGGGGTGACAAGAACTGAGAGCCATGGCAAGGTGTGGCATCTAAGCAGACAACCCCCACCCACAGCTGCCCTGACCATATAATAGGCCCCTGAGAGTTTCAAACCAACACCAAGGAGGTGAAGTCATCAATAAATGAAATAAGGGTACGTGACCCACAGTTGACCAAAGTTAGTTCTAAAAGGGGGTTCAGCTTTGTCTGAATCCTCCCATTTTGCATGTGAAGACTCTGAGCCTCAGTGACTTGCCAACACCCACATGACCAGTGAGAGGAAGGACTGGAAATCTGACCATTGACTAAAAGCCTCCCTGTTCTCTCTGTGGGGAAATCCACAACAATTGGTTGACTACAGTGGAGTCCAATTTCAGCCATGGCTTAAGTGACTCAGGGTCATTAGCAGGACAGTAAAGATGGAGCACAGGAGAAGTGCGACAGCACATGTGTTCACAGGCACAAAATGTGTTCCTGAGGCACTCGGCTCACCCTACCCACTCACAAAAGGCCTCAGCGAAAGGACCAGCCAGAGAGGGCCACCCCGAGACTCCAGGAGGCAGGAGGTCAGCAGACTCCTCATGTATAGATAGGAACTCCCTGCTTCTCCGGGCTTGTCTCTATTTAACATAAACCGGTCACATTCACTTCTTTTGCTCTTTAAGTGCCAGGGGGTGGTTAGAGACATAGTGAGCATTTTGTCATGCACCAGACCTGGGTATAATTCCTGTCATTTCTACTTTCTAGCAACTTGAATCATTCCAGTCACTTAACTTCTGTTTGCTTAGTTTCCTTATCCTGAAAAGTGTGGGTCATGGCGGCCACTTCAAAGCAGGTATCACGTGAGAAAGAGCAGGCACGGTAGAAAGTCAGCTCGTGATCAGTGGCCGACGCTTTTCACAGGCACCATCTCTCACTGACTCTTCATGTAAACGTGACGTCTATTGTACAGACAAGGAGTAAAGGTTCCCTCGGTTGGATCATTGGCAATAGGCCATGGAATTAGTGTCCTGGCTGTTAGGTACTTATTTCCTGTGTTCAGGGCTATCGAGGATCAAAAGGTCCTCAGCCCTCCGGCCACAGTGATTGATTCAAGCGTGGTCACATGACCCAAGTCTGGCCTATCACGGTCCTTTTGATTTGGAGCTGAAAGAAACTCTTCACTTTCCTGTTTGCCAGCCTAGCATTGTGTTTGGCCAAGTCTGGGCCACACAGAATGGCTGCTCTGAGAATTTGAAGGTGACACACACAGTGGAGATGGGCCATGGTAAGAAAGAAGGTCTTCAGATAACAGCTGAGGCCAGCTGCACCCTGACCCTTTTGTGGTTTGATTCATGACAAATAACTTCCATTTTTTCTGCTTTAACTAGTTCTGGTGGCGTTTCTATCACCTACAACGATAAGAATTCTAGTGAATATAAGATTTGGACCCATGTCCATCTAAATCCAAAGCCTGCTTATGTTCTTTCTGCTACTAAAGAAGGAAGAAAGAAAAGAGGGACGCAAATAGGGAAGAATGACTTTCTCCTCAATTTATTAATGATCAAATCAGAGCTTTCGTGGGTCTCCAAAGAGATGGCCTAGGTAAGTCTGCTTGCATTTTCTAAAGAGTGCCCTTTCTAAATCACCTTATTTTGATGTAACTGCAAAAGGCAGTACTATTTTGGGTTCTTGCTATGATAAAACTGAAGCTGTAAGCTAGGGACTTGCATGAGAGATTGCACCGAAATGTCAACAGATGGCTTGCTAATCATGTTAAAAAATACTCATTTCTTTTCAAAAATGGCATTTCCCCCCAGTAAGTAGATCAGAAAGCAATGTTTATGATATAAAACATATTAGTCACAACGGCGTTTAATTATCATACTTAATCATCAAGGGCATCATGGTAATTGTTTCTAAAAATTAACACCTCTTCCCTCAGCAAGGAAGCTTACCCAGAATGCATAGTCAGAAACACAGACTCCATGCGCTTAAAAGGATGTGAGCATGAAGGGAAGACAAGAGTAGGACCAGAGATTGTGGGTTATGATCCAAAGAGCATTTCGCAAGCATTGTCTGGGGGACGCCTAACTATGGGCTGGTCCATTTGTGCCCAAATCAACGGCCCCGCTTTTCTCCAACAGAGAAGAGGAACTGGACTGTTAATAGTACTGTCATGATTCATCATTCAATCTACTATATTTCCTTATAAAAAACAAAGTGTTGTCTTTGCGAGCCTACTGGACCCAGTGGCACATTGAAGACCACACCCCAGGGAGATGGCATCTCTGCGCTTGTTTGTCACTTGTCCTAACCTGTTTCCATCTGACGTCAGACTGTCTTCCTTGTGTTATTGTTGAGCCTTTCGTAGCTTGTTTTAGGTGGCCGCCATTACCCCGATTCCATCCTTTATTGTCACACTCGGGGATATCTCACGACTTGTTTCCAAGAACTCCCCTCTCTGTTCCAACCCTTCAGGATCCAAATACAGGAGGCAGCCTTCTCAGCTTCTAGAAGCATCTTCGAGAAGCGTCTTCTTTTGAAGGATACTTCAAATAGCTGTACTAGCCCAGTCATGTGCAGTTGCACCCAATAACCTTATTCACATATCCTGCGACGGAAACTTATCTTTTGAAGCATTCCAGACAACTTTGACCTCTTCAGCCATGAAGTCCTTGTAAAATGAACTATGTAGACAGGACAAAACAATGTGCTGCGTGGCAATGCTTCCTGCGGACTCCAGGTCATTATTTGATGTCGGTACTGAGAATGACTCCATCAGAGCTGCCAAGGGGGATAGGACCGTTGGATCCCACACAGGAGGACCCTGGGTTTTCTGTACATTTTCATTCTTGTGTTATGTTCTTAAGTTTGCTCTTGAGTCCCTCTGCCCCTTGATCTCAGGATGCCACCTGTCACTTCTGACCACAACTCCTCCCATCCAGACGTCTCATCTGCAACAGCCTCAGACAAGAGGCGCTCACCATCATTGAGCTGGTGTCTGAAAGGAACCCGGAGCGTTTGGTTGTAGAGATGCTGCCTGTGGGAAGCTTTCCCCAAGCTCCTCCCTTCCCTCTGCTTGGTTACAGTGGCTCAGGACACAAGGAAGGCCTGAGTTTAAATTCCTGCTTTGTTCCTTACCAGTGGGGTGATTTGGGATAACATATTTCATGTCTCTAAGCCTCAGTTTCCTCCTCTGTAAAGCAGAAATTATAATGTCTTTCATGCATTAGCATGTTCTGGAGATTAAATGAATGATTATTTGTAAAGCACGGAAAGCACTTTTTGACACTACTATATATTTGTTAAATAACTTAGATTATTTCCTTTTTAAGTCCCTCACTATACTATATATAAACTTAAAATATACAGATGAGAAAATAACAGTAATTTGTTCCTATGTTTATTTCATCGATAGAGGGTGAGGGCTGCAAGAAAAGGCACCATGCATCATGATTTATCTCTTGTAATGTCTGTGTTTTGAGATACATAGCTGCTCACCTGCCCTTCTCTGAATTTCTGACCATTCTCATAGCTAAGTGACAGCACTCAAGATCTATGTTGTGTCCTGTGACACGTGCATCCTACACCTGACCACTCTGTGACAGATTTGTAAACCCACAGTGACCGTTTGAGTCAAGACTGGCCCACATCCAGGTATCCCAGTGACCCAGGCAACCTGGGTCCATGACACCTGGGCATATGTGATTTGAAGATGCTCTTTGTGAAAAAGAACATTAAGTTATATATGATATCAAATATATATCTAGAATGAGAAAATACATTTTGACAAATTATGAATTTTTCAAAGTTGACCAATATCCAGAAGAACACCATAATTGGCATTCATTGACTGTCTGAAACACCTCGAAAATTCTTTACCCCTGGTTTTTGGCTGCATATACATACAACTGAAATTTTGAAGTGTCATTGTCTTTTTCTAAAGAGAATAGAAAGATACTTCATGGGTGATTTTTAAATTATTAGTTATATTTTGGAAACGCATAACTTAGACTATCACGCATCCCGTAACTGGGGGAAATTTCCACAAATAGCTTCCGTGTCTGTACATTGGAGGCCTTATTTCTCCTCCTTTATTCATCTGCTTTCAGACCTGGGCATGGAGGACGCACTCAGATCCTGACACGCCCTCGAGATGCTCACCTTGCTGTCACACAGCATGTGAGTTAGCACCACGGGCAGCGGGAGTGTTTCTAGAAGGCAAGCCATGTATCAAATCAGGAAAGTGAGCAGAATTTAGCCATCTTTGGAGTGATTGTGAACACACAGACCCAAACTAAGTGTATCCCCAACTCCACTACCTCTTCTCTGGGTCCCCCGAAGGCCCTAACCACACCAAGATCAGGGGCTAGTGTGAAGGGGAGACATCAGAGCCGAAAAAGACCGCTGTCTTAACCAATGTAGATAAAATATCTCACGAGGCAGATGTTCCAAAGACACATGACCACACGGACACATTCCTCGGGATCCCCCCAGGCCCTGAAAGGGGCCCGTGCATGTCAAGAGATAAATCTTCTGCTTCATTAGCTTCAGGGTAAATAAGACTTTGCCTCGGACCTCGGCTTTATGTGGATTGGCTGGGAAAGATGAGCTGAGTCAAGTAGATCTCTTGCCAAGTGTTATGGAAGTGGAATTCTGAGCCCGCTGCCAAAAAGCTGTGGGGATCTGAGCTGAAAGTCATGTATACTCACTGACTGGGCAAACTACTGGGGCATGTGTTTGAAATAAAAGAGAAAAAGAAACTGATCAAGAAGAAGAGGGAAATAAAAAAAAACACATAGGTGTGCTGGGGCCGCGAGTGAGAGGCATGGAAAATGCACAGACTTCCCCAGACTGCCTTAATTACAGCCTTTCCCGAGGCTTGTTTTGGGGCTTGTTTCTGAATTCCCAGCAGATCTGTCTATAGCCTTAAAATAAACCCCACTATTTGAGTCAGTTTGAGTAAATGCTTCATCTCTTCAACTGAGCAGTGTGCTAGGGTATTTCTCTGCTTTCTGTCTTTGCTCAGTATCTCCTACCTACATTGGGACTTTGCTTGGCCAGAGAAGAAAAAGAAGAAGGTGAAGGAGAAGAAAACTGCTGGACAGGCCCACAGCCCTTTCTGGCTGTGAACTATGGCATTGACCGTGAGGGCTTCGGGCATCTATTTTAGTTTCTCAGGGGTCACTGTTTCTCCCTTTGTTGTCACAGTCTACTTCTGGGTAGTTGAATTGATAAATGAGGGCGTGTTCTTATGTGAAACAACAGTGTGGATGGTGGGATGTAATCTTAGGGGAAAACCGGAATTAATTCATGTCCACTCCAGCCTAGGGGGACTCCAAAAAGAAAGCATTTGTTCTTGGAAACCATAAACAGAGGGAAAGAAAGACACAATCTCTTTCCTCTCAAATTTCATTTCCTCTCTGACATCTTTTTTTCCTTCTGTTGAGGAGCATTTAGCATAAGTCTTGGGTATATCAGGGACTGTTGTAGTCACCCTGGAAGATACAAAAGTGACTATGACCTGGAGCCTTGTTTCAATTTGTTGAGTGTCTAGCAGTTACCTTGTACCCTTTCCAAACCATCAGCTCTGAGAGGCCCTCCATCATTGTCATGTTCACAAAGGTATTTCCAGGAATGAACCACATGGAACACAACTACAAGGCCTTCCTTTTTTGAAAGTGCCATAATTGTATCAATTTGTTCTTCTGAATGATGACTCTTTGAGAGACAGACCTGATTATAACCCGGCAAGAACTTCCTCATGAAGAGATATCCATATCAAAAATGCATGTTTTTCCTGGGACCATGTGCCTTTCAACTTGGATTCAGAAAATAGGATCACTTATTTGAGAACCAATTTGGTACTCCCCAGGACTCTTAGTTTCCATTACTTGGATCTTCTCCCCATCCCCCAGTGGGACCACAAAGTCTCTGAGGACAAGCGTTATGTTTAAAGAATTATCATGTTCTATGCTGTTCTTGCTACATGTCCCGTAAGTGGTTGTGAATTCATTTTGCAGTGTTTGGATTATGGGACCCCTCCCTCTGTGGGCTGCAGCCTTCATAATGATTTAATTAGTACATTTTGCTTTTCCAATCTGATTCATAACCTACATTTAATTACTGCAAAGTATCTCTGGAGTGCAAGGAAAAAAAATTATTGCTACGACACTTGAAGGAGGTGAGACTTAGAGAAGACACAGAATCTGCTAGGCACAAGCAAGGACTACCTGAAGGGGAGTTTTCCTGCCACCAGATTTTTCCTTTCAGCCAGATCATGGTGTCTCTCAGAAACTCACTACTCTGAGAGCTGATGGCCCACAGGACACAAAGATGGAGGCAATAGATTGCACGGAAAACTGCGAGAAAAATACCGATGAGCGATTGCTGTTTCAGGCCCAGCCTCTGCACCAGACTCGTGTAGATATTAACAAGTTCATGTGCCAGTGTCCGACTCTTCTCCAAACCCACCTATGTCTCTGCCTTTTTGTCGGAGGTGTCCATGAGGACTGATTTCAAATGCCTAGAGAGAAGAAGACAAACACCATGTTAGAACTGCAAATGCAGAGTCTACACATAGTAGGGATTCAATCCCTTTTTATTTTTTTAATTTTTTTTTTACCGACTCATCAATGTGTTTATTTTGCTGGCTGAGTACAGCAGTCTCTTAACCTTGTAAAATTTATCTGGCATCTCCCCCCACCTCCAGGGTCAAGCCCACACTCCTTCCCGTGGAATTCAAGGCCCTAGTGCTGTGGTTTTTGCCACTGGACAACAGAGGATTTCAGTGACGTGACACAAAGTCAGGTTCAAGGCCAGTCTGTCCCTGATGGGGTGGCTCTGAGACGGATGATGGCAGCGTGGGCTTGTTAAAGACCCCCTTTGGGCCCGTGCCCGGCAGAGCTCGCCCCCCCATCCCTTGATTCCCAGCTGAAGTTCTTTCCCTTTCATAGTGGACTGGAGGGTGACACGATGCACGATGGAAGGTCACCACCTGGCATGGTATCTGATGGCAGAGATTTTGGACTCATTCCCAAATGAATGCACGCTAAACTCCTAGCTGTTTCCAGCAAAGCTCAGTACTTGCCTCTGAGACGAAGGAAGGTCCATCTCCTGATATTCTGCCTGTGGTGACTTCTCAGGCTGCTGTCCTAACTTGTCCCCACTGTGGCAGCCATACAAGAATGGTCAATGACAATAGCCCCACGGCCCTCTGGCCCTCCAGATGGTGACTGCACTAAAACCCCCATCATTGTTGATTTTTTTTGTTTTGTTAGTGTTCTGGTAGCTTGCAGGTACATCTACTAGACCTTCTGTCTTCTGTTATTCTTTTTTTTTCTGGAATGTTCTGAGAACTGCCAGAATTCCCAAGCCTATCAGCGACCAATAGGTTGCCCAAACAGTTTGTCATCCATGTGTGTCCATCACATTGCCAAAGGAACATGGGCCTGGTGGGGGCTGTACGTGGGCTTTGGCACGTTTCCCCATGCCTCAAAAATGTAAACAGCCAAGTAACGATAGAGATGATGAATTCATGACTTTATTTGCTGATATTGCTTTGATTTTAAATTAATGAAATAAATGCACTTTTGAAAAATAAACCAAACTAAGCACTGCACATGAGTGCTTCGGAGACTGTCAGCTTAAACCAATCTGAAAGCTATGCCTTTTAACACAGACATTGGACATGAAGAAGACCTCTTGGGTCATTAAAGCTCACCCCCTGCCAATATCAGAGCAGCACTGGGCTGGTTTGGGGGGTGTGACTGTCTCAAATTCCCTTCCATCCAAATCAAGAGAGGCTTGGGTTGAGTCCTGCCTCGAGTTAGTCACGCCCTGTGGGGTGACACAGCCATTGCTGGAGCGCGCAGCCGCCCTCTCTGGCACAGCCTTGATTTGAAGCCATCTCTGATCAAAGGAAATGAGACCATTACCCCCATCACTACCTGACTGGACTCTGCCAAAACCTTGGGATGTGCAAACATCTATAACACATCCAAAACCAGGTCTCCCACTTAGCTGTGGGGCGGCCAGAATCACCCCACCTTTGCTGTTAATCACATTTCCCCCCGTGTAGGTCTGGCTGGGACACAGCTCCAGCTATATGTCCTGTCCAGCCACCTCTTCGTGTCCAGTGAGAGACGCCCACAGCCTACCTCCAAGGTCACACACCTGCATTTTGGCCGGTGTGCATTCTTTGCTGTGTTTAGAATTGTTATAGAGAAAAGTGTGGGGAATTTCACCCATATTTTCAAGCAGCCTCCTCTCCCTGGAAGACACAGCTCGGTGTCTCTGTCCAGTGAGTTAGTAAAGTTTGACTCTCGTGGAGGAATATTTTTGTCATAACCCACTGCTTGCGGCACAGTCGATCCAATTATTTGGAACAGGCAATCTGTCATTCTATTGTTTCCTTCCAATAGTCTCACTCTGGTGGCAGTTGTAGAAAAGAAACCACTTTTAATTAAAAAAAGAAAAAGGGGTGGGGGTGAGGGGAGCAACCCAAAATAGCATCTCAAAGAAGTATTTCTTAGGTTACTGGAGACCAGGGATCTGGGTCTGAGAACCTGATCACATAAAAAGGCAAAGAGTACTCCTCCAGGTGACAAATGTCTCGGAGATAGGAAACTGTCACGTCTTTTGGCCACTATAGAAATAACACTATTTGCCTGCCTGCTATCCAAACCACCAGCTTTCTGGAGCCGTTTACATGGGTTGCTCTGGTTAGTTCTGTTAATTAACAGGGTTTTTAGTCTCTCAAGCCTTGCTTGAAATCAGTAGTTGTCACGTTGCAAACATCATACACTACGAAGTTGGTTATGGACGCACACACTTACTTTTTCAGAACCCCAAAAGGGATTCCTGATCCAGGAAGAAATCATTTCATTCTCATTTGTGAATTCATTTATTTAAAAAAAAAAGTTATAAAATTTTATTTTCTTATAAGAGTGTAAGAATTAAATATAATAGAATCCAATAACAAAACCATCTTTATAGTATAGAAGAAGAACCCGCCATTCAGAACAAAACAGGTATGGAACAAGCAGTTATTTAAAATTAGGACTGTTCTGTAAAACAAACAAACAAAAAACAACAACAACATATCAACCAGTCAGAATTTGGAATTTCCTGTAAAAGTGAATCCAGGAGATGTTGCCCCATGTGGTCACTGTATAAACTGGCCAAGGTGCCATAACTAAGAACCATAGATGCCAAGGTCAGGTGGCTGAAACAGCAGGGATTTGTGTTCTCATCACCAGGAGGCTGTAAGTTCAAGATCCAGGTGTCAGCAGGGTTGGTTTTCTCTGAGGCGTCTGTGCTTGGTGTGTAGATGGCCGCCTTCTCCCTGTGTCCTCACACGGTCTGCCCTCTATGCCTGTGTGTGTCCTAAGCTCTTCTTACAAGGACATCAATCTTACCGGATGAGGGCTCACACTCCTGACCCTAATTTAACTTAATTATCTCTTTAGTGGCCCTGTTTCCAAATACAGTCACACTCTCAGGTTAGGGCTTCAACATAAGGATTTGGGGAGGTACACAATTCAGTCTATAACGGGCCCTTTAAGTACTCATAGCTACTTCTGTGTCCTTACCTGGTGATTTCCAGGTAATACTGTTCTGTGGAAGGTTCCATGGGCTTCATCCTGAAACCCCTGTCTTGTCTAAGCCGTCAATTACACACAGGCCTGCTCACACAGGTCCACTCAGTTCTCCCTGTTTTTGCATCCTTACATGTAGCCTCTCCTTGCCCTACAGACTGGATACGCATTTGCCCTCCAGCTTTTCAGCCTGTGCTCACCTCGCGTAAGAACCCTTCTTCTAAGGTCCTTCCCAACCCACAGGCCGTTCCTTGGCTCAGGGCCTGCAGCTCTTGACTTTTGGGCTTCATAGAGGCCAAGGGATTGGAACTCCTGTAATGGGGAACCTCGTGTTTGCTGAATCAAATGCAACTGGGTTATTCTGCAAAATAATCCACTTTGCAGTTCATTTTAATTTTGAATGCCTCAATCAACTTCCAAATGTGCCCATTTATGCTGGTCTGGTGGGTTTGGAAATTCTAAAGTGGATGCAAATTTGAATGTACATTTTGGGAGCTTTACATGGCAAAATGATTACCCCAGTGTAAAACTAAATGACCAACATATTTTAAAACTTCAGACAAATATTGCATCGTGATTTTTATTCTCAAGCAAATGAGGCCTCAAAACCACACAGATAAATCATCAAACATCTGAAAACAGGACTTGTGTCCCCTGGTCCCAATGCCTTCCACCACTCTGATTTTTTGGACACATGTCCCTCGAAATGTGTACACAGGGTTCATGTTATTTGGGGTAATGCCCAAAGTCTAACAGACAACCTTCAGAGAAAGGGAGGACCATCCCTGCCGGGGAGACAAAATGAACAATCCTGGGAGCAACACATGCACGAATGCACAAATATTTGTTGAGCCACAAGGAAAGACAGATGCCCTCTTTGAATGTCAAATAAACTTGGGTTTAAATTCCAGTTCTCAACTGCGTTGGAAGGATCCTTCATTCCTTTGCATCTCGGTCATCTTGTTTGTAAAATGGGAATAGGCAGCTGCCTTTCAGGACAGTCCACAGCTTGGAGAGCACCCTGAAGTGGGTGCAGCCCAGCTCAGTTTCCGGCACACAGGGGCCACTTCAGAAGGCTCTTGTTAAACTTTTCTTCCAGTGGAAATTTGACAGAATGTGTAGGGGGAGATAAGATTGAGAAAACCTGCACAAACACAGAAGCAGAAACACAAATGGGGAAAAAATCCTGGTCACTGACAATTCTCTAGCTCTCAGGTGTCGATCACGCATGTCTGTAACTTATATATGATGAGCCTGAAGCCATTCAGCGGCAAAACTCTGGGGTTTTGCAACCAAGGCGATACAGGACTATGAGAGAGTCCGTGAGTTTTTGCATGACAGGAGATTTTCCTGTTACACTTAATCTGAGACTTACTTTGTATGCTTGTATGAAAGATTCTATGGCACATGTCACCTCCCTAACACTATACCACTGCACAGGGGAGAGGCGGGCCTTTTGCAGAGAAGTCTCTGGAAGAGTGAACTTTCCTGAATTTCAGCATTCTGCAAAGAGTCCTGATCAGAAGGATCAGAGCAAGAATTCAGATTGTGGGGCACACGGCCTGTTTAAGTCTTAATGATGAAATGCTGTCAAAGGTAGTGAAGGAGGGCCGTGGTCACTCCCGGGACCTGATTCAACGCAGAAGGAACCTGAGAGGAGAGGGGCAGGGGCTGTGGGCCATGGTGGGATATAGAAGAAACTGAGCAAATGAGGCGGAATCAGATCAAAGAGCCAAGCATGTGCCCAGGACACAGCGGAGAACTTTCTTCATCGTGAGACAGGATGTGTGTCAACATCAGACTATTAGTTCCTGTAGTTCGCGTACACAGGCTGCTTAAATTAACCGCTCTGTACAAACTCACCTTGTTTATTCTACTGGGATTTAGACTTTTTCAGCCAAGCCTGTTTCGTGACATTATAAATCCTAAAATCAAGACTCCTGAGAGTTTTCTCTAACGAGACAAAAAGAGGTGTCACGAAGAGTGCTTAATTATGTCATATTCGTGATTTCTTGACATTTTCATAAGAATCCTGAAATATGATTTTATGCCCATTTTAGGGCAACAGTAAGATAGAGACTAGGGGGAGGCAAGTGAGGGACCTCGCTGCAACATTTAAGGTGGCACGCGTTCTCAAGTGTCCAGCTGGCCCTGAATGCCCTTGAGGGCTACTGCCTCCTTAAATATGGTGCCTTTGATGCCTCACTTGCCTCACCCTTTATCTGGGTTGGGGAAACAGGTGCAGGGAGGTAGGGAGCTGGCCACCATTTCCAAGTTGGTTCCAGTTGGACCTCGAATTTCTGTCAGGCGAAAGCAGCTGATATCTGTAGAGAACTTCTCTGGTGGCACATGGTACACTCTCCTGGTGACGTGTCCCCCATAAGGAATGGGCCCTAGACAAGCTGCATGATGTCTGCTTCTCATCTGATGATCAGGTGTTACTTACAGACAAGCTGCAGCCGCACTCTCCACAAGCTCACACACCATCGCAGGAGCCAGGTCTGGTCTCCAGGGCTCCCTGGAAACGGGGCCAAACGGAGAGAGATGATTCAGTGCTGCGTGGTTCACTTGCCCCAAGCGGGGAGGCAAAAGGAAAAACAGGAAGAGGTCCCTGCTGATCCACACAGTGGAATCGGTGGGGCCGGGAGGCAAGACCTGACAGGCAGGCCTGGGATGAGGGAGGTGGCAGAGGGTGCAACCCTACTGCGAACTGCCCTCCACCTGGAGCGAAACCGCACTTGCACCCTGGCCTGTGGAGCACACGATGTGCAGGCTGCAGTCGCTTCACAGCCTGTTCCCAGCGCCAGCCCAGCCACCTCCTCCCAAGAGGAGAGGCATGTGCTGTGACGGCTGCCTGGGAGGGCCATCTGTGATCTCGGCGTTCCAGGCACAGGCTCTGGCAGAACACGGAAGCCACCCAGACACTCGCCTGGTCTCTCCGTCTGCCTGGTGTGGCCTGAACCCACAGGTCCCCAGCCCACAGCCCCTGTGAGGCCACGTATGGGGGTGTAGGAGAGCATTTCTAGAATAACACATCATTTGTCTAGGTAGGTTGTAGCCCGATGACAGAAGGTACAAATACAAAAGCTCGGAGTGTTTGAACTGGACGTCTCCTTGCTGTGCACAGGCCCCGGGGCTGCCTCTTCATTACACACGAGCATCAGAAGCCCAGGTGACTAAATGACTGGTGCACGTCCTGTAGCAAGAGCTCAGATCACCCTACTCATTCTGTGCATTCCCATTCAATTCAGCGAACGCGTACTTATGTCTAAGATGTAGAGGATGCTCAGAGGCCACCACATGTGGTCCCAGAACCCAAGTCCTGTGTCCTTTTAAACCTGAGTTACATTTCAAGCTGTTTTCCTTCATTTAGCAACCTGGGATCAAGGGCAACAAGCCCATAGGAAAACTAAAGAGAAATAAGCCTTGCTGCAGCGTAAATTTGTTTTGTTTTGTTTGTTTGCTTGGTTCTTTTTGCTTAGCCTGCCACATAAGTCTCTAGAACTTGGACTCTGACATAATGGTCAGTTGGGTCCATGTCTTTTGTGTATATATGTATGTATGTATGTATATATGTATGTATATCATAGCTAAAGAGTTTCTTCACAGAACGACCCGCTTAAAATGACATGGCACATCTTCTGCAGTAGAAACTATGTCCTTTCTCTATACACTTAATTTAAACACAGTATAAATTATCCAAAGCTGAGGTATAGATAAGCCCCCAGCCCTTTAGCAAAATGTCATCAAAAGAACTCTCTAAACTGTGACAAATTCAGACCCTGTTTTACTGCAATTCATTCATTTATTTTTTTTTTTTCATTCAATCAACAAACATTTAGTGGACCCCTTCTGTGTTTCGGATGCATCCTGATTTCCTTTCCTCTTGTATACATGCCAATCTCTTTCGAAGCTGTGTAAGAGTGAAGCTGCTTCTGTGAGCTGTGATTTTTAGGATGCATTTCAGGGAATTCTTTATTAATTGAGTGTCTATCGTGACGATTGGAGCTATAACACCTAGTGTAACAGTCTAGATTGCTTACATTTCAAAGCATTCTGTGGAATGCAGTCATCCCTGCCTTTCTTTTCTCAACAAGCTCTGATGTAACTTAGGTTCAATGCGGAGATGGAAGCCATTTCATATTCCACTTGAGGTTTGGCAGGAAGTGGGCAGTTTCCATATCAAGTTTGAACTGCACATAGGATTCCCACGACATGAAAGTGACCTATGGATTGATTAGGTGATCCTTGTTGGGTCATAGGATAAAACGTCCTTCCCAGCTTGTAGGAGTAGTTGCCAATCTCTTTCAATGAAATCATGTCTCATGGCTTGTGCCACGTATGCAAGCTTCTGTGGTGAGCTGAGAAGTCTGCTTCTGCTCATCACTGTGAAAGATCCACTAGGGCTTGGCGTATCAATGTGCTCACAGAGTTTCTTAAAGAGAAAATTACATACATATGCTAGATAGCAATGCCAAGGGCAAGTGTCACTATTTTCTGGTTTTGTTTTGTGCTTTTTTTTTTTTTTTAGGAAACTGAGTTTCTTCGAGTGAATTGATTACTTGCCCATTATATTTAAAACATCTTTAAGGAATTTGATACTCTCAATGTCTAATGGATCTTAGTTCCCTCATATATGAAACAATTTAAATTTCAGATTTTCAATGTGCAGTGTTAATATAAAATGTCAAAGGGTTTAAAATTTTATAACATTAAAAATAATAAACCCGTTATTTCGACAAACATTTATCGATTGGGTTCTATGTGATGGGCACTCTTCTAGATAGTAAGGAGACAGTGGGGATCAGAAGAGACACAATGGAATACTATTCGGCAGTAAGAAAAGATGATATAGGAACATTTGTGACAACATGGATGGATCTTGAGAGAGTAATGCTGAGCAAAACAAGTCAGACAGAAAAAGCAGAGAACCATGTGATTTCACTGATATGTGGTATATAAACCAAAAACAACAAAAGAACAAGACAAACAAATGAGAAACAGAAACTCATAGACACAGACAATAGTTTAGTGGTTGCCAGAGGGTAACGGGGGCAGGGGGTGGGGGGTGGGAGATGAGGGTAAGGGGGATCAAATATATGGTGATGGAAAGAGAACTGACTCTGGGTGATGAACACACAATGGGATTTATAGATGATGTAATACAGAATTGTACACCTGAAATCTATGTAATTTTACTAACAATTGTCACCCCAATAAATTTAATTAAAAAAAAAAAAAAAAAAGAAGAGACAATATCCCTAAGCTCAAAAATTTAACGAGATAAGAAAGGCAATGAACCTCACTATTAAACTAAAACAAAATTGTCATAATCATTAGGCAAATAATTATAATGGAGGATGTGACAAGAGAGTGACTAAGTAGCGACTTCAGGTTACCTGCTCATGTAAGAGCTCTCCCGAGAAGTGACATTTGAGCTAAATCTGTGTGATGAGAGGGTGACTGTGCATAGATCAGGAAAGGGGGACGCATTCAAGGCTGAGGAAACTGCTAGTCCAGAGGCCCTCAAACAGGAATTAGATAGACTGTCCGCTGAACAAAAAGAAGGACAGAGTGTATGTTGCATAATGGGCCAGATGACAGGAAAGAGGACGTCAGGGTGATGTGGGTGGGAGCCAGAGAGTCTGTGAGCTCAGGCAGGGAGTTTGAATTTTATTGTTAGAGTGATGGAAATTCACTGGAATGTTTGGAGTAAGACGTCCACGTCATATTTGCATTTCAATAACATCACTCTGGCTACAATGGATGGACTGAATGAGAAGTATAGGTCCAAGCAAGTAGACCAGGTGGGAAGCAATCTGAGTTGCATCGAGAAAAAAGGATGCCTGCCTTGCCCTAAGGTGACAGCAAGGAAGATGGAACAAATCAGATGATTCAGCATCTATTTTGGAGATGGAGTTTACAGCATTTGCTGATGGGCTGAATTTGTGGTGGTTGGTGAGATGTTTGAAAATGTTGGTAAAGTTTTCAAATTGTGATTTTTCAAATGATTTCAAAACAATATAGCAGTCAAGGAGAAATAAGCCAACAAAATTACTTCTTGGGCTCAGCACAGCTCCCTGCCTTCACTTAGACTTAACTTGCTGATGTGATGTCTTCAGTCTTTGGTTTTCATGGCACTATCTAAACTCTAGACAACAATTGGGGAGTTAGAAGGGTTTACTTTATTTTCTACACCAACTTCCTGAAGAATGAAATGAACCTTCTGGATACCTGATATAGGTATTCAGGAGGCATTTAATGTGGCCCTCTTCTGAGCGAGGCCCTGGGCTGGACCTGGGATTGCAAATGGATAAGATAACTCCTCATCCCATAAAACAGACCAAAGGGGCCCCACTGAGCAGTGTCTTATGATTGACAGCCTGGAGGTGTGACCATTTCCCAGGGGGTAAAGGGGCAGGAAAGGGTCTTGCCTGAGAAGTCTTATGCTGAGTTCTCCACATAGCCTCATTTCCTAGGGGTCCAGAGACAGGAAGGGCATTTCTACCAGAGGTGCTATGGACTGAATATTTGTGCCTTCCCTAAACTTACATGCTGAGATCCTAGCCCTTAAGGTGATGGTATCAGGAGGTAGAGCCTTTGGGAGATGGTTAGGTCATGTGGGTGGAAACTTCATAAATGCAATTAATGTCCTTACAACGGGGACCCCACAGAGCTCTCTTGCCCTTTCTCTGCCCTGTGAGGACACATGAGGAGATAGCAGACTGCCACCCGGAAGAGCGCCATCACCAGAACTTGACCTTACAATAGAGGATTTGACCAGAGAATGAGTAAGTAGTGACTTCAGGTTATCTGTTTATGTAAGAGCGTCCATCACCTGACCTTGGACTTCCAGCATTAAGAACTGTGAGAAATAAACTTCTGTTGTTTATTAAGTCCCCCAGTCTGTGCTACTTTGGTAAACCAGCTCAAAGGGCCTGTGATAAGAGCAAACAGTGCCAACACAGGCGGAGGCAGGAGGAAACAGAGAGTAGGGGCTACTTGCAGGGAGAGGGTAGGTAGGTTCATGGCTGGAGAAGAGTTTGCAGAATTTTAACCAGAAGGGTGATATCATTAGGTTTGCATTTTTACAAGAGTCCTCTGGTCGAGGTGCTAAGAAAAGATTGGAGCGTTCACGAGAGGCTATGGTGAGGAGTTATGTTATTCCAGGAGATATTAGAAAATAAATTTGGCTAATGCAGCAGTGATGCCACTGTTTGTTTGTTTTTTTTTCTTTTGAGAAGAGGTAATAGTATCTTATCTTGTGTGTCATTCTCAAATTTATATATCTAAAACAATGCTGTCTGATAGAAATACAATGCAAGCCACATGTAATTATAAATGTTCTAGTAGCCACATTAAAAGGAGTAAAAATACAAAACAAAGGAATCAACTTTAATACTATATTTTATTTAATGAGATATATCCAAAATATTTACCATGTTAATACATAACATAAAATATCGATGGAATATTTCACACTCTTTTTTTTCCCCACCATGTCTTAGAAATCTGGCATTTTACTCTCACGGCACATCTCAGTTTGACCTACCTGCATTTCAAGTGCTTAATAGTGATATATACACGTGACTACCATAGTAGACAGCTTTGATCTAGAACGTTCTAACTTTCCCACGTGAAAGCTGAGCCAATGACGTCCAGTGCAAATTCATCACTGATGTCCCATCACAGAAACTGAACCTGGAGTCAGGATACCCTACGTCTAGCCAGAGCCCTTCTACAAAGCCATCATAGGATCTAGAGGCAAAATAGTCAGGGGTCTGAACTTCAGTTGCCCCTTCTCTACCCGAACAGGATGGAAGTAATGCTCCCCTTTAGCTCTAAGGTCCAATGATTGAATGATTTTTCGGCCACGGTAGTGGAGGACATTCCAGAGTCATTTCCTTGAAGGATTACAACAGTCTGCTACCTTCTGTGTGTGGACATTTTTCTTCAGTGTAGCAGTTTTGCCCAAAGTCCTATTCAGAGCTGATACAGGAAGATGAGTCGGCTTAGTCAATTGTTGGACAGAAAACCTTCCAGTGCATCTCCAGGTCTGTGGGAAGTGGGCAGGGTGGTTCAGCCTTAGGCTTGTCCCATGAGTCAGGATGAAGCTGAATGATGCCAGGCGGTGCTATCAGAGATAAGAGGCAGCGAAGACACAATCTCAGGACTCATCACTTGCTGTCCCAAGTTACTTCTTGCAAAAGATGAGGTGTTAACCTGTCTGGCCTGGCTGCATTTCAGTGTGAGGAATTAGTCTCCTTGCCTGAATTCCCCTAAAAGCTTCACCTGGCCAGAAGTTCCTTCACATGCGCTCCTCGTCCTTGCAATGGATACATCTGCAGAAACGCCAAGTTTCAGGAGAGGCTGGGGAGAGCCTTAGTAACAACCTTCTATGTTGACCCAACTGAGCTTAGGTGGTACCTGCTCATTCCGAGTTAAGAAACGAGATGGGACACTTATACACATAAACAGCTTGGCAGCTGGATGGATGTTGTGAGGACAGAGTCCCAGAGAGCAGTTTCCAGGCTCTCGACCTCATGTGGGAAGGCGCTGGCTCGGGTAGTAGATGGCCATCAGCAGTTACCGGTTAGCCATTAGCCACTAATATAACTGCTGTGGCTATGCTAGGGGGTTGGTTGGTTGGTTGGCAGAGAAGCGGACGGCGGATTGCGGATCGTGTGGATCCTGCTTCCTGTGTCTCCAACCCAGCCGCCAGCGAGAATATAGTGGTATGACTCCCCCATCTACGGCTCCATTGTTCCTTTTTGGCCTCACCATATCCTGCCTTCTTGTGCAGGGAGCAGGACCAGAGTCCCTGCATGACAGATGTCTGAGAGAGAGACAGAGAAACAGAGAGGTTCATTGGCTAGATTCGTCTAAGTCACTGTGAATTCTGTAGGCATCTTACAGGAAGTGCTTATATCAAGTCCTCACCTGAGCCCTTCCCCCCTTACCACATGCCACTCTCAATACCCTGTCATTGCCTCTATCACTGTATTACTCACCTTTTCAACTGAAAATTGTACGTGGAAATGTTTCTCAAAACAGGGGTCAGGACCAACTTTATTATAGTTATTTAAGGTGCCAATTGAAAGGAATATTTCTGGATCACTCCCCAGGACTTCTGAACTAGAAATGCCTTTGTAACAAGTATCTAGGGAATTCTAATGCTTATTTCAAGTTGGGAATGTTCTATAAGGTCAGTGGTTTTTTTTTTTTTGTCCTTTGTTGCACATTGGAATCACCTGGGGGGTTTTAAAAATACTTCCTGGGTTCCACCCTCAGATTTAATTGGGATGTGGCATGGCTTGCCATCGGGGTTTTTAAGAGCTCGTCAGAGATTCTATCGTCTGGCCAAGGTTAGAAACTACTATTGGGGTTAAGTTATATTCTCTATGCTGCCCTGGCAATCTTTAAAAGGTACTAAGTGTCCCCAATACACACACACACACACACACACACACACACACACACACTCACTCACACACTCACACACTCACACCACCTATCCTTGTGTAGCTGTCCCCACCTTGCCATGTTTTCACCCTGTCCAACAGTCCCAGCATAATCCTGAAAGTCAGTCATACCTCAAGCTTTGACACCTTGAAGCAGAAACTTAATATTATGAACCAAGCAAGATAATATTTTTTGCATTCTCCAGTTTATTCACTTTTGCTGCAACCTTCACTCATTAGTGAAAATTCTGATGCACAATTCTCAATGCAAAGAGTAATCATCCAGACATATCCCCAATTGCCCTTCTAAGAGCCCACCCGACTTCCAGGCCCCGGCATACTGAAGCCCCCTTAGTTCCCGTCCCCTATCCCAGCAGTTATTTATATGATTATCATTTTGAACGTCTTATTTCACTCCGTGGTTCCACAGGAACAGAACGCTCTGGACCCTGGGAGTGGCTGTGATCTGAGTCCTGCAACTGTCGCTTAATGTTCATACTTGAGAAAGGAAATGCATTTTTTTTTCCTTCCTAGTAAATATCTTATTCATTGATAGTCTAATTTATTTTCATCTGGAAAGCCTGAGGCTGCGCTTTCCTCAGGGGCTAAGATACGCGTTTGTTGACGGCAAAGGCCAAGGTGGAGGGTACACCTTCAGAACAGCACACATACTGGTGATATCCAGGCCTGGGTCTCTGGGACCCCAGGCTCCTCCTCACTGATGTGGGTCCCTGAACCGAAACACAACACAAGCTCTTTCCTCCCACAGTGGTCTCTGCTGGAAGGCCTCCTGTCTGCCCACATGAGCAGGGCAGGTGCAAATTCCCTAGGCCATTTGCTAGGAACCTACATGTAGACGGACTATTTTATAAAGTCACAAACCTGATGATCTCTGTATATCTTTTCTTGCCCCTTTCTTGGCTAGGTAAAGATTGATTTTGTAGTATCTTTGATAAGGAAGATTACTGCACACATTATAGCCTATTATAAATATTGAAAAACGTATTAATCCTCTACTCTGCCAATCCAAACGAGACGTGGACAGAGCCCCTGGGGTCTACTAGTGAACAGGTGGCAAAACCTCCATTGTATCCGTCTTCCTCTTAAGGTAAGGCAGCTCAACGCTTTTTTCTTCTGTTGAAAAGTAGATATGGAATTGGTGAGTTAGTAATTTAGATGTTATTTTTTAAATGTTCTTTTCCCCCTCTGTGTCTGGGTGCTATTCTTTGTTCTATACTTAAAAACTCTTGATTTCTCTCACTTTTTATATGTGAAAATTTAAACACACACACACACACACACACACACACACATACACACACGGTGCCAAAAAACGTATACACATTTTAAGAAAGGAAAAAAAAAACTGTATTGAAATTGTAATAGTCAATATATACTGATAACAAAATATGAATTATATCTATGCTCAAGCAGGAGTTCGCCGTAATCAGAAGTGTCTGGATGCTGATGGGAACCACTTTTAGCACCTCTTGTAACTGCAGAAGTCACACGTGACTTGTATTCATCTTTTGTTATTGGGATATATTGAGTATTGCAATTAATCCAGCTTCCTTTCTTGAAATGTGTATATATTTCCTCTGTATATATTTTCTAAGATACAAATAAGACCACGTTTGCATCTCAAGTGAAATCATTCTTTTTAGTTTCATGTTCCATTAGGCAAGCCTGGAAGGCTGTCTGGGCCTGGATTATGAGTTTTAAAAGTCAGATTAACATGGAGCATAATGTCATGAACCAGTGATTCTCAAACTTGAGTCAGCATGACTTTGAGAGCTGGTGAACACACAGGTGCTGGCCCTCATACCCTAGAGTTTCTGACCCAGAAGGTCTGGAGTGGACCCAAGAGCCTGTGTTTCTATAACACACGCCCTGGGGTTGGTCCTGGGACCACATTTTGGAACATCAGGTGTCCATGCTGACTCTGAGCAGAGAAATCATACAAACTGGTAGAAGGCTCTGTTTAGAACCATAAACCTACAGCACAGTAGAGAAATCAACAGGAGGGGCGGAGACTCAAGGTCGTGCGCAGCTGGGGGAACCCTACAGAACTCCTTGAAGCCCCTGTGAGGCCTAGAACTCACTCTTCGTGGCAGCTTTTTTACTCTGATGGATTTCTGACTTTTAAGTGGTCTCTTCGTTAAGGAGCCATGAAGGTAATTAAAGTTGTTGGAAAGGCTCGAGGCTTCTCTGTGCAAATGGGCCTAATGCCTCAGTGTGTCAGGATAGGTGACACACTTGCTTTCGGTGTCAGTGGAGCTGAGGTGGGAAGCAAAGGGGGCTGGATGCTCTCACTCCAGAAAATTCCACACAGTTTGCTTCCAGACTGACCTCTGAAATTCTCCCTGGCTCCACTGAGGAAAAGTTCTACTTGCGGGAAGAAAAATGTATTTTGTGTGTGTGGCAATGTGTGGTTGGCAGGACAGAAGCTGAGATTTTTCTCCCTCCATCATCAGACTTCCAGCTCTGCGCTTGCCAAACTTAGTCAGCAGCTGGCACCAGCGACAGAAAGTAATGTTGAGTGGCTTTCTTCTTTTTTCCCCTTGGTTTTCTCAAAAGATTTAGACAGATGAAATAATACTCCTCCTGATCCCTGCCCCTGCCGTAATGCAGTCCATTTGTCTAAACTACAGACTTCAGCAATTATTTGTGCCTTTTTTCAGGTTGAAAGCAAATTATGTCTGCTCTGAGTGACGGCGGCAAAAGTAACAATAGAATTATTCCTCATATTCCTTTGTAGGGAGGACGGGAACTTCTTTGAGTACATGCAACGTGCTACACCTTTTGTATATGTTACCTCCTTGGATCTTTACTTCAACCTTATGAGTAGGACATTGTCATCTGTCCCATTATTTTTATTTTAAAAAATTATTTTTGAATACTTTTGGACTTATAGAAGCTTAACCATAGTACATAGAATTCCCATATACTTTTCACCCAGCTATCCCTAATGATAACATTACATATTTTTAAAACTAGGACGTTAACACTGAGACACCACTATTAATTCAATTACTAACTTTATCCAGATTTTACCACTTTTGCACTAATACCCTTTTCCTGTTCCAGGATTCCATCCAAGATACTACATTATATTTAGTAGGCCTATCTCCTTAATCTCCTCCCATCTGTTATAGTGTCTCAAAATTTCCTTGTTTCTCGTGACTTAGACACTTTTAAAGAATATTTTGTAACAAGTCTCTCCATTTTGATTTGTCTGCTATTTTCTCCTGTTCAGACTGACGTGATGGCTTTGGGGAAAGAAAGCCACGTACTGAAGTGGTCGGCTCCACTTTGCACATGAGAAAACTGAAGTTCAAGGTGATTCAATACATTGGCCAAGGTTATCCAGTTCACAGTCATTGTTATCTCAAATTTCTGAACCAGTGTTCTAGCACTCCCTCAAAACTCTTCCGGAGAGAGTGTGAAATAAATGGCTAATCATAGAGACTATGGGAAGAGATTGGCTTTAAGGAGAAAGGCGACTTGAGGGGGAAATGACTCTTAGAATTATCTTTATTCTTGGTGCCACCCGGGTCCAGGGAGAAGACTAGATCCAGATGCTTTCAAGTTTACCTTAAAGTTTCAAACATTATCAGGGTGGTTATTAGTTCAGCTATTTTTAGACATTACAAATTGGTGGGCCTTTTTTCCCCCCCAAGGCAAACAAGACTCACTCCATCTACTTGACAGTCTTTATTTGCATCTCTTTTCTATTTAATACCAACTTAAGGGTAAATAATAATAATTCTTGAATGATTTGTGTGTATTTACAATGTGAGTTTTACGTAGCCCCAAAACAAACTGGCAGAGTTTTGAGGTAACCCAATTCCCTCAGATAAAAACTGGGGACACTGAGTCTCATGATGGAGCAGAGGAGTCGGTCAGTGTCCCTTAAGTCAGTCACATCAAAAAACACTACTGAACTTAATCTTTAGAGATTTACACTGACACGAGCATCACAGTCTCCATCTGAAACGTGAGGCCGTGAAGAGAGTCATCGCCCAGCCCGTTCATGGCTCTCAGTGGTAAAGGCAATGCTTGAAAGCAGCCAGATCTCTTAAGCTCCAATCTAGAGGCTTCTCCTTTCTACTGTTCTGGTAGGTCAAGTGACACAGCAATTGTCAAAACATGTATTGACCGCACAGTCTGAAATCAGCAATGAATCAACATCCAACATATTGTCTACGTGTCACCTACATGTTACCAAACCTGGGGAACATGGGCCAGCTCTAGTCCACATTCTGAAAACAGCAAAGATGACCGTAGAAACTTAAACAGGCTACTGAAGTGGTTGGATGTGTTTATTTATTCCCCTCAGGTGGATAGATACTCTAAAAGGGAATTATTTCTTTTCCCCATTGATTAAGTGATGTTTTTATTCATTCAACAAATATTAAGAACTCACTATATACAAAACATTGTCTTAGATGCCCTGAAAAATAAAATTGGTGAATTGCATGAGTCCAATCCTTAATGAACTCAGTCTTTGCACGGGCAATGTCCTGACTGCTGTGTGTGTATGTAGTCATATGATTTCTAACGTATAAAATAATTCTCCAAAAGTCACTCTGTGATTGATATTATCATTTCCATTTTGCAAATTAAGATTTTTTCATCTTGAAGAGTTTATTCCCGTGCTGTAGCCCTATGGTGCGTCAGAGGAACAACTGACACCCGGCTCGTTTGATGCCGTAGCTAGTTCCCCTCCCCTGTGTTGCTCTAACAAGGAGGAGATATTCACAGAAATTCGGTGATGCACTATGTCATGTGATCACCAGTAATGAACAAGTGGTCAATAACAACCATAAACGGTTGTTGGGCTATGTAGAAAAGGAGTTTTGTTTTTTGTCTTTTTTTTTAATCAAGGAAATTCATCAGAGCTCTTGTGGAGGAGGCGATATTAGATGGGACCCTTGTGTTAAACATCTTTGTTTTGTTTTTGTTTTGTTTGTGTCAGACTAACCTTCCATTCCCATTCTCTCCTTCTGCTCTGCCCATGTGGCTCTTCGTGGAACTGACCCAACCCCAGCTTTAAGGAAAAGACCACAACACAAGCAAGACATTCACATTGAAGGATCGCCATGTGACCTAAATCAGACTAACGAGAATTGGCCAAGGAAGCTTTGCTAGAAAGATGTTCTCTTTCTCTGACATCATCTTTGTGATGATGATGTAAAGCCTGACGAAGACAGAAAACAGCAAAGGGGAATCAGAGCCAAGGAAGGAAAGGCAGATTCTTCCACATACATTTGTGTGACTAGATCCAGCTATGCCTGAAGCCAGCCCAGACTTCCATTTCTTAGTTCATCACTTCAGGTAATAATTGAATTTCTGTCACTTGCAACCCAAATATTCCAGGTAATACATTCTTGTGAGAGGGAAAGAACGTTGGCAGTTAATGGTGTAGCTCAGGAAAGAAGAGAGCGGGAGAATTGGGGAAAATGACAAATGGTTTCCCTTGGCTGAGGTGCCTGGCTTTTGGCTGGTGGCTTGGGAAGTCATCTGAGTATAAAAGAAGACAGACATTCAATGTTCCCAAACAGCCCAGAGATCCACATCAGAATCTTATTAAAACCTCAACATTTTCAATGGGTTTTCAGTTAAACAAAATCAATTTTGTTCTTCCTAATTCAATTGTAGATGACTGTAGAACTAAGCGAGAAGAAAAAAATTAATAGTCACTTCAACCCTTTTAAAGCAGTAACTGCCCCCATGTCATCTACTTACCATTAACTCACTCATGGCCATTTTTTCCCCTGGAGGGAGAATAGACAAGGAATAAAAATTACAGATAGATAGAGATAGAGATAGATAGATAGATAGATAGATAGATAGATAGATAGATAGATAGATAGATGATAGATGATAGATAGATGAAAGTGTGTTTTCCTTAATCATCAAAATGTAACACAGCTCGGGAAATGTGTATGTTTTAGCTGCTGGACATGGATGTGTGTGGTTTTATAAAAGTCACAAGGCACTCAGCAGTGCAGGTCCACGTACGCGCAGGGCAGGTGAGGGGATTTCTGAATTTCAAGTTGCACCTCTGAGGTTAGCTAGGGAGCCTTTCCTAGGAGTGGCCAAATTAAAGATCGCACTCACACAGATATCCTTCTTGTCTGACAACAACAATAACAGCTTCTATCTCCACACACCTGTTTGGGCCAGGTCCACTCAGCCTTTCATTTAGCGACTATTTATGAAAGACACCTCCCTATTCATCCTCACGGCACTCAAATGGGAGATTGTGAGCCTTAATACGACAGTGTGACAACCACACCTGGAAAGGGATGGGGACGAAATATGGCAGAGAAGGGAAATAGAGGAAGCCCCAGACAAGGCCAGCAGACCCTTGGGGAACCTGGGACCTCCTGCTCAGACCTCCTTGGAGGTTCCCTGTGTCACCGTCAACAACTACCACCCTCCTCTGAATGCACACATGAGCTTTTCTGTCTCTTTGCAAATGATGTGGTTGCTGAGGTAGCCTGGCCTTCTCCAGTGAAAGACTCTGGCTAGGAAGATGTTATAACAGATGTGACTAGCTTTTTAAGATATTGAAGCCAACGAGTGGTCGTAAATCCGGGTGTGGATTTAAACGGAGTGATATTTAGTGGAAGTCTCTGACGAGGACCCCGTTTTTCATACATGACACCCATGGAGTTTCTGACAATGCAATGCAGCCCCAGGAACGGGCAGAGACACCAGCTCCTAGTCCATACTCTCTGCTCATCCGCTCTGTGTCTCCCCCACTTGCTTAATACATTCCCCACAACACACGACAAGCTCCCTTTCTTAGGACTGGAAGGTTTTGAAATGGTCTCTTTGGTTTTTCCTTTTACAAGTTAATCAGAGTTGAAACTTTCTGCTCCATCTGGAGAAGGTGGTTCTGTTTGCGGCAGGGTTTTGCAGACACTAGTCCCCGGACCCTAGACAGCTTCCTCGGGCTACGACTCTGTGTGATTTCAGGGCAAAGCAGGGTATGGATGGCAACACAGCAAAAGTCTACAAAATGGAGTACACTTTATCTTTTATTGTTGTTGGGAGTTGTTTTGTTTTATTCCTCTTCCTCTGGATAGATGTCAGGGCAAAAAGAAATCTATATCATCTATATCTATATATCTATATCTGTATCTGTATCTGTATCTGTATCTATATATGTATCTATATCTATATCTATCTAATTATGGCTTAAGTCTGTCAAGCCTGAAACCCTTTAATCCTCCCCTTCCCTGTAATGAGTTTGAGATGCTGACAATTTGGTTTTCCCCAAGCCTTTCTGGGTACGAGCCAATCAATGTTTAATTTCCCAAACTGGCTCTTTGAGAAGATTTATTTCTTTGTGTTTGTACTGCAAACCATATTTTTTCTAAACTTTGCACAAAACAAGGAAAGAATGCTGATTTTTTTTTCTATTAATTTTTTTTTTTTTTTAAAGAAAGAGGCACCACTGAGAGAGAGCCATGGGGCTCATGCTGGAAGGCTGGTAGGATTTCCACACAGCCAGAGAGATGGACACCCACCCTACCAGGCCCTCTGGTGCACCAGCCACCTCCGTCCTCCTACCACTTCCTTTGGCCAGGGATTCCCTGTGGAGCTGTTTCTACTCGGCGCCATCCTGCATTACGTCAAGGTGCTCTTGACGTCCCATGATTGCCTCTTTGTACCCATCCCTCAAATGTTCACTGAACGTGCCCTTGGGTCCCTCTTGTTCTCTTGTCTGAAGTTCTGTCCTTTGGGGTCTATCACATCCAAGGAAACACCGTCCCCTAACCAGACTCAAGGTCCACCACTTTATCTGTCCTGAGGCCCCATGAGTCTTCATCTTACCGTGCCTCCTTCCTTCTGAACTACCTGGAAAGGTGGGTCTTCTCCTGACGGCCAACCAGAGGCTCTGGGATGACATGCATTCTTCACACCCCGTAACCAGTTAATCAACTGATAGAAATGACCCATCTTGGATTTGTAAAATAATTTCATTGCTTTATAAAATACACACATTCTCATGTGAAGAAAATGCAAGCAGTACAAAAAACTGCAGAGAAAAAAATAATTAACTTACTGACATGCCTCCATCTAAAAATGACTTTTAAAAGTTGGTTACTATCATGCCAAACTTCCTGGTGGCGCATACACACAGATGAAAGGCTAGAGGAAAGCCATTTTGGAAAAATGGCCCATTAATTATACATACTACTTTTTAGGGTTTTGAAAATAATTTTATTTGTCTATAAAAAAAGAAATGCTGATGTGAAGTTGCAATAACAGCTGAACTACAGTTAAATGTCTTCTTACAAGTCTGGCTCATCCTTCGTACCCGGGTTCAGTTCCCAAAAAGATTGAAAGCAATTGGGAGTTGGGAGTTATTGGCCTTTTATTAGTTGAATTTTCAAAATATTGCCATAAATATAACTTAAATATGTATTGAATCTTTGCCATAAAGTTGGAGGCATTTGTACAAATATGTTTTCTCTCATTTTCCATCCTACTCCTTGGGAATTTTTTTAAAAGTTATATTATTGTTTTTGCATTTCCAAAGATTATAACATATACATATGTTTTATTCTGTAATAAATCCCACAGTTGCTTATTCCTAGCTCAATATTCGAATAGATTTCATTGTCAGTGCCAGCCCTTCTAGTCTGTTTTCTCTATTTCTAAACTCTTTGTTTGTTTTAATCTCTCATTCCCCCCCCTCCAAATGCTCATTTCTAAAGTTTGTGAGTTTTTGAAAATTTTTGAGCATGACTCTTTTACATACATATAGTATGTTAGGTTATTTCGTTAAAGAGAAAAATATATTTTATTGAAGGAAAGAAATAGATTTAGAAATTAGAAATAGAATGTGTTAAGCCAGTGCATTCAGGGTAGGAACACTGAGAGAAACAGAGAAGATGAGGAGGGAATGTCTGCAAAGTCTTGCCATCCGACGACCCCAGTGAGGAGCTCATCCGAGGCCTGGCTGGGATGCAGGTGAGGGGAAGGGTAGACGTACCTGGCTAAGACAGTATTTTGCAGACACCATTCTTGTTTTCTGAGTAGGTGCCCTTCTCTTATATTTTTTTACGAAAAAAAACACAATCCAAAAACATCCCAAAACAACAACAAAAAATATTGCAAGGGAATGGAGTAAACTATTATGGGCTGGGGTGACAGTATTCCTTTGTTTACCTGGTCAATATGTAAATAATAAGAATAATTGATACAGAATATGATATTATTGATAGACTAGCTCCCTCTTGGAGGACAGAGTAGGAAGGAGTTTGGGAAGAGACAAAGGGTGGAATTGGACTATGTCAGTCTGGAATTAGGAACGACCGACATACTCTCTACAGGGGGGCATTGCTAATTCAAAGGGGTCCCAGGACTGAGACGTGGCAAGCCCTTCCTCATAAATGTGTTTGGCACCCCAGTGGTTGCGGTGGCCCCCTGACTTGATGCAGTGTCCCACCCTTGCCACCAAGAGCAGGACTCTACGTCCAGGAGAGTCAGACGTGCGGCGTTCTCGAGTCCTGCATCACTTCCCTCAGACCCTGGGAAACACTATTTTCCAGTCTCATGACTTTTGCTTTTGTTGTGAAGAAACCTACAGCTAATTTACTTATTTTCTTCTTGGTAGGTAATTTGCTTATTATTTTTTCTCTGCCTTGATGCCCCCAGTTTTTAGTCTTCATTCTTATTCAATAACCCATATATATGTGTATATATATATAGATGCTGTTCACCTCTGACAAATTCTTCCCTGGGGCCTACTGTGTGTTTTTAATATCCAAATTCAAGTCTTTATATAAAAACGGAGTCTTCTTATAGCATCGGATGCTTTCCCGTGGCCTCGTCTGCTGACCCCCTGACCAACTGTACCCATCGCACACACGGCAAATCCCCTGCCCCATACACAGCAACTCTCTGTGGTCACTTTCTGTGTTTTCCGATTGAATGGACTATACTATCCTCCAGGGCATTTCCTACGCCCTTGCCCCTGCTTTGGCTTAGTTATTCTTCCGTTTTTCTGGTTGTGTCTGATGTACTTTTTATCTCTATAATAATTTCGTTTTTCTCTTGTGTCCATTTTCCTGAGCTCCGCCATCTTCATTCGTTTTTACTATCTTACCATCTATTGTATCTCTTTCTTGAACTGTTTTCCAAAAACACCAATTGTCTTCAATTTCCCCAAACTCTTCATCTGTGTCTAATTTTTTTTGTAGACATATGTTTCTTACCTGTTTTGTCCTCATCTCATTTCCCTCCCTCAGCCCTTCCTTTTCTCAACACCTTTTGAAAACCCTGATATTTGCTTCTTAGTATTTACTCACCTTCACATAGGAGCAGTATTTTCTGGGCTAGTATTTTGTGAAAGAGTAGGACAGAGAAGGAAGCTGGATGAAGCTGACGTTGTTTGTTTGTGTTGGGTTGGTAGCTATGTCCATTTTTGGCTTTCAGGTGGCTCTTAAGCATCCTACGCCCCAACCCCCAGCACACAGCTGCTTCTGCTGAGATCTGCTGGTTCTGGCGTCCTCTCCCTTCAACACCTTACCTGACCCCCATCAGTATTCCTTGGCTGGGAGACAGACTCTCAGAGAATCGAGATGGCACATCTGTGCTCTTCCTTCAGCTTACCAACCTTGCCATCGTGTGGCACAGAACTGAGTTGAAAAACATTCCTCTCCTGTTTTCTTTATTTCTTTTCTCCCCTTTTCCCTCCGTGTCTAACCACATCTCCAGATCTAAGGATCACCGGAGGGCACTTTCGGGACTGTGAGGGCAACTTTCCGAGGGCTTTTAAAGAAAACCGCGTTCCATCCAAGGTCTGAGGAGATCTGTGTTGCCTCTTTCCATCCTTTCACATTTGGGTTCAGATTTCATTGTATTTGGCAGAAAGTCTTCATAGTTTGTGGTTTGGGGTTGTGGCCATTTCCTTGTTGCATTGGGAATGCTGTTCTCCTTTTTACTTGTGATTCCTCTGTGTGTGTATCTCAGAAAAAAGGCATTTTAGCTGGAATTAGCTCTTCTGATCATGTTTACTTCATTGTTACAAAATGTACACAAGATATTTTTTGGGGGGGAGATGCAGGAGAGAAAACAAAAATTATAATGGTGACGTGAGTTGTCTGATACTCTTTCTTTGGTCTCCAGAGATTTGCAGGAGCATAAATTTCTAAGGGGGCAGAAATGCTACCGTGATAACTTTTCTCTCCAGCATTTAGTGACTTGTCCATTAATCCAGGCAATTCCAAGAAAGCTGCCTTTCAACAGGCTTTGGCTGTTGGGTTTCAGGGTTGCATAGCCCCACGCAGTTCTGCTTTTTGTCCCTGACCTAATTTAAAGCTCATACAGAGGGTAGCAGCTAGGAGCAGAAGAAATGATATCCTATTTCTAAAGCTGGCTCTGTCCTTACCAGCTGTATGTATGATTTGGTGACATTTTGCAACTTCTTTTTAAGGCTCAGTGTGGTCACCTGTGGAATGGGGATTTATGTTGATTAAATGAGAATGTATGTGAGAAAGAACTTTTTGAACGGTAGGGCCGCTTGCTGGGGGGTGAGCGTACCAGTGACAGGAAAACAAGTGTGGCGTCCAGGAGACACGGCCTCAGATAAGACCCCCTCTTCTCTCCCTAGTTGTGAGATGTTTATGCTCACTGACCTTCAGTTTCCCCATCAGTATAAGAGATAATAACCCAGGGCAAGATTATTGAAAAGATTTAATGAGATGATCAGGTAAATGCAGTGTTTGGAGGCTGTGATAGGAAAATGGTCGAAACTCAGTTAATAACTGGCGTCTCTTTACTTTCTGGCTAATATATTTTATCATAAAAGGTCCAACAGATCGATGTTGTCAAAAATTCTGAGGGACCCTTGTTTGCCTCCTCCTCTGCCCCTGACCAATCAAGGCCAATGATCTTCTTCTTCTCTAATACTTTCTATTTAACAACTGTCCATGGAGCCATCAACACCAAAACAAAACAAAACAAAACAAAACAAAACAAAAAACCAAAAAAAAAACACGTGCGAGCAACGCAGATTCTGCACCTGGGTTAGAACTCACTGCAAACACGGGCGGCCCAACCCTGCTCTCTCTGACCCGAGTCTCTTTCTCACCTGGGTGGTCTTTTCTGGGATTGACTTGCTTTTCTGGAGTTGCAGGACTCCCGTGCACACCAGGCTTCTCTTTCCTGCTCTACCCCTCATCTGCTCTGGCAGGAAAATCTAGACTGTTCTTGCACTGGTTAGCCCATGCCAGTCTCCGCTCACCCACTCTTAGGAAAAGCCTTGCCAGCTCTGCACCTTAATGCCCATCAGTATAAAATAAGAGAATTGAACTGGATCATCTCTGGGATTCTTCTAGAACCCAAGAGGACACATGCATGGGAAAGCTTTTCTATTATTTCCTGGGTGAATGAGGGACAATTCTAACTGGTAACAGCACCCTTTTTTATCTGGCCCGGAAGGGTCTCCGGATCTCTTTCCACTCGATGGTCCAGCTCGCCAACAGCAACTGCAGGTGAGTCCCAGGCTCTTCGTGTGCATAGCGCATGAGACACTGGGGGCAAGGATGGTTTCTCTTGCTGTTTTTAAAACTCAGTGCCAAACACCCTGCCCAGCACAGGTGGGTGGTGAACAGGTGCAGACTGTGTGACTTCCTTTCAGCACCAAAGCCCTTGTTCCTACACATTTGAAACACGCTAGATAGTGATGTCATTTGTCTGGGAAGCGGCACGCAGGGCTCCTTTATTTCTCTGAGAAAGTAGGAGCGGTTTCTCCATGTCTTGGAGATGATGTAAGTGGAGCAGAGGCCCATTCTCCGAAGGGAAGAGGCAGCATTAAGAGCACTAACAGTTCCTGCCTACTTGGCTTATTCTCAGAAAGCAAAGAGCAGTTACTGTAAGGAAGCCGGCTGTCTGGGCCAGCAGCTTTATCAATGAATAATTTCCTGAAAGGAAGAGAATCTGTGGAGACTGTGCACTGTATTTGATTTCGGTGCATGCACCAAGCACGCAGGACTATCTTTGATTCAAAGCAAGCGAGATAATTGTTTCCCAAACAGACTCTCGCCAGAGAGCTTGCTCCTTCCCGTTCTGGTGACCCCGAACCAGCAGCCTCGGGTCTGCCCCAGACAATTATCCTGTTTTGCTAGGGAACAAATTGCTCTTTTGGGGTAATTCTGAGCAAGTTTGCCAAGTTCACTGCGATCCCGGGGGAGGCTCTGGGGGAAAACCTCTCTCCAAATCCCTCCTCTGGCCCTTTGAAAGGAAAGCAGGTCATTTCTTGAAGAATTCCAAAGAAAGCAGCTAATGCTGAATGATCCATCCCACCTTGCAAGAGGCCTCGGGGGCAATATGTTTGGTTCCTGGTGCTGGTCTGATGCTAGGGAACCGATTTCCCGTGCAAATAATTATGCCTGCAATTAAGTAATTATGGATGGAAAGGAACAAGAGAAAGAGAGGACAATGCCAAAAGAAGTTGCGTGCGTTTCACTTTCAAAAGACAGCCTGTGGGACATGGGAGCTGAACCAGCTTGGATTTTGTTCTCGCAAAGGATTGAATGAAATCAGGAGCTTGGACAGAGTAAGATGTCAATCTGGTATAATGTCGTCGCTGAGAATATGGGCCCTGAAGCCACACCTCTACGTGCAAAACCCGGGTCTGTCATTTATTAGCTGTGTGACTTTGGGCAAGTTACTTAAGCTTTCTGTGCCTCCTCACACTCTAAAATCACATTAATTATAATATCTACATTATATGATTGTCAAAGTTTAAATAAATGTGTTGCTACATCTATATCTTACATGGGTGTGTGTATGTGTGTTATATATAATACATCTACATGGCTTTAAACAGTATCAGGCACTTTATAATTATTAGCTATTAACTGATGATATTTTAAGTAAGTTATAAGCAATCATTCTATAGGAGGGCCAAGCTGTTTAGCATTGTTGGTGATTCTTTTCTTCTGACCTTCCCCCTTCAGGATTACAAATATCAACCGAACAGAAGAAGGAAAGGAAATATAAGGTGCTTAGTCTAGGAGACGACAAAGAATAGTGCCTTCTGATTCTGGCAGTGAACGGGTCAAGCCACGGCACCCCAGGCTCTCCAGAGAAGCCATGTTGTTTACAGTACATGTTTAAAATAATATTCCTGCTTGGTTGGGCCTCCCCTTGGGACAATGCAATTTCAACAGTAACAGAGGATTAATTAAAACTGGTCCCGCTGGTGAGGCTGGCAATTTGGGATGGAGCAGAGGGGACACCCCCACCAGCCCCACTCGGCACCAGGAAGGGGACAAGCCTGCTGAAAGTAATTAGTGTGGCCCAAGGGCAGACCAACACTTTTGCCCCATTTCTATGCATGTGATTAATATTTTAATTTCACCTCCTCTGAATGTAAGAATAAGGAAGATAGAGACTCCCAAAGACAAAATCAATAAAGGATGGATCTCTTCCCAGGCCATCCTGGGCAGGGCTACCTATTTTTCAGACCTGGTAGAGGCCTCTGGATTTATGGCTGTGCCGGAGGGGTGGGCAGGGAGGAGGTTTCATTTCCAAGAACAGACACAAAGACACACCCTGGGGACAAGCAGTGCACTGCAGGAGGGAGAGGGGAAGGCTCTTTCATGCTCTAGGAAAGATCCGTGAGCTGCCCGCTGTCTGCTGGTCAAGCTTACCCTGCCCTGCACAGCACGCCATGACATGCCAAAGCGGCCATGCCTTGGGCTACCAGCCTTGCCCCCTCCCAGCCACCCTCCACTGGCTCAAGGAGTGGCCTTCTAAATCAGGTGACTGTCTCACTATCCTGGACCAAACCCTCCCAGAATGGACTTCATGGGATCTGTGGTCCTTTCTGGAATTGTAGGCAAAGATACAGGGAAACGGAAAGTCCATAGCTCCCTCACCCCCAAAACGTTAAGTGCCACTGCTCTAGGGGCCCCTATTCCTTTTAGAACAAAGCCCAGCTCCTCGGTATGACGTGCAGATGTTCCATGGTCACCCCTCCCCCTTGGCCTTTCTCCCCTACCCTCTGTCACTGGAGCCTGCCCTATGCACATAGATGTTCAGGGTGGCACCAGTCTGCTCTCAGAGCCCTCTGCGAGTGCCCAACTCGGCGCCTCTCTGCCTGGAAAGTCCCTACTGGGACCTAGGTCAAGCTTTCCTCAATAGCCCCCGTCCTGCTGAGCTTCCAGAGACCCCCTAGATCACGAAGGAGAGCTTCTTGAAGGCAGGGGCCTTATGTTCCCACATCTGAATGTCTAGTTGGGCCTAGAGTCTGGCAATTGGATTAAGTTGAAGAATTAGCAGTAGGACCTTGGGTGAGGAAAGCCGTTTATGGCTCTGGACTTTGAATACGGAAATGTAATAATCAAATAAAATAGGTTCAAAAGGGGACGGATGATTTTCTAGAGCTGTGCTATTCAGCACGATAGCCACATGTGGCCATTGAGCTGGAAATTAATGAAAAGTAAAGGAAACATTCAGTTTCTTTGCCACAGTCACACCTAGCGAATGCTCGCTCGATAACCACGTGTGCTAGCGGCCTCCGCACTGGGCTGAATCAGGTCCTGTAGTGTAGCGTGCATATACTCGTGGAGAACATCACATAGAATGTTTCCATCACCGCAGAAAACTTCTAGGAGTTCTCTAGATTGCAGCACTGCTCACACTCTGCAGTTCTGGAAATCAATTTCAGAGCTGTGTGGTTTCTCTCCTGCTGGTCCCAGGCCTTCCTTTCCAAGTCCTAGGAGTGCAGGGCAGCCAGCTCCCCACACACCCAGAGTGTGTTTCCTGCACATGAATTTGTTGGATCACCTTTGGTTAGGAGGGGAGAGAACAAGCAATGGAGGGGCTCTTAGCCTCTTCTCTTGGGAAATCCAAAGCCTTCCTTATGACGTGCGTGGTTGGATGGGAGAGTTGGGGACTCCTGGGGTCCCTGTGGGGCAGGTACACCTCTGGGTGGGACCAGACGTGGATGGTGAGACCCCAAAGTAAGTCTGCCTTCCAGACAGGCCTCCCAGCCTGCCCAAAGCTGGGGTCTTGGAGACCTGCTCAGGGCAGAGAATTTCAGGGGGAAAAATATTTCCTGAAAGAAAAATTGGTGAATTTTTGAAACAAGCTTGAATAGTGTTTTCCAAGCCTAGACGACAGAGGCAAGCTCAGGCCAGGGAGCAAAGAGCCTCGTTTCAGTGCCAGCTTGCCACCAGCTTGCTGGTGACTTTTGGCAAGCCACTGCACGTCTCTCTGGGCCAGCACTTTCCCCGTCTGCTCATTACAGGTCTAGGCAAGACCTCTCAGGATCCCTGATTCTGAAGTATGTGCCCAAGGTTGGCAGCTGTTCCCTCTGGAAGTTCTTGGAACGGTGCAATTAGGAAATTCACCGAAGGCCTTTTGGATCAGGAGATGCCGTCTGCCCACTTGAGGGCTCCTCGTGAAGCACAGAATCGCCCTCAGACCCACGTTCTCCACTCCAGCACCTTCTCAGGGTCTCTGAAGACCAAAACCAGTGGAGGACATCAGCCACCTGGGAGTTTGGAGATCTTCCGAAATCCTTCTGATGTTTGCCGCTGACCTGTTTTCCACATCGCTACTGTGCTTGGGTGATGGAGGCCCAGCCAATTAGTAATGGATGAGCAATAGCCCAGGGTTATCGTGGTCTGTATCGGCTTCGTGCTGACACGTCCCTTCCCAGATATCCCTTCCTTTGACATTCTCATCACCTCCTCTGTGAAGCCGAGGTGGGAATTGGTCTGTAACGTCCAGATACAGACGTTCAACCTTGCCCGCGTCCGTCAGCAAAAGTGGCAGAGCTGGGCCTCAGTGCAGGGTCTTCAGCTCATGCTGAACGTGCTGGGCAGCTCTGCTCTGGAGAGGCTGTCTCTGGGCACCGGGGGAAGGGTAGATGAGGTCATGAAGCTCGTGAAGCTACGTGTCATTCCAGCAGGTGGCTGGGCTGGAACGTCCGCTTGCCTTTGTAAACACATGGCAGGGAGAATGTAGAGGTGTTGAGAGCACCAGGTAAACCCAGTGTCTTTCCTTTTTTAGGTGAAGCAAGAACTTGGTCAAAGTCACCTCCTGGGCCCATATTCCTCCTTTGCAACAGGAGGAGAATGACTCCCTGTCCACAGGCTTGTTTTGAGAACAGAAGCCTTGTTTTGGAACATCTAGCACACAGAAGGTGGCTAACACTGTGTCTTTTTTTCCTATGTTTTTTGCTTCTCCTCTGCAGACCTGCAGGAATTGGTTAGAAAGAGGCAGAGGGATGGGCACAGCTCCTTGGTCCTGGCCCTACAAGGAGGATCCAGGCTGGGGCACGGACACCCTTCAGAGATGGGAGCCTGGCTGTTCCCAAACTGTCCTATCTGGCTGAACGTTCCCTACGGGAGGAGGGATGCGTGTTGGCTGCTGCTCTGAGAACCCGCTCCGAGGCCCCAAAGCATGAATGCTGAGTCTTTCTGACTAGCCCCATTGCTGATTCTGGAAGGCCACCCCATCCGTGCTGCCCTTTCCAACAACTCTGTCCACCCATGACGTCCTACTCGTCCCTTCAGCCAGGTTTGAGTGGGGGTGGCTCCTTGCAAATGAAGGAAAGAGGTCAGGGGCCTTGCTCCCCTCTAAGTAGGGGTGGGTGACTCATGCCTTTTGCATAATTTAGCAAGGACTACATGAACTCACTCTTCTTTCCATCTGGCAGTCCCGCTCACCTCTCTCTATGTGGATTTCTTGGGGCAGGAGGGGTGGGGGTTCGGTGATTAATCACAGAGTTGGGGTGAGAAGGAAGCTGCCAAGTGCCCCGGGACAAGGCAAGACCCACAGCAAGCTGGGCCTGGCTGCTTCCACTTGGGGAAAGCAAAAGCAGCTGCCAAGGGACTCTGCCCTCAGTGAACAATTTACCTCTTGTTACCTAGCTCTTGTATCTTCCTGAAAGGACAGAGCAGACCAGGAGACCCAGGGTTCTGGGAGGCACGGGTTCTGGCCCCAGCTCTTCCCTGACCCTGTGACCTGAGGTTGGGGAACGCAGTTGGAATTTAGGAGAGATCTAGTTCTTAGCTTTTACTACGGCCAAGAATAAGCTATCAGCGACTCGTCAAATCTAAAGCAACCTTGGCACATGCTCTTTTAAAGAAATGAGCCACCTGTTTTCACATGTAGGAGCAGATTTACCCAGCATTATGGGAGCAAAGTCTTGGTCCCTCCACTGAAATAGAAATAGAAATAGAAATAGCGTTCCTGTATTCCTTTGGTCTCCTGGTTCATAGTCACATGCCCTTTGTGCCAATAATAATAACAATGATTAATTTTTCTTGGGTTCTGACAATGAGTCCAGCCCTGTCTAAGCACTTTCCCTGCCATCTTACTTAATCCTCAGCAGATCCAAGAGGTCGTTGTGATGTTGGGACCATTTACAAACGAAGTGACCATGGGTCAGAGGAAGACACACGCTTGCCCAAGCTGACACTGCAAATTTAGAGCCTCGTCCTGTGAGACTTAGAAACCTGTGGACGGCCGCCGACGCTCTGGGGCTCTCTCTTCTCCCTTGAATATCAAGTCTGGGGCCAGCCTGAGTTCCACATGGCCCCTCCTCAGGTCGGCTGGGCTCACAACACAGGACCTCTCAATGGGCACGAAGCGCCAGGCCTCTTCTCTCTCTGATCCAGCAGCCCATGGACTCCAGACTCTCACCAAGTGGGGGCAGCATGGTGAAGCGTCCTGGCCCTGAGGGGCCCGAGCATGCCTAGCGGGGCCGCTCCCAGGAGCTGCTTCCCATGGGGCTCTGTGAAAGTCTTCCCAGCGGCCTGCAAGGCACAGGGAGACACTGAGAAAAGTAAGTGGGAAGGCAGGAAGGAGGGAAAGGAAAGGCATTTTAAGGCGATACTAAAAAACATTAGGGGGGGCAGCACTTGTCCTGCCTTCCGAAATGCAAAGTCACCATGGAAGCAAAGTGAGAGGTGACACTTGAGGCTGTCCCTATTTTGGACATCAATTTGGTGAACATGCTCGTTGAAAAGAATAAAAAATCTTTGTACCTGAGTACATTACTGGGAAAAAAAAAATGAGCTAACTGCTATATCGATCTTCTAGCAGGTGTTAGTATTCCTTAAAAGGATTTCCTAAATGTAAATGATCAAGAGAATAATAATGTCCCGTGCTCTTACCTTACATTCTTAAAAGTGATAGATTTTTCAGTACCGCGAGTGTCTGGAGACTTGGTGCAAAGTCAGCCCTCCTTCCCTGGCTGGACCTTAGTGATGGAAGCACGTGGTGAGTGGCAGCCCGCACTAGATGCTGGCCAGCCCTGCTCTCTTCTGCTTCCTGATGCCCAGTCTCCTGAAAAGTCACTTACACTTGTACGGGTTTCCATATTTCTAATGCAAATGACTTCTAAAGAATTCTTGACTTTTGCCGAGGACAAAACGGAATCTAAAGGGCCTGAGTCTGGGTCTGAAGTGGAAGGATCCCTCAATACAGATACTTCCCGGTCCTTCGGCTCCGCCTTCCACCCCTTCCTTCCTGTCTTTCTTCGGAGGGTCAGGGCTGTGGGTCGAGAGAGGAGGTAGCATCTGCTACAAGCTGGGGCAGGGGACACAGGTGTAAGTCACGGGCACACGCGTGGTGCACAAGGCTCAGTGCCCTCGGACTGCAGGCTGGAGAGGCTCCCAGGAGATGCTCCATCTTGGTCAGGAGGCAGATGACAGAGTCACCAGAAGCCACACACCTTCGGGTGCCTGCCCATGCTGGTTGTAGGTTCTCGTCAGCTGTTTTTCATTTCACCGTGTTCTCCAAGCTCCAGCTCCAAAGGAACAGCCTGGAGACAGAGTCAAGCTTCCACAAATTCAGACCCTTGAGGTGCCACACAGGGCTCCGTGCAGCGGTCCAGCCCAGTGACTTCTATGTCCATGTCTCTGTTTGAGAAAAAAAGCCTGTGAGCCCGCACAGAGACTGTCCCTGTCCCCAGCCTATCTGAGCACCTGACAACGCTGGACATATTGTAGCCACAGTGGGTGGCAGAACAAACCAACTGGACACCAGTGCTATATTTCAGCTATTTGTCTGCTTACAGGAGGTCTGAGGTCACATTTCCTGTCTTCACTGGAGAAAGATGAGTCCTTGAAGAACTAACACGAAGCTCTGATCAAGGATAGGCGTTGCCTATGTCATTTATTTAATCAGCCGTTCAACAAACAGACCGCGTCTTCCATGCCCTGCCCAGTGTAGGTAGGCGGGCTCTGGGTGAGACCATCTCAGCCTACACGCTGTGTGTGTGTGTGTGTGTGTGTGTGTGTGTGTGTGTGTGTGTGCTGGGGGTGGGCAGGTGGGGTTCGGCAGCATATAAATACACACAAACTCAGAAGATAGATTACAGTCTGAGATCTGTGTGGCTGCTTCTATGAGTGGACAAAGAGGTAGAGAAGGCAAATGTAGATCCAGAGGAGAGTAAGTCAGTGAGCTTCAGCCGTCCTCTAGTAAGGGGCCCGGGAGAAGTCTCTGCTAACAAATCTGGACGTCCACATAACTCAGGCCCAGCATTCTCTTAGAGGGAAGCTTTTGTCCCACATGAACCCTTTCTGAGTGGAAAGAAGATTGGTCGGTCAAGAGAGGAGATCCTGCCTGTCAGCCCCTCGAGGGGCTGTGTTACTCAGCGCTGGCTTTGGCTATTCTGGGTACAGGAAATGCCGAGTCCAATAATTGAGTGGATTTGTTCATTCTTCTTTCCCACTGGATTCTGGGAGCTTCAGCTTCTGGGACGTCAGTCAGGGGAAATTGTTGGACACCTGAAATGACACACAGACTTGTGACGGCTTGTCTCTCACACAGTGCTACATCACTGTATCCACACTCCTTACGTCAGGCTGAGTCAGAAATTAAAATACTAAGTCTCTGCTAGGAGAATGGAGTCCAGTGAGTGAGCCAACCAGGTAAGGACTCTGGGTCTGTCCTTACGCAACTGTGCGCACTTGGGAATAGTCAGTTTACCTCCCCAAGCCTCAGTTTGCTCATCTGTGAAATGGATTTGATAAAGCAGACCTTCTAGGACTGTCTATGTCGAGCTTAAGTGTGATGAAGTATTCAAAAGCCCCTATCTAATCAAGTATTGAAAACCTCCTGACAACTTAATGCATATTTACAAAAGGACCTAAACTGTACTGTTCATCGATTAACTTCCAATGTTGGTTCTGTGGGAACCAGTACAATTTATCTCCTTTTCTCATTTGAACTTTTAAGATCTGGGTCCCATCGTTCAATCCCCATTGTGCAGCTGGAGCAGCAGGTCAGAGGGTAACAACATGCCTCGGGCACATGAAGAACCATATTTAGAGTCAAGCTGAATATTCTTTACACTCAGATATGCCCCCAGAATCCCATGGAAAGACAGCGTCTTGCTGACATGAAAAACGCGTATGCAAAGCTACGAATCAGCCAGGATTTATCCTCTAGGCGGGCTCAAGTTCCACACACATAAAAGGTCTTTCGTTATCCTTCTGAAATCCTTCTCATCTTCAGCGATTCCTCCCACTTGGAAGGCAGCAGGATGCCTCAAAAATAAAGTGACGGTAACCAGACGGGCCTTCACCGTCCCTATTATGTCCTTAAAGCCCGTGTGACCTCCAGCGTAAGAATTTCCTCTGCTGGACCTTAGTCTCCTCATCTCTGAAATGGAAATAACGAGAAGTCTTCCATTAAGTGCCAAAGGAGATGAGGCGTGCGGCATTTAATAAACGCCCTTGGCATACCATTTTCCTGAGATAGTCCATTTTTTTCAGAGGCTGTTTGATTTAAATTCAGAGAGGACCTCATCCTGGAGCAACAGACATTCTGGAACTCTAATGTGCATAGGGACCAGCTGGGGGCTTGTTGAGATGTGGTTCTGATGCAGTGGGTGTTGGGTAGCACCTGAGGTTGAGACCCTGCATTTCTAGCCCCCTCTCAGGATGCTACTGGACAGTGAAGCACCCTTTGAGCAGCAAGGTGTTAGTGGGCTCTATGAAGGAAGGAGGGAAGGAGGAAGGAAGGAAGGAAGGAAGGAAGGAAGGAAGGAAGGAAGGAAGGAAGGAAGGAAGGGGGGAGGGAGGGAGGCAGGGAGGGAGGGAGGGAGGGAGGGAGGGAGGGAGGGAGAGAGGGAGGGAGAGAGAAAAGAAGCAGCCATATATATCTTTCACACAAAATTTAATAGGTTCTTTGTCTTCATCCTACATCGGCTCTCCTCCATGCATACACAGAAGCAAAAACACACACCTACAGACACACAAGCGCACCCACACAAGCGCACCCACACGCACACTTGACGACGCACAAACTCCCATTACCCTAGCTGCCTCTCAGGTGAGGACCACGCCACGCCAGAGTTTTCAGAAATGGGTTCTCCAAGGGAATTGCTAATGTCACCCTGGATGGGTCTTGCACTCAGTGCATCCTAAAACCCACATCTCTCCTGCAAGTCCCCTTCCTGTACCTTAAGTGACAATGCTGAATCCGTGACCCCCATGGCCAGCATCTTTGCTCCGGGAATTGCCCAGACAGGATAGCGATCCATTACTGGTTGTTAAGGACCCCACCTTGTTTCCACACCCTCTCTGGCTGAGGAAGAGGATGGACACATCCACAGCCTGCAGCTTGAGCTTCTGGTCCATTGTCCTGCAAGGCAGCCCTGTGCGCGGGGCAGGCCCTGCCCTGATGGCCATTAATTTCTACATGTGAAATGATAAGCATCACTACAAGAGAAGCTCCATCTTGTTGAGCAGTTCTTGCAGGTGCCGTGCTAAATATTTTGTATATTAATGTATTTGATCATGGCTCCATCCTTGCGGGTAGGTACTATGGCTACACCCATTTTACAGATGAGGAAAGTGAGACTCTGGGACCTGTAGGTAACCTGAATGGCAGGGAGAGTCAGAGGTGGTTCCTGAGTGGGCGCTGGCTGACCATACTCAGCTCTTGAAGCAGCCGATCTATCGCAAAGTCCCCCTTCCTGCTATTTCGTCCTTCCCTCTATGTCTTTCCTTTTAGTGCTCTTTCTTTCTGTTTTCCTCCTTTTCTTTGTGTTCATTGTTTCCTTGTATTTTCTTTTCTTCTTCTTCCTTGCCTCTTCTTTCCCCGCACATGGTTCCTTTGCTGTCTCCAAGGACATTGCCATGGGTGCCCTTTAGCCAAGGAAAGTGAATCTTACCTTCAGGTGTAGTTAGTGCTGACAGATCCACTGGTGTGGGGAGATGAAGGGCCGTGAGCTGGAGAAAGCGGCAGGCCGTGGTGACGGAAATAGTGCCCCGGGGGTCTGGCTGACGGGTCCTCAGCAAGGTGACCAGCCCAGAGCTGTTGTCAGAGCGAATTCCATCTCATCACACCTGCTACGATTCACAGAGCACAGGCTACATGCTGGGCTTTTACGTGTCTTATTTCCTCTGAGCCTCGGAACAGCTCTCATCGTGGGTGTCTGCGACAACGTTCATCTCACAGATGACGAATCTGTGTGCTATAGACTGAATGTTTGTGTCAACAGTTATAAACTGAAATCCTAACCCACAGAGAGAGGTATCGGGAGGTGGTATGAGGTCATGGGAGCACAGCCCTCGTGAACGGGGTTAGTATTCTTACCAAAGAGGCCCCAGAAAGCTCGTTCTACTTTACTTCCCCGTGAGGTCACAGGGAGAAGACACCATCTATGAACCAGGAAGTGGACCCTCACCAGACACTGAATCTGCTGGCACCTTGATCTTGGACTTCCAGCCTCCAGAACTGTGGGAAATAAATTTCTGTCACTTGTAAGGCACCTAGTCTGTGGCCTTTTGTTACGGCAACTCAAACAGACTGCAATACCAAGTGTCAGCGCTATGATAGGAGAGAGGACCCAAGGCTGCCCAGGGGTGAGTGGTGGGTCAGCAGTGGCCCCTGCCCTGGTTGGCACTTTTTACTATGTGACATTGTCTCCTCTCTTATCCAGGAGCCTAAAAGAAGAAAACGAAAAGAAATTAAGAGAAATGATGGCAATGTGAAAATCAGAGATGGTCATCGTGAAAGAGAACTTACTTCAAAGATGAGAGATTTGAACCCTGGGAGGAGAAAACGCTTGATGGACACTTAGAGGCCACACCGTGGGCTGGCCACAGACCCTGGGCATCACTGTACCACTCTCTGGAATCTTCTCTAGGCCAATGCTGCCCTGGGAAATGGGCTACAAGGCAGCGTCTGCAAGAGATAACCCTTTACGGTGCAGCTCCCACACAAGTGTGCGTGCACACCACACACACACGAGTCGTGGGAAGTGTTGGCTGTATTTCACTTCACTGCATCTAACCCGATGATTCTGATATTTCAGTACGTGCTCGTATGGTTGCCGAAAGCCGTCCCCTAAGTTCACTAGTGCAGAGAACCAGGGGTCTGGTTTCATGCAGGTCTCGCCACGTTACTCACCTGGGAAAGCTCATCAAGCACTATGGTGTCAGTGCCCCACGGTGAGCTGGCTTCACACACACACACCTTCTCTTTCCTTATATCCTCATTAGCCAAGACTGATTTCTCAACCAGACAGTCAGGGGTGTGCTTTGGGACAAGGGGTTGCTGTTAGGAGCCAGACTTTTCCATGATGAAATGTTTATAAGGTGATAGCTCCACACAGGGTCCTCTCCCTCAGATTCATGTACGTCGTGATACAAACCACTGCGATCTGTCCCTATTTGTTTTGTTGGCTTTATCTTTTTTCCACTCCTCACTGTCTTTTCTTACGGTAGTGTGGTTTTCCTTAAATTCCTCAGTTGAGTCAGGCTGTTTTTAGGCTTCGGTGCCTTTACTCATTTGTTTGTTCTGCGTGGAATGGCTTCCTCTCTTTTTGAAGACAACTCGAGGACCTCCCCTGAGCATGTCACCTCCCTCCACACACACAGTCCGCCCTTTTCCGAGGGCTCACCTGCTCTCCTCTCCAGCACTGTGCATGAGGTTCCATCTTAGCCCTTTATCTCCCTCTAGACCAATGATTTTCTTGGATCTGCATCTCCTCCAGGTGCTCAGGAGTTGCTGGAGAGGATGGATGGTGCCTGATTCATCCCTGTAGCCCTGACACAGCACGTAAGGCTTGGCATGGAGAGGTTTTTGTGAAGGCTGGTTGAATACATGAAAGAACAAATGAAAGGTCAATGAGTAGCAACTCGATACACCTGGGATGTGCTCCACTGAGCTATAGCTGCAGACTTTTGGGCACCACCTCCATCTGGAAGGATGTGCCGACCTTTATTTATCTGCCCTGGCCCCTGAGTTCTGGCCCTTGGAGCGCTGGCACCTGAGAACATACTACTGCCGCCACCTCTTTCCCTCCTCTTGTGCTGCAAATGGATCCAGAGACGGATCAGGTCAGAAAAACCCAAAGACCTTCCGCTGCGATTCCGTACCTGGGTCGGCGTTACTGTGCAGTGTTTTGCCTCCAGAGGACTCGCCTGTTCCTAAGTCATACTCAGCTGATGCTCACCTCATCTCTACGCTGAGTGCACTGCATTGTATTCAGTGTAACAGCAGAGCACCGTCGTTCAGTCTTCAAATGCACCTCCGACCGCTTCTCCGCTGCGTGCCGCTGAGTGCTACAGAAGCTCTCAAAGGCTCAGTTTCCTTGTCTGTCAAACAAGGGACAGTAATACAACCTCATCGCGTCTGAGAAAAATTAAATGAGATAGTTGACAGAATGTTCCTGGCCTACAGTGAATGCTCCATGTTCATGGCGTGTGTGCTTGTTTATTTGGATAAGGGTCATTCTTTTTTCTTTTCTTTTCTTTTTTTTATTAAATTTATTGGGGTGACAATTGTTAGTAAAATTACATAGATTTCAGGTGTACAATTCTGTATTACATCATCTATAAATCCCATTGTGTGTTCATCTCCCAGAGTCAGTTCTCCTTCCATCACCATATATTCGATCCCCCTTACCCTCATCTCCCACCCCCACCCCCCTTACCCTCTGGCAACCACCAAACCATTGTCTGTGTCTATGAGTTTCTGTTTCTCATTTGTTTGTCTTGTTCTTTTGTTGCTTTTGGTTTATATACCACAATGGAATAGTATTCGGCGGTAAGAAAAGATGATATAGAAACATTTGTGACAACATGGATGGATCTTGAGAGTGTAATGCTGAGTGAGATAAGGGTCATTCTTGACTCTGAAGGTCTCACACAGTGACAGTCAGCCTGTGAGACCCTGAGCAGGGGCCCGGTAACACCAGGTCAGGCTTCTGACCTACAGAGTAGTGAGCTGATAAACAGGTGCTGTTTGGTGCTGCTAAGTTTGTGGTGGTTTGTTACGCAGCATAGCAAACTAATTCAAGAGTGTGAGGGAGCCTCTCTTAGACTGGAGGTAGGGAGGCTGGGATGCATCTGGTGAGGTACACACTCTGGTGTCTGCTATTGGTGACAGTGGTGGCGGAGTCCCAGAGCGAGAGTTAGCCATGGAGGTCCTTGCAGGAGGTCAACTCTTGGGGGACAACCATTGGCTAGAGGTACAATGACTATTCCCACATGGAGAGGGTCCACTCATGGCCAGGTCTGGGCCATCAAGGGCTGGTTTTGTTAATTTATCTGGTCAGCCACAGAGCCCTTGAGAAGGAACAAGACTGATATGTAGTGTCCGTGTTATTTGGCAGAGGGGATGTGTGTGTATTTGTGCACACATGTGCACGCGTGTACACATGTTGGGGGAATGGATAAAGGGGAGAGTCTCAGAGCCCGGCAGCACCCTGGCACTTGGCATCCATGTTCTCTCGATTTCAATTATGTGGGTTAATTCATACAGAAGCTCTTGAACCAGTGTCTGGTACACAGCAAGCTCTGAAGAATAATACTGCTTTTGTCATTATTGTTATTCTCTGCCAATGAACCCTACACCTGTCTCTAAGATTCGTAAGTCCTTCAGGATGCCCAAACAGTCAGTCCAGTGGTCCAGTCATGCAGGGGAATTCCCTTGGGATCCCAGTGCAAAGGCTCTGATAAGTCCTGCCACACAGAAAACTGTTTCAGCCAGTATGGTCCGTACACATTTGATTTTTTTTTTTTTTTTTTTTTTTTTTAATGACTGTTGGCCTCTTACAGGAATAGGGTTTTCTATGTGTCTGGCGATTTGATTTCTCCTTCCAATTCAGTGAGGCTTTTCTGAGCTCTGCATAGACAGGCGTCTCTCATTTTGTCCTTTAACGAAGGAGGAGGTGAGCAGGGTAATTCATTCCTCAGCAATTGCGACAATTACATGTGCCCTCTGCACAGCTGTCTAGATCTTGTAAACACCTTTCCACAGGCTCACAATGATCGCGTAAGGTTAGTTCAGTGCTCCACTGTATTGTTGATGGAAATGTGTTTCAGAGAGCCTGTGTGACTTGCCCCAAACCACAGAGCTCGAAGGTAATGGAATGGGGCATATGCTTTAGTTGCCTCAATTTGCAACCCATGCCCTTTGAAATATTTCAGGGTGCCTCTAAAATTAGGAAGTCCAAGTAATTTATAAATTGTGACTTGGGCTATATATACGTTCAGATGTAAAAGCAAATCCTACTGATGTTCTGTGTAATTGAAACAAACCTCGGCGTGGCCCACAGAGGGGGCTGTGTGTAGGCAGCGATCCGAGGTGAGGGGTGTGTTTGCCATTCCTGATGTGAGCCGTGGCCTGGGCTTCAGGCGCCAGAAGATTCTCCACTGGAAAGAGAAGATGCCAGAGCTTCAGCAGATGGGCTGTTTGCCTCTGACGGAAAAGAACAACATTGTATCAGCATCTACTGGGGCTTTACAAAGCCCAGGTAGAGACAAGTGTTGACTAACCGACCATAGGAGAAAAATTAAGTGAGCTCAATCTGTTTTTTGAGAGTCAGTGTCCGTAGAAGGATTGCCACGTGGTTGTTTGTGGGCACCTCTCCTCTCCACCACGGCAGGTTTTCACCTGGAACCACCAGAGCCTGCGCTGCCCCTCATCTCTGCACTGGTCCTGGCGGGCTCTCCAAAGGACACGCAGTGTGGCATCACTGTATTCCCAGCCCTCGGCCCCCAGAAATAACTCCTTGCTCTCTGAGTCTGGGGAGGAAAATAACTTGGTTTGTGTGAGGCATTTAGGTTGCGTTGTTGCCTGTGATTGTGCTGTTGTGTTTTCCTTACTGAAAAGAGAAAGTTAACATTTGTTCCTCCAAACGAGTCTCTTCTCCATCTGGAATCAATGGGGGGCCCTCAGCGGATCACCCCTGAGGACTGGCTGATGTTTATAGGATCTTAATCCTGGGGGGGAGGGCTGGCTGAGGAGGCTGGTAATGGGATAAGAAACCTCTCCTCTCCAGGGCACCAGCTGGAACCCAGCCCAGGCTCCTAATGAGGGGAAGTTTCCAGCTATCCGGAGGCTCACTCTATGAAAAGAGGGCTGAGCCCAAGGTGGCTTCTGCTCCCCCCACCCACCCTTTTCCTCCTTCTGGTTCAATGTCAAGGAATTCCACATCAATGCCAAGGAGGCACAGGGACTCAAGGATAATCTGGCAGTTATCAGTTTGGCATGGGTGAGATGGGAACACGTTTCCTCACCAGTAGAAGAGAACCTACTGTGTGCCTCACACTGTGCTGGGCAGGGAACACATTACTTCATTTAACCCTCAGAGAGGGCCCATGAAGATGGTAGTGGTACCTCAACCGGTACAGATGGAGAAACTAAGGATCAGAGAGGTTGAATAATTTGCCTAAGGTTGCACAGGTAATACACCTTTCTGATGACAGAAGCTATAGTCTTTTCAGTGTTTACCGGCAATACTGGGTCTCTTAAATGTTGAATGGTCTAGCCTGGAAGCATCTTGCCCATGGTGGGATAGGATCCACGCACGCACACACACACACACACACACACACACACACACACTCACTCACTCACTCACACACACACACTGCTTTCATCAACAGCAAAATTCAGCATTCAAACCATGTCATAATAAATACCCACAAAATGATTACAGGTTCATGGCTTATAGCAGGGGATAGCATTTTCCTCCCTGAAAGTGGCCAAAAGCTAGTAAACAGTTTTCATTTTGCTGGACATATGGTCTCTGTTACAACTTCTTAACTCCACCATCCTAACATGAAAGCAACTATAGATAATACACTAAAGAAAGGGCCTTCCTGTGCTCTAAAGCATTTAATTTACAAAAACAGGTGATGAGATAGACTGCCTATGGGCCAGTTTGTCAGTGCTTGACTTAGATCAATCCTTCTTCCATTAGGATAAACCAGGGAAGGCTCCCTGGAGGAGGTGCCATTTTAGGTAAGCCTCAGTGAACAGGCGGAATTTGGAATATGAATTTAAGAGAAGGGGTGGGCGTTACAAAACAGAGACCGAAGTGAATGAAGGCATGGGGCAGGAGAATACAGCGTGAATCTAGAAATGGAGAACGCTTCAGTGCAGGAGGTCATCCGTGTAGGGCAGCCAGCAGTGTGCAGACACGGCCCAGACGACGTGCAGGCCCGACTTCAGGAGAAACTGAATGCCAGGCAGAGGGTCTCCAGTACGTCTGCAAGCTCTGCCAGTTTTACCAATGTTCCAAATCCTTCATCTGTAGAAGAGGTGAGAACTTGAATCGCCAATGGTTTGAAATGAAGTTAGGGTAGGAAAAATTACATTATGCAGCCACAGGGAAACCTGTGTTTCTGGAATCAAGTGTGGGTAGTCGGCCTGGTCGTAGAGATGGGAGGTGAAGGACCAGTGAGGAGAGACACATAGAGTAAAAGGCTGAAAGTTATGCAAAAATCGAAGATCAGGCTGACCTTTGTGAAAAAATACAGCCCCAGCAGAGTGACCTGAGACCACTTACTTAACGTCTCCTTTAACGTTAAGTTAAAGTGAGTGATGGGTACCATTCAAGATGTAGTGAAGATGACAGGAGATGGTACAAAGAATGCATAAAGCCCATGTAGAGGCATGTTAAGACCCAGGTATGAGGCCGTCTCTCACCTAAGACCAAGGAGCGTGCTTCATTCACAGCAGGCACTGTGGATTTGCTGCCCTGACTGCAAGGTGAGGACAGTCTACCTTCAACTGGGGTGTTTGGGGGTGCCAAGAGTCAGTGGGAGGGCGTTTCTGTTTTACTTGGGAAACCAGGAGGAGCAGTGGCTGTATATCTACACCCCGTTTGTTTTCTACACATCAACTCTCAGTTAAACAGCCCAAGTCTGGCTGTTCCTCTCAGCCTGTGCGTGGCCATTTCCCACCGCCAGGAATGCCTTTTCCTGTCTTCTTCCCTCTGCACTCGTCCAAGGCCCCGGCCAAAGGCTGCCTTCCTGTGAAAAGTCTCCTGGGCTCTTTCAGGGACTCTGTCAACTCTGGCGCTCACACTCCAATGCCATTGGTGTTTTATGGCCCTGGAGCCACCAATAAAACTCAAGTTTCTCAAGAGCAGGTTTTAGTTACCTTTGTGACAACAGCCACTGGTATTTCCATGTTTTGCACAGATTTGGTGCCAATGATTACACAGACTGAAGCATGAAAAACATGTAGTGTAAAAAGCTACTATTTCTTGGTTGGTTTGCATGACCTTGGCATCGTGCTAGGTGGTTTTTTGTTTTTTTTCCAACATCTAATATTTACAACACCCAGTCTGTAGGTCTCATTTTCCTCATTGACAGGAGAGGAAACCAAGGCTCACTGTGACAGTGTCACAAACCCTGTGCTCAAGCTTGAACCGTGAGTCTCAAGCAGCCTCTCTCCTTTCACAGGACTTGGAAATAAAAACACACAAACAAACATGCTCCTTGGCACTGTTCCCTCATCCAGAGCTGTGCCCAGTCAGAGGAACCATTCTGAGCAGTGTCCTTGGAGTTCATTGTGTCAACGCTGCCACACCTTAAATGCACAGGGAGAGCTAATCGACCCGACACAGCTCAACTTCTCCTGCACTTGAGAACTCACGTTTCTCAACCATGAAGGATCTGAAAATGGAGACATCATCCCAGGGCACGAATTGGAGTGGGAAGGGGCCAACAGTGTCATCCTCGATCCAAGGGGGCACGGGGACTGTTGCATTGAGTGTCTGGTTTATAGCTTGCAGTTAGTCAGCGCCAAGTAGCCTTTGCACAAAGAAGGAAGGTGCTGCTCTTAGCTTACGCTGCTGGGCGGTACCAAGACCAGGAGGACAGGGAGGAGCCACCGAGTCTCCGTGATGACCTCTATGATGGGCAGAACCATGGTTCCCTACAACTGTCCCCATCCCAGTAGAACTGTGAGTATGTTAGAACCCAGTAATATGTAGAGCTTTGTAATGCCTGTGTTGGAAGACAAGACTTTACAGGTATAATTAAGTTAAAGACCTTGAGATGGGGAGATTATCTGTTTGGCTCTGAAATGGAATCAAGGCGGAGGGAGGGGGTCCTTAAAACCAGTGAGCCTTTCTCAGCTGAGTGCACGGTCGGCGGAGGAGTGTCTACAAAAGCAGGGTCAGGCAGATGCAATGTTTCTGGCTTTGAAGAAAGAGTGAGGGGCCCCTGAGCTGAGGGACATGGGAGTCGTTCCTAAATGGGAAAAGGCAAGGAAACATCTTTTCACCCAGAGCCTTCTGGAAGGAGCACAGTTCTGCCAGCACCTTGATATTAGCTCAGTGAGAGCCGTGTCCGACTTTGGTTTACAGAACTGTGTGATCACATGTTTGTGTTGCTTTAAGCCACTCAGTTGGTGGTAATTGGTTACAACAATGGTAGGAGACATACAAATGCCCACTCCTTTCCATCCCCCCCACACAAGCCCACAGCCCCATGACAGAGCAGGAAGCTCACCACAGCCATGACCTTCTAGCGCATATGCACACAGTCTGTAGAAGCGTTTGACATGGGCAGAACTTTCCAGAAGGGAGCAATGAAGAGAGGCCTTCCAGGGATGGAGAGATGAGCTCATCCACCCCATGTGGTTGAGCCCAAAGGACATTCACTTCCTTGAAGTCGCACAGTTTAAATTCGCAGACAGCATGGACTAAGGGAACATGTTTGGAGCTGTCAGTCAGTCAGACGTGTGTTCAGAGCCTGCTTTATTCATTAGCTGCATCCTCACCTACAGAGCCTTGTTTGAGGATAACAGCATTTATCTTCTGGTGGTTCCGGGGACTGCACAAGTCTATTAAGTAACCGTTGCCACTGGAACCTAGTAGGTGCTCAATGAATTATATTGTTTTTATTATTTTGCCGTTGCCCTTTAGATTGGGATTTTTGTCCCCCCACCCCCGACGAATGATGGACACAAATCATTCAGGTACTTCACAGGGGGTTAAGTGATAACTAGCAATGCTATGAAAGTGCAATATTTCCTTTCTTAATTTCTGAAAATGTTATTAAAATAATAGATGAATATAGTTTGAATTATCAAGTGATAATACAAGAAGTATAACAAACAAACAAACAAACAAACAAAATATTTCTTCTCTATTCAACCTCAACTCCAGATTCCTGCTTTCCAGAAGCTGTCACTTCATATTCATACTGAGACACACCGTCCAGTGACATTTATTTATTTATCCATGAGAATCCTTTACTCCCAACGTTTTACTTTAGGACACCTGTGTTGTACTCAATAGCTGTGGCACCAAACCTTCTCATGAGTACACAGACGAGTGGTATTTCCTTGGCACAAACCCCAATCTCTTGTGTCAAGGAGAAAGAGACTGAGATACTGATGTCCTACTATGTGCCGGATTTCACATTGAGCAATGTGCCCATTTTTTATCTCATTGGATTCCTTCAACCTCCTGTGGGAATTCTCATCGTACCAATTGCAGGCAGAAGCCAGGATCATATGACTGTATGGTGAGGTCCCCTGCCTGGGGCTACATAGCTAATTAACAGCCAAACCGGGTTCTAAAGGGAGGTCTGACTGATTTCCTCTGCTCATGGTCTTCCCACCATCCCATGGTCTATCCTGGTTGTCACAGCAGATTTACTGAGGCTGTATTGGCTGTCTGACTACATCAATACTGGGGGCTAGAAACTTACTTACCATCATCATGTTATAGCCGAGAAAACCTTCACTCACGTGGAGGTGCTATGTAACTTGATTAAGATTACCCTACTCATCAGTGATAGAATTGGTATTCAAACCCGACAACCGGATTTCAGACTTCGCATGCTTCACCGCGGGGCTAGAAGCCATCTTCTCTCTTTCTCCTCTCCCTTAAAAGCCGGTATGTTCCGAATAAACAGAATAAAGTTCAAACTCCTTAGCAAGGCATGCAGACCTCCTCATCTCTGGCCCTTGCACAGCTCTTGTCCCCCTTTTCCATATAGCACAAACCTATCAAGAACCCATTGAATTCCTTACAGAGCCAGGAACCCAGACCACGTGGTTGTTGTCTTTTTTCTTTCAGCGTTTGCTTATGTTGGAGGCTTTTGCACACCCGGCTCACCCACATCTCTCAAGCTGCCTGGGTATCGTCAACTGATCTTTCAAGACTTTGGAAGGATGTCAGCTCTACCACGAAGACCACTGTGGCCCATCGCTCCAACTGCAGACCCCCGCCAGGATAAACTGGAGAATCTCACTGGGCTCCTGAAAAAGCTGCTATGGCCCTCTTCCTACACACCAGTGTCCGTCCTTAATTCTCTGTTATTGACTTTCATCTTTCCTGCGTGTTATAAGTTCAACAACTGTCTGGTCAACCTCTACTTTAGCAACTCTAAACACAAACTTTGAAAGTGCTTCAAAATATTTGAAAAAAAAGAAGAGAGAGAGAGAGAGAGAGAGAGAGAGAGAGACAGAGAGAGACAGAGAGAGACAGAGAGAGAAGGCAGAGAAGGCAAGAAGGGAAAAAAAACACACACACAGAAATGTGAGTTGCAGTTGCCTCGCTAATCCGAGTCCCTTTTTATATTCGTGTTAACACACATATAAATATTGGGGATTCCTGTTGCTGAATTCAAGTCTGCAAGGCTGTGGTCGTTCATATGGTTACGTCATTTAAGAGGAAATCACTACATTTTTTAAAGAGGAGCCAGACGGAATACTGAGAAGTGTATAATGGGACAGAAAATAATAAAATCCAGAAAGCAATTGCCATAAGTGTAATGTCCACCTCCCCCAACACACATATCAGAAAAAGGCTCTGCGTGTGCTAAACCTGCAGTAGCTAAAAGTCATTAATTAAAACCATTTCCAAATCTACTTTGACCAGAATGATTAACCATGTTAATGGTTAATTGGTCTGTTATAAGAATTCTAAAGGCAAAATAATAATAAATATTATTGTCACACCAAACCTATTATTATTATTATTATTATTATTATTATTCTAAATCAATGGAAAAAGAAAACATAGGTGGACATATCCTTCTAACCACTAAGAAAATTTTAGACTGATGAACTAAAACAAACAAACAAAAAAAAATGAAAGGAAGAAAGAAAGAAAGAAAGAAAGAAAGAAAGAAAGAAAGAAAAGAAAGAAAACTTAGAAACAGTGGAACCAGTCCATCATAGTCTGTTAAGGAAAACACTTTTCTTTTATGTCAAATAAGAAGGCATTTCTCATAGTCCAGTCTAGGCATTCTCTCCAAAGTTGACTATGCAAACCCTTTTGGGGCTCTATTTAACATGAGGCTGTTTGTCTCCTTCCAAAGTTGACCATTTGCTACAAGAATGAAGACATTCCAGAGCCTTTTGTTCTGAAGAGGGTCTGCTCTTTAAAGCCAGGATGGAAGAGGGAAGTTGAAATCAGCCAAAGACCTGGCACAGTGAGACCCGTAAAGGACACCCACTCACAAATTAAAAAGTAGAGCAAATGAGCCACAGACGGCTGTTGCGCTACCAGGGACGCACTTGCTGCAGCTCCCAGTCATGTTTGTGACAAGCCTGAGGCCTTGTAACTTGCTTGAAGTCTGGAAATCTTCATCTGCGAGCACTTCCTGTGTTTAACTTGCTCACACACGGATCCTCTCCTGGCCCCTTTACAAACTCTTTCCTTGAGGGGAAATGGAAAACCCAGGCATTGTTTCAGGTTTGTATAAAGTCCTGCTGAGAAAACCTTACATTCCACACTTCTGGTTCCATGAAAGACTGTTTGAAGTGGATTCCAGGTACTGCAAATTAAAAAAAAAAAAAAAGTCTGATAGTCTTTTTTTGAAGGGAGAAGGGGGCAATTGCAGGAGGCTGACTTTTGTGTTTGCATGTCTGATGTTATAAGAAATCTTGAAGTTTTGATAGACTTAATTCCTACCGCAGGAGTGTATAAAATAGCAGGGTTAAACTGCCAACAAAAACCAGGACCACACCAGGAAAGCCACTGGCTTTCAAGTGGCTACCTGCCAGGTCCTCCCTGGCAGAATCCCAGCGAATGAATGAATGTACAATACCCCAATGTGTCAAGCTGGACATGGCCTTGCCCTGGTCTGGGCTAGGTCAGAGGGGGACCATTGCTCATCAACACACTGCCTTCCATGGCCAAGTATAGCTTTGTCCTTCAAAGGCAATGCCTACGAAGAGGAGTTTTCCAGAAACCCATTTATGAATTTGCAAACACCCTTCTACGCTTCATTGGTTTTCTCTGTGTATATGTGCGTGAGTGCGGGTGTCACTATTTTTTTCCTACCCAAATCCTTTACCGATTATGACAACTCACAGATCTTTCTTTGTCTTTTCCTAGTTGCTGCCGTTCAGACCAATTTTCGTCTTGCATATGATTTTAATACAAGTGCTTGTAATATGATTGCATTAACTGTTGAGCAATATCGCCTCAGCCGAACCAAACCACAGAGTTCTTTTTTTAACTGCACTGGGAATGACTGCGCTCTATCTGGAGCATTAATTCTCCATTAAAGAACACTGGGCAGAGAAGCCGGGTTTTAAGCGGTATGTAAATATGAATTTGGATGGCTGGGTGCAATGATGCAGGAGAAGAACGGGGTGGGGAGGTAAACGGTACACATTTTGCTCGGAGTCAAGGGAAGTTCTCCTTTCTCGCTTCAGAGATTCTAGTGACTTCCTGGAAATGGGCCCTCTTTCAAGTTTGGCATTTCATAGGATGGGCAGCGTGGCTTTTTCCTTTTTACTTCTCGAGAAGGGAATTCTGGAGAGTTCTGTGAGTTGGGGCTGGTGAGCAGAGGCAAGAAAAGTCTTCTGTGGTTTATGTAAAGAAATAACTCTTCATAAGATTCTGAAGGTAACGTTAGGATGGTCATGATGATGGTGACAAAAAGAAAAAGAAGGGGAGGAGGGGGAGAGAAAGATGATTTGGTTTGATTCCATTCTGTTTATCTATATATGAGTGTTAGAAATGTGTGCAATCAGTATAGAAACCATATGTCTCGGTTGTTTTGTTTGACTATTTGTTTCCAGAATAGTTTGATGTCAGAATTTCCATCCCATTGTCTTAATAAAACAAAAAGGATGCTACAAGTCCACTAATTGCAGGATAAAAACTGTATCCTTTTGACATGTAGTCTTTTGACATGGAAATATTCCAAGAATTGTTTTTGTCAGACCACGTACCTAGAAGTTTTCTTCTGATTCAGAAAATACGGTGACCCTGTCGTTTAGAGAAACGTGTGTACGTGTGTGTAGAGTGGGGGAGTCAGACAAAACCTAATTTATCTTCTGGTACCTGTTGTTTTGTTTGTTTGTTTTGTTTTGTCTAATTCTTGTTAGAAGAATAACACAAGCCACCCAAAACTTCTGGTTCATTCCCTAAGCCTCAAATTCAAATGGATGTGTCCTTTGTGTCTATTTGTTTGAATTTTTTTTTAAACATATTACGAGTATACAATATATGGGTATATATTTTTTTCTGTGCATTTTTTATCTAGGTTCACATTTGATGCTCTTTGCTTCACTTAGAGACTACAGATCTGATAAGGGTGACAAAAGGTGACCCCGTTCTTATAACTCCAGAGCAGCTGCTAATGATTTTGATGATTAAAAAAATGTAGTTCGTGGATCTGTCATTAACAATGATTTCATTCTTCCCCATTCCCCCACCTTCTTGTCCTTTGATATCAGGGCAGAGCCTTCTTCAGCTCTGAGCTGATGTGCCTGCAAAATGTCATCTGGAAATAGTCTCCTCCCCCTGCTTTGGATGATGTGGCCTGATTCTAGCGAGGAACACATTTGTGTACACTCTTCGTAAGGACTTCTCTTGGCAGTGACGCTGGTCAGCCCAGCTAAAGGGGTCTCTGGTTCCTGAAACTTGAAGAGCAGCCTGTGCTGATGACAAGCCAGGGGTTGCTACCCAGGGTCCCAGAGTGAAGACTTGCTGCTAAAGAGGCCCAGCCTTTTGAAGGCTCCCTGGGAGATCGGAAAATCTCTTTGAACCTACTCACTGGGCAATGCCTGTTCAGACTTGCCCCAAAGTCTGAGAGTACCTCCCTTTAATGAACCAAACTATAATGAGGACACTATACTATTTTCATTCAATACACATAAGATTAGAAGCAGGCTGGCAGTGATGTACCAGTGATATTTAACAATGGCTCTCTGGGGGGAAACAACCGTAAGTAGTAGCATTTGCCCCTTCCCATGGTGTAAATATACACCACCACTGCCAATGTTAAGCTACCGACATGACCTCCTTGAACGTGCAATAGGAGAGAGGTGCCCGCGGTTGGCTCTCACAAGCCAGGACTAGCTGACCCCTTTGCCACACTGCTGTGGATGCTGAAACAGAGGAGGGGAGGGCATCGGAGTGGGAGAGCAATGACCTAGCTTGGATTCCAGCTGTGCCCTTCCCTAGCGTAGACAAGTTACTTTGGGGTCTTCTGTTAGTGCCTCGGAAAAAATAGGAGAGTGTCTTTCCAGGTGGGAGTGACTGCCGTGAGGAGCCACCGAGGAAGGTTTCTCTGTCACGAATGACACTGACAGGCGCCTGGACTGTGCTGTGGGCTTCCCAGGAGCCCTCGTTTCATCCAACTGCACTTTCTGATGTGGGTGCTGCTATTATTCCCATTTCACAAGGTAAAATTTGAGTCTTGGGGAGGTGAAGAAACCTCCTCATAAAAGATACCAGCGCACTGCAGCATCTCTGCACAACCCTTCATTCCACTCCCCCAGGAGACGCTTAATAATTTTAGTTTTTAAGCTGGAAAAATATTCATTATAGGTAGATGAATATTCCCTTGGAATCCTGAAATCGGGACAGATATCCTCAAGAGAGGGAGGTAGCTATGACCCTCGGTCTGACACCAACACACATGGCATCGTTTATAGCCGTCTGTTGATCAAAGAGCCGTAGAGAGGAGTCAGGACCTTCATTCTTGAACATGGGGTTCATTGCTCCCAGGGGGCTATGGAGGGAAGCTCGCCAAAGCTCTGACTTACTTACATTTCATTCCTTAAGGAAGCAATGAAGAAAGGTCACAAATGTGGGATTGCCAGACCCTAGCTTCTCCCCCATCTCGTCCTTTACTAGTGGAGTGAACTTGGTTGAGTGACTTCCCTTATTAAGGTATCAGGAGAACCTCACCTGTAAATGAAAGATATTCATAAATTTTTCGTTGATTGTGTGTGTGCATGCACGTGTGTGTGTGTGTGTGTGAAAGTGAGAGAGAGAGAGAGAGAGAGAGAGAGAGAGAGAGAGAGCGCTCATATAATGAGTGTCAGCTGCTTGAGGGCAGGGGGTACGTCTCCTAGGCTAGCGTCTTCAGCATTTATTCAACAGTAATGCTGTCCCTATTTGATGAATGAGTGAGCCAACTGCCTGGAACAAACATCAGCACCCACAAGACACTTAATAGGTGGCAGTCATAGGTACTCCAGTCCCAAAGATCCAGTAAAACCACCTCAGACTTTTGGAAAATGACAGCTCTGTGGTTTTATAGTTTCCAAATCAAGACGAGATACATATTTCTTTAATGTGAGCATACTTTCAATGTAAAACAGCCTCTCCGAAGCGACAACAACAAACAGCTAATAAATTGGGAATAAATAATGTACAACACTGCAAATTGCAGCTCCGATAATCTATCATACATCTGCTATGGAGAACGCAACATAACAATAACCTTTGATGTAATTGGGCTCCTGAGCGGTAGCATACGCTTTATAATAGCCTCATTGACATTGTTTTGCACCCAAGGAATCAAATTAATGCCTCCTTGCATATTAAGCATTATGTGGTCCTGTCTGTCTTGGAAGTGCACGTGGGCTGCTATTAGCATTAACAGGAGTCAGGTCTGGGCGTGGGGTGTGGAGAGAGACCCTTGGGTTGCAGTGGAGAGGCCAGGCAATGTCCTATTGATTTCAGGGGGACTGTGTGTGCTTTGAAAAGCCTCGCAGTGGTTCCGGAGGATGTCTTTCCAAGTCTGGCTGCAATGTTAATAGAAGTGTCAAGTAATAACAGCTTAATTGTATGTGTGAGCGTGCAATATTGACACATACAGTATATCTCCTTCATCGTTTCCGCGAGCCACTGTGATGAACTCTACTCAGAACCCGAGCCACACATTAGCCGTGCTCATAAATACTGATCTGGCCAATTCCATCTCTTTGGCACCAGAAGGGCAGTTTCATTCTAGCTGCTTCAATCCTGGTTTTCGAAAGCAGAGTAGGAAAGCAGTGCTGAGACCACTGTCAGATCTAATGCATTTTTTGCCATCCTTCCCCAGGACAGTTTATAGCACTGTTCTCTCCCATCGGAGGGCAGGGCAGGGAACAGTGTCATCACACGGCACTGCAGTCCTCGCGAAGAGGAGACACAGAAGGTGAGCGCTTCCTTCTTCTCCAGAGAGCAGTAGTCTGTGTCCGGTGAGCCCATCTCCCTGCGAGTCCAAAGGTCGCCTCTGCCCCACCACTGACATTAGGCAAATGGACTCTGCCAACTAGCTTCTATTCATTATCCGGCTGGAAACCCAGCGTTCCAAGTACCAAGGCCTGGAAGCTGAGCAGCGCTAGGCAATTATCTGTTTTGAAGGAATACACTGATTTGACATTCTTAAGAAGTCACAGACGTCTGATTTCATAATATAATTTGTAGAAGTAAAAAAGGCAAGTTAAACATTTGCTTACACATATCATGTTTACATGTGTTCAAAGAACTTTCCAAAACTTTGCAGTCTCATCCAACTGCATCTTTTTTAAGCTCGCTTCGCTCTTGTAGGTTTGCAAACAAATTCCACAGCACATTCAACCGCAAATTGATTTACTTTTGGGGAATCTCCTTGAGTTTCACGACTTTCTTCTTGCTGTTTAACGTACACACAGATGCAAAAAAGAAAAAACAATCTCCTAACACAGGAACACAAATCTGGCACCCGGAAGAGTTGGTTTTTTTCATTTATTCTCAAAGTGAAGGGGAAAGCAGCAATGGAAGCGATCCAGATCACCAAGGAGTGTGCAAATGACTTCTTGGGCCCCGCCAGCAGTGTGACTGACAGCCGCGGCTCAGGGCAGCTTGCAGGAGGCGGAGAGGAGTGTCCCCATGTGAGGGAACCAGGATATCCAGCCTTCCATTACTCAGCCACCGGCGTTCACGACTGGAAACATCTTCCAGTGAGTTGTTTCCCATACCTCCCACTGGGTAATCAGTCCCTGAGTCCAAGTCCTGCATACTGTCCTTCCCTGTCTCTTGAATGCCCTGCTCTTGCTCATCCACACCCATGTCGCCCCGTCACATAGCACCTGGACACTGCCAGCACCTCCGACACGGTATCACTGCGTCCAGCCCCATTTCTGCCATCCGTGTCCTCATGGCTTCCAGAGGGGGAATCATAAACCGCACGTCCGATCCCAGTGACACCCTTGCTAGACTTACAAGGATTCTCCTTCCTTCCTGACGAAGGGCCCACTCCTTAGCATGACTTGACGGTCTTTTAGGATCAAGCGCCTGCTTTCTTTGACAAGCTCATCCCCGTGAGCACTGTTCAGTCTCCCAAGAAGTTCTGTTTTGCGTATATGCCATTCTGTCTACGCCACGGGGCTTTTGTACACTCTCTTCCATTGACCAGCAACATCTATCCTCTTGTCATTTTTTCATCTAGAAAACTCGTACTCATCCTTTGAAATCGGTTCAGACACACTTCTGGAAATCATCCGTGATGCCCTAGGCAGGGTCAGGACCTTCTTCCCTCTGTCCCAATCACCCTGCACTGCTCTACCACAGCACTTGCCATCCTATAGGGTTACTTGCCCCTTTACTAGTGTTTGTCTCACTAAGACTTATTTTTCATGAGAACTGGGCTGTGTCTATCATGGGCTTGAAAATTGTGTCTCGTTTAGGACCACATGTTGGTCACCTCTGTATGTACAACATCAAACAGGTCCTGGAATGCAGTAGGCACTGCAAAAAGGTCTCCAAATAAACGTGAATGAATTAGGTGATGAAAACGGACTGGTATGTAATAACTCGAAAGTGTATGGCTTGGACCCTTCTACCTGCCAAAGGTCCCTCACAAACTGACCCAAACTTATTGCAAGAGCCAGGCCACTGTTTGCTGTGGACTCTATGGCTGATGGGTACGGACACCGTTAACTCAGGGTCCTGGCAAAGCAATGTCATTACATTGACCCTCATATTTAGACTTTACCCTTCCTCGCCCCCCGACCCCCACCACAGCACCTGATGATGTGACCCACTGGAGCTGGAGGGGGGCCTCAGAGAAGGTGAGCACATAAGGAGAATGCTGTCACCCAGTGAAGGTGAGCACGAGAGAGCTGGAGAGCTGCATGGAGCGAGTGAGCGAGGGCAGGGTGCCTCTTCATCCCACTGAGCCGGCGCAGGGCTTATCTGGCCACGCGCCTCAAAGGTAGCGAGCCAATGTGTCTTTGGCTGGCATTTCAGGATATGCCCTGCCCCACACCCTGCTCCACGAGAGGGTGAAGCAGCTTCCCTCTGAGGTGGAGCCCCCACCTCCACATGTGCATCTCGTTAATTTTAGGGCATCTCCAGAAGTTTGGTGACAATGCCAAAGGCCAGGCCATCAACCAAAGGGCTCCACTGAATGCAACATCAGTGGCACAAAATTAAGAAGGCCGAAGTTTACCAACAAATACGCCTTTCAGTCTGCCAGACTTCTGTCCCTGAATAAAGGAGCATATGTCCAGCCTTTTGCCTTCCAAGGTTTCCGGTTTTGCTTTTTGTTTGTTTGCTTTCAAGAAGTTGGTATATAAGCCAGTGTCTGGGCCATAAAGGGTGACTCCGAGAGATCTCATTAGTTTGCAACCTGGTTGGCAGCTGGCTGCCCCGGGCAGCCCTCATCTGCAGCCAGAGCTCTGCCATTAAGGCTTGGAAACCCACAGCGTTAATAGGAACCAGGCAGGGAAAGTGAAGTTGAAACCAGGAACGTGTTGAGAAGGCTTCCAGCTCTGCTCAGCTGTGTGCGGCCTGGTTCAATCACGCGTTGCCGCAGCTCGGACTGGAGCCCCCCAGAGGACAGCGTTGGCAATGGGAGTCTGGGGCCCAGGATCCAGCTCTTTCTGGGTGCCTCCCTCCAAGCTGACAACTGACACAGACCCCTCCAGGGTTCCTGGGAGCCAACCCGGTGTTGAAACCCTGCCCCGCCATGTGACTCAGCCAGAACGTGAGCGATACGTTGGAGGTTTCCAGTCGATTCTTCAGACCAGTCCTCCCAGCTTTTGGAGAGCTGGGGCCGGGGGCAAGGCTGGACGGACTAGACGGGCCATTTGGCACAGAGCTTCCTCCCACAGGCCTGCAGACCTCCAGGCATGACTCGTGCCTGAAGGAAGCAGGCGTGGACACACACTGATCTCCAGGGTGGTCACCTAATTAGGATAATTAATTGGACACTATCTATCTGTTGTGTTAACTTCCAAAGCCCACCCCACAGCTGCACTTGGAAGAGGAAATGAACGGAGAGGATGGCTTTCTGCAAGGCTGTGGCCTCATGGCCTCTCAGGTGCTCCAACATTTGCTAAGGGGCATAAGCTACTATCCTGCCACTCACACGCATGCCGCCTTGGAATTTGCATGTCCCTGAGGATCTCAGTGTCACTGCCATTCAGAAGCACAACTTCCAGCCTCCCTGCAGCTTGGGGCACCCATCGCCGAAGCTCTGTGCTTCCAAAGTGAATGCAGCTGCTCTGGTCAAAGGGGCATCAGGGTGGATGGGATGGGGGTGCTGGGGCAAGAGGGAAACCCCAGTGCAGCCCCAATCATGACTAGTCTTCAGGACATAACAGAGTGAAAGGTCCTCTTGAGGATGGGAGTCTTCAGGCCTGGCAACATACATGACACTAGTACATGTGAAGTGAACGGCTAATCAATAGCTCGGTTTTCTGCTTTTCCCTTTGTGACTTTTACTTTGGGTTTGTTTTTCTTTGTGAAACCCCCTGATTCAGAAAGCAGAGCTGTCAGGTGATCTCATAACATGCACAAGGGTGCCACCCATCCTATTCTATGTGTGTGTGTAAAAAATGTATATATGTATATATATATATGTGTTATGTGTGTATATGTGTGTGTGTGTGTGTGTGTGTGTATACACACATGTATTTCCCTTTAATAATTCCCTTCAATTATTTTCATTGTTGAAAAACTGGGAAAATACTGAATACATGAGAAAATGCAAATTATTTACAATTGCATCACCCAGAGTTTAAAAACTGTTAACATCCTGATGTACTTTATTCTTCCAGCAAATATTATTTTATGTATTTGAGATCACACTGAATAAACGATTTTATACATTTTTTATCAATTAATGTTGTATTGAAGGTAGATTTATTTTCCTCCTTCCTCAGGGACACAAATCTATTTTAGGTCAATTTTAATTTTTCTTAATAAAGATAAATTTTTACATAATTTGAGAGAAAGGAAGAGGGAATAGAATTCCTGAGTTACTTTTAGACACTTCATTAACTGACATCTGCCTGTTCTCTGGATTTCTACAGCCTAGTGGTAGTTTGAACCAAAAGGAATAAAACCACCTGCTATCCATGCCCAAAATATAGGTCAATTTTGCGAAAGGAAATTAGCTGCGCTGAGCTGAACTCCCTTACAGAAGGGTCACGTGAGATCCAGAAGGGTGAAAGGAGGCAGCCAGGAGACAACAGAAAGACCCCTAAGCCCTGCTCCTGACAGCTCGGGCAGGAGGCTGCCTGGGTGTTTAACTTTCCATTAGCTATTTTGCTGTTGTATTTATTTACTGATTTCAGCAGTGTGAAAATCCACAGGTAAGAGATCACCTTGCATTCCAACTATAAATAATCACTATGTTTCTTAACCAAATTAACACTCCTCAGACCAGGCCTAGATGGAAGTTCCATTAGATATTTTCAATGGGCCTTGCCATAATGAGATGGGGCATTTTTTTTTTCTCTTGCTGTGTATGCATGAGTTTTGGGAGAAGGTTGTCTACAGGGTTGGATTAATAAAATCAGAGGCAAGCTTAAGCCTACTATGATATCAGACCTTTATTTCATTTTGGTCAGAATAGATTTTAAAAACAAACCAACAAACGAACAAAAAACACACACCTCTTCTTGGTTGAGCATTCAATTTACCAATTTGTAGATCTGGTCGTAGATGGGCAGATATATGAGAGTTCATTTTATCCAGGAACACTTGGGAAAATTCCAAGTGATTGTCTTTCATGAACTACTCCTTTGTGCCAAAAACCATGCCAAACAAGACAAATTCAAAGATGAGTTATGTCCCAGACTTGCATCCAGGAACTTTGTGGCCATGTAGCTATAAAAAAAAAAAAAAAAAAGTATCAAGAGCTGTGATATTAATCCATGTTAGAAACTGGAAAATACCATAAGTGACGAGCAGCTAAACCCTTCTTCTCTCAATGCCTCCACGTCATCTTTAAAATGAGGCCAGTATTAGTTCCTGTCTGTGAGGCTGGTGTGAGAGGTAAATGTGACCATGACTACCTGTATACATCAGGTACTCAACAAAGAGTGACCAAAAAAAATAAAAAGCTAGTGTTATCATCATAATCATTGAAGGACTCCAGGGGCAATAGCACATCTGACTGTAATTCACGGTGGTACTGGTGACTTTTCCCTGGGGGGGTCTGCACAGCTCAGGCAGTAGGCCTACAAACAAGGAAATCCTTCAGCACCTGCTTCTTCCCAGGTGTTACTGTCAACACATTTTCTCTAACTGGACAAGCCGTTGTCCCCTTAAATAAGCCAGGGGTCTAAGGTTAGCGAGCAGGACCGGCCTAGAGCACTCAGATCAGGGAAATGAGTCCGACTGGAACCCAAGGCCAGCTGATGTCCAGTCTCCATGCTCAGGGCTCCATGCCACGCTGCCGCTCACCCTGTCTCTCATCAGACTGGGGACAGGATTCCATGAAGTCATGCATGGAGGCAGCCAGTATGGACAGGGTCAGCTGCCGCTTCTAACGGTGCACACATTCTTCCATCCAGCGGTGCTCGGCACGTACTATAGGCCAAGATCTATAGTGGGCACTGGAGAGCACAACCGCATAACTAACTCCCCACCGTGTTTTATAGGACGCTATAATCCGGAGGAGAAGAGGGCGGGTAGACAGTAAATGAAGCTCAGTCTAATCAGCTTAATACACACCCCCACCACCTCTTTTCTCCTGCTCTGGATTGCTCTCCTGTCTCTCACATCTTTTGTGAGATCTGTGTTTGGATAAAGCCTTGAAGTTTCAGGTCTCCTCTGGCCCTTTATCCCACAGCTTTCTCTGCTGACTTATGTCCGCAGGACTTACTTAAGTCCTTCTGCCAAAAGACGTTCTCCTTTCTAAAATTCTAAAGAGGAATTACAGAGCCCACTTCTTAAGATGCACATGGCACTTTTATCATACAATTCTTAGCTTTGGCTTAGACTTACAGTTCTCCGTATGACTTAAGAGGAAAAACTCTAGTTTCCATTTCTCCAGGCACTGTCAACGGTGCACAGTAGGCAGTTAGGTATGTTTTGATTTACCAACTTTGAAACCTTCTAAAAGTGAGTCACGGAGGTACATGCAACTCTGGAGAGCCAGAGGCTGGCGTTGCACGGCCTGGCCAATCAGAACGCGTAGATCTCTAACACCTTGTGTGCCTAAAAGGAACCACTGAGATGTGATTGATAAATGAGTCAGACCTCAGACTGCCTTCCGGACGACTGATGACCTTGTTTTGTCTGGAGTGAGACGGGGGAGGCAAGGGCAAGCTTGAGTGTGCCATAAACAGGATGTGTCCATGAGTGCAACCTCTCCACATTAGCAGGTCAGCCCCAGCGTGGGGATGGAATGTTGCCCAAACCAAACTGGGCAGAAAGCCGTCAATGCCCTCTGTCTAATCAGCCAACATGATTGGGTTGCATTGGCTGGTAGGGGTCAGACCGAAGCAGACCTATTTTAGCCCTTCATCAATTCATGTGTGTGTGTTGCCAGTTTATTCGCTGGATGAGCTTTCTTGTACCATCAGCTTGGGTCCTCGGTGAATCTTTGAATGCCAATCTCAAGCAAGGGAGCAAACAGCTTTCCTAGGCCAGGGAAACTGTCCCATGAGTCAACAGAGAAACAGTTGCTGCCATCAGCCATGACTTTGTTTGTTCTTTGTAAATTCAGATGCAACATTTTCACCCTCTGGGCACTGACTCATTTAAAAGGGTGAGGTCTGCAGACGTCCCCAGGAGCCTGGGCCCCAGGAAGCACAGAGCTGTGGGACCAGCTCAGGGTCTTGGGGAGTTCTTATGTTCAAGCCAAAAGAAAGGGCCAGGTTCACGCTGGTGCCTGGAGAGCTTGGTGACCCCTTTGGAATGAGAGCTATGACCATTTGCACAGATCTGGGTGAAGGACAAATATGTTCCCCTTGGAAGGTTTCTCTTGGCAAAAGTAAAGCCAGAGTAAGCAGTGATCTTGTGCCCATCCCCTGAGCACACTCTGCTCGCATGTCTACCGGTTGTCAGGGACCATGGGAGGGTGGATGAGGAATAGACTTATTGGGCAAAGCCTCTGTCCTTAAGACACGCAGGGCTGCCCACCAAGCTTGGGATGACAGTACTGAAGGCACATGCAATAAATGATGGTTCTGTGAGGAATGGCGTGGCCCAGGCTTTGAGGTCAGACAGAAACAGGGTCCAAGCCCAGGTCTGTCCTATTTTTAGCTATTTGTCCTTGGGTATAGTCTTGCTTTCAAAACCTGAGTTTGAAGTTTTTGGTGTTTTTTTTTTTTTTTTTCCCTACTACAAAGCATAATATTATGTAAAGTGTGCAAAGCACTTAGCCCCCCAGCCAGCACCTAATACCTGCTAAACACACGTGAGCTTTATCATTCTCACCGTGATTGCTATGACCATCATCATCACCATCATGGTCACCATCTATACTCACAGCTTGAGAGAAGCCTTCACAGTGAAAGAGCTAATCAAGCACAGTTTTGAAAGACACACAAGGATTGCCAACGTGCCTGAAGGCAGAAACACACCCAGAGAGAAGAAAGAGTTTGTGCAAAGACTCGGGGTACGGGGCGGAGGAGAGGGGCCTTCAGAGATCAGTGGCAGTTAAAGTGACGGGAGTGAAACGTGGATTTCTGGAGGAACTGGAGAAAGCGGTGTTGGTACCTGGGTCTTGTGAAGAGCTGAGGCATGGCCTGACGGGTCGGGATCAAACCATGAGAGGTCTGGAATGGTACACTAGGGAGCACACATACTCTGCTGGGAAGAAGCGGAAGTCACTGACAGCACTGGACCGATGCTTAGCGGTGGTGAGGCAGCGGGGGCTGGAATGTGGGTTGGAGGAGACTTTGAGGCCTGCGTATCTAGAGAAATCAAAGAGAAGAAGTTACCTAAAGAATAGAGTGAATACTAAGAGCAGCCAGCCAGGAGAAATGCAAGATGGGGGGCTGGGGTTTGTCCTCCAGCCTTAAGACGGGTTTCTTTCCCTTGCACCACCAGCCCCCCCCAAAAAAAAAAAAAAAAAAAAAAAAGCCTTTTCCTTCATCAGTTCATGAAACAATGGAAAAGTTGTGATTGAGAAATATATTTGCAAAGGAAATTACGACTGCAGAACTGACTCGCAACATTCTTGGCAGATTTCAAATGTGGATTCTCTCTTCTGATGTCTCAGATTGATGGCCATGGGGAGACGGAATTCCATGTAGCTAGGAGAATCTGCTTCCAGAATCTTCCAGCAAATGACATCTGTAGGTCCAGATCCTTCAGAAGATCTGAAAGGATTATTGGGGGGTGGGAGGAGGGAAAGAAAAGAAAGGAAAGGAAAAACGTCTATGATTTTCTTCTTTGTGGACTAAGTTCTCTGGTTCCATTTAAAAGCGATTATGATTTAAAAATGCATGCCCCCAACTTTTCAGGAAGAGATCTGCTGTGTAATGTAACAGACCCCTGAAACATTGCTTTTCATTTATTCAGAACTTCTGCTACGAATATAGAGATGAAACCAGCATGCCTGCCTGTAGGGATCCCGCGTCCAACACAGGACCCAGGCTGGAAAACGCTGGAATGGAGGCGATACAGGGAGCAGAGTAGGAGCTCAGAGTAGCAACCTCATCGGCCTGGACAGGAAGGCAGAGCTTTTGCAGGAAGATGAAGATAAGCTGCCTGTGCCACAGTAGTGGAGATGCATTTGCCATGTGGTGACCATATTTTTTGAATCAAAAATCGGGATAGATGATCTGACACAAGGTCTGTCGATGGGACAGAATATTTGAAATCAAGGCTGTCCGAGGAAACCCAGGACATATGGCCACCATAACCCCCGATCATTATCATGCACAGATCGGGCATGGTTTGATCCACAGAAAAACCAAAGCCAGGATTCAGGCAGATAATTTGCATAAATACTTAACTACAGATGTGTAAGAACTGTATTTCCTGACTGTATCTATCAGACCAGGCAAAGGCTAAGGTCCTAAGTAATTCGTAGCGATCCTATACAAAGCCAGGCATGGCCAAATGTTACCATGTCAGGGCTGGAAAGACCATTAGTGACCACCCTGGTCTAAACCTCACCCTGCCACGTTAGGTGGAAAAAATTGGGGCTCATCCCCCCAAGGCATGTAGCTGTGATGGGATGGAGTTGGGGCTGGGTGTCATCCAAAGCTCAGCTGGTATTTGTTCCTTGCAGCCCTGCTGAATTTGGAGATACACCAGAAAAAAACCCATTAACTATGAAAAACCTAAACACACTGGCCTTAGTCCCACTAATGTGACATTCAGTAGATACCCGGCCCCCTTACCAAAAACCAGGGTGCCATAGTTGATGGCCTCGAGTCCAGATATTTCCAGGATCAGGATATCGATGGGTCTCCTCCTCGGGATGAATACGGGAGCGCCAGGCCATTTAAGACGCAGAGGAGGTGGTCGCGACAAAGGTGACAATACCAAAGAGTGCCAAGCACCATGTAGTGCTCTTCTTTTTTGCTCATAATTCTCCACTGGTGGTAAGGCTCTGCCAAAAAGAGAAAGGCTACAGCAAAAGAGTGGAGGGTTTACTTATGTGCATACAAGAGTCAGAGTTTAGTCTCAGCTAGGAAAGTGGCCAATCCAAAGTCCACTTGTCCTCCAAGGGGGCATCAGGGAGAGGTGGAAACCCATTTGATAACTCAGCCCACTCACCTCTTTCCAACTCAGGCGGACAATGAGCTCCAGGAGGGCTCGGTGCCAAGTAGCACTCAGGACCTCACAGGCTCCCAAAAGCATAAGTCGCCTGCCCAGCATGTGAGAAAGGCAGGGAAAGAAGTGGCTTCTCACCTGGGTCAACAAATATCAGCCCAGAACTCTGAGATGAAAATGCCTGACAGGTAGTCTGTTCCTAGTGTGGGTCTGGGCTGGAGAGGTGACAACTAATAAGGATCAAAAGACTGGCCATGCTTGGTCCCCAGGTGTCCCCCTCTGGAATGCCACCGCAGTCCCACCTGGAGCATCAGAGCTCTCCGTGAGCCTGTTGTCCAGGCTGGACACCACTGGTGCATTGCCGTTCCTTTCCTTTTCTCTCCTCTGCTTGGCTTCACTTCCCTTCACTTTCCTTTTCATTTCCCTCTTTCTGGGCTGACTTACAACAGTGGCTCGAATCAAGTATAAATTGTTTTCTGTCTAGGTGCTGGTAGGATCAGAGACACTCGCTAGATATATTGATCATTCTTAGCCATGTTTCCTTATGCCCACTCATCCACCCATCTCGCCATCCATCTCTCTTACCACCCACCCAGCCAGGCATTTATCCATTCTCCCCTTCAGCTCAGATCAGCAGGCATTTCCTGAATCACATATAAGTGCCAAGGACCCATGCAATAGACTCTGGCAATGAAGATGAATATGACCTAGACCTTGAATTAGCGATATCACTCAAAATCTAGAAGGCAGACTTGTGGTTATGTCTTGATAAGTGCCATCAGGGCTTAATAAGGGCTTGATAAGGGCAGTGCCTGGGGTGCATTCTTTCAGTGAGGCAAAGTTGGCCATTTGAAGGGAGACGGTGGGCAGGAAGCATGAAGTTGAGGGCTGGTAAGGTGAAAAAACAGAGGTATGAAGAACTGCCAATAGCTGGATATTTCTAGAGCATGGCATGTGAAGTGGAGAGTGACAGAGCCAAGACTACACAGCTAAGGAGGTTCCAAGTCAGAGTGGAAAATACAAGCTACCAGCCATTCCAACACATGTGTGTTTTAACCCGATCCTGTCACGCACCTAGGGTGACCAGCTCTCCTGGTTTGCCTGGAACTGAGGAGATACCCAGGATACAGGACTTACAGTTTCAAGGCCAGTGCAAACCAGGATGCAGTGATCACACTGCACATGTACTGACCTGTATGGTGGCAGAATAACGACCTCCCAAATGCCCACATCTGAATCCCTTGAACCTGGGGAGATGTTGCCTTATATGGCAACAGAGGCACTTTGCAGATGTGGTTAAGTTAAGGATCTTGAGATGGAGAGATTACAGCAGGCTCTGGAATCACCAAGGTCCTTAGAAGGGAAAGAGAAAGGATGCCCAGACTCAGAGATATGATGATGGAAGCAGCAGTCAGAGTGACACTTGCTGGAGGAGGCTGCAGGCCGATGGGTATGGGCCCATGCAATAGACTCTGCCTTTTCTAGAGACTGGAAAAGGCCAAGGACAGATCCTCCTCCCGGGGCCCAGAGGGATCTCAGCCCTCTGACACCCAGAATTAACCCTGTGAAGCCCACTTCGGACTTCTGATGTCCAAAACAGTAGCAGAACAAATGTGAGTTGTTTGAAGCCACTAAATGCATGGCAATTTGTCACAGTAACGACAGGAAACCAGTAGACTCTGCTTCTCTAAAGATACATCTAAGAGACAGGGGCCGGCATGCCTGGCTGCCTTTCCATCGCCACTGGGCACACCCTGGTGTCTGACAAAGTGTCATTGCTTTATTAGGTAGAGAAGGGGTTGTGGGAAGGACCAGAGCTCACTGAAATGCGGTCCACTTGTTGCTCGTCCAGCAGGGCTGGATGCCGGCAGGGGCTGGCGTCGGGTAAACGTCGGGTCCTGCCTTTGCCTCCTCTGTGCTAAGTCCACTTCCCTGGACCCTCAGGTTCACGTTCTTCTCTAAGATAAACTAAATAATTTGGATTTATCATTTAAACTTTACAAACATTTTAAGTGTTCTTAACTGATCATGCCTTCACAATGTATTTGTGGCTGAGCATGTATTTTCAAACGGGAGGTGACATCACCCCAAACAGGTTAAACGGGTTCTTGGGAGAATGGGGAAATCTCCCCCTGTGTATGTTTAAAGCACAAACATACAGACAATACATAAATAGATACACAGTATATCTGTGCTATTAACATTACATGGGGTGCAATTAGAAGAAAATGTCAAAAATGTATCCTTTCGAGTATTCTATTGAAGAGAATAAAGTTGAAAACCACTTGTCTAGTGAACACATACCACATATTGTTATCCATTGAAGTATTTTCAATGGCACAGGCAAGACGGCGGAACAGAGAAAGGGAGGGAAATTGCTGAAGTCAGACTGACAGAGTTTAATTTGATCCTTCCACTCGGCTATATGGTCCGCACCACTCTGAACTTGGTCTCTTTATCTGTAAGAAAAAGAATTCACTTCAAATTGTTGTTATTAGTATTTCATTATATAATGTAGATAGGAGAGAGAGAGAGAGAGAGAGAAAGAAAGAAAGAAAGAAGAAAGAAAGAAAGAAAGAAAGAAAGAAAGAAAGAAAGAAAGAAAGGTGGGAAGGTGGGAGGAGAGGAGGAGAGAGAGAGAGAGAAGAAAGATCTAGAATAAATTTACAGAAGCAGACGTAGATGCTATGGAGATAGAGATGGACATAGACATAAACACACAGCTGGCACAGAGCACATTCCACAGTGAGGACGTTTATTTTCTTTCTAAGCTTTTTGCTCCTTTCAAAACGTCCTCTTGGGACCCTTCTCTTGCTGTCTCCCACCCAGCCTACTCCCCCTGCCCCACCCCCAACCACCACCACCACCACTGCCACATATTTTTAAATACACGTGTGGAAATCAACATATGGAAACCTCTAGCTTCATTTCAGCCCCTGATTAGTTGAGACTAAAACATGTGGGTTTGATTATTCCAGAGCCCAGGAAGCAGACAACACAGGGTTCGGTTGACCCGTTGACCAATGATAAAAGTAAGGCCCACAGGGCGACTTGCCCAAGCTCCCCCTGCTGGTCAGTCATAGTGCTGCAACATTGTCACAGGGTTTCTGGCACCTTCCAATACCATGTCCAAATGCAACAGGAAGCTGAGGGTTCAGCATAGTGGCTCTGTTTTCCCGGACATACTCGTACCTGCATTATTACTACTTTGTCAACATAGACACTGCTTATGATCCCAAAGACGGACCTAGTGCAGAATCACCCCATCTGCCCACACTAAGAAGTGATACAAGAAACAACGCCATGTAGCTTGTTGGTGTTAGAATAAGGATCCTGTATCACGACATAGTCTTCCCTTTCTGAAGATCCACTGCAGGGAATATGTATCCAGACCAAATAAAGGGGATACAAAGGCTTCCTAAGGACATTTTTTCTTCTTTAATTTGGTGACCATTATGGGTTGTAATTCATGTTTTCCTCTTTGCTCGATCTATAAGGAAACTCAGAGTCAAATCTGTGTTATATCCCTAACATCGATAGAAGGTCATTCTTTCTTTTTTTAAAATAGATTTTTTCTTTATATGTCTTCCTGCTCTGCTCCTCTATCCTTTACAGACCCTGACAGGCTAAACTGCTCTCGGAGAGACTCACACCAGTGTCTATTCCTAGTGGAAGACCAGTGCTGTTCTCCCACTCCCCTCATTTCTGACTCCAACAGGACCGGTAGTCTGCCTTTCAATAGCACACGTAGGTCAATATCACACTTAGATCGGGTCCAGCAGCGACCACTTGGGCTTTGCTTCTTATTAGATTCCTGCCTTCAAACACTGATTACTCAAAGCTACACAAAAGAAAATACTGGGCTGAACCCCGGGAATAAGTCCTGTTCCCATTTCAGACCAAATACTCAGTGAAGGAGACCTTGGCCACTCAATGCAGGTGTTGTTGAAACTGAGCTGAATGGACACTCTAGTTCTGGATCCCACACACTACTTGGTGGGGGTGGGGTGTTGGCAAGTAGACAGAGCAGTGCAGGCTTATAAGTGCTGTGGTGGGAGAGGAGCACAGTGGGGGACATGCCCCCAGCTTAAAGGGATCAGGCATTGCTTCCTGGAGCTCAGGCATTTGAGCTGGATTTTACAAGACAGGAAGTTGATAACTTATATCTACATAGAAACCTGCACACGAATGTTTATAGCATTTTATTGATAACTGCTAAAAGTTAGAAGCAACCTAGATGTATTTCAATAGGTAAATGGATAAATAAACTGTGGTCCATCCAGATAATGGGGTATTTTGGGGCAACAAAAAGAAAGGAGCTGTCAAACTGTGAAAATATATGGAGGAACCTTAAATGCATATTAGTAAGTGAAAGAAGCCAGTCTGAAAAGACCATATACTGCAGGATTCCGATTATATGACATTCTGGGAAAGACAAAAGTATGGAGACAGTAGAAAGAGCAGTGGATTCCAAGGGTTTGGTGATAGGGAATGAGGAATGAAATGAACAAAAAAACAACAGAGACAAACAAACAAACAAAAAACCCTACAAAAGACAGACAGGAGTAAAATCATTGTCAGGAAGAAAACACGTTCCACTCATTGGCAGCAGTTAAGTCTGTACATTTATGTAGACGTCCACATCCATATCTCATAATAGTAAAAATTATTATTAACCATTTATATTGTTTCTTAGGGATGCCATAGAAAAATACCACTAACTGGGTAGCTTAAAACGAGATAAATTTATTCTCTCACTGTCCAGGAGGCCAGAAGCCGATTAGGGTGTTGGCAGGTGTGGGGACAGAGCCAGGAGTGCAGTTTCCAGGCTCTCGGCCTCACGTGGAAAGGTGCTGGCTCAGGTAGTAAATGGCCATCAACTGTGATTGGATGGCCATCAGCTGTGGCTAGTTGGCCGTCAGCTGTAACCAGTGAGCCATTGGCCACTAATATAACTGCCATGGCTACGCTAGCAGCAAATGGGGGCTAGCAAGAAGATGGTGACTGAGCCTGCAAGCGGCGGATTGCAGTTAGCAGGGCAGATTGCAGCTAGCAAGTGGGGTGGGTTGGCAGAGAGAAGTGGACGGCAGGTTGCAGATTGTGTGGCTCCTGCTTCCTGTGTCTCCAACCCAGCCACAAGCGAGACTATAGTGGTATGACTCCCCTATCTATGGCTCCATGGGTGTCGTGCAGGAGACCCTGCTCGCTGCGCCATGTGTCGTGCTAGGCGTCCGGCGGGGTCTCTGGTCCCGCTCCCCTCATAAGAACGCAGGATATGGTGAGGCCAAAAAGGAACACCCACGGAGCCATAGATGGGGGAGTCATACCACTATATTCTTGCTGGTGGCACTATAGTCTCACTGGAGGTTGAATCCACACTGTCCACAACCCACCATCCTAACTGCAATCCGTGCTTGCTAGCTCAGCCATCATCTTCTTGCTAGCCCCCATTTTCTCCTAGCGTAGCCACAGCAGTTATATTAGTGGCCAATGGCTCACTGGTTACAGCTGACGGCCAACTAGCCACAGCTGATGGCCATCCGATCACGGTTTATGGCCATTTACTACCTGAGCCAACAGCTTTCTATGTGAGGCCGAGAGCCTGGAAACTGCTTTTTGGGGTTCTGTCCCCACAATGGTGTTCCTGTTTGGCCTCACCATATCCTGCGTTCTTATGCAGGGAGCGGGACTAGAGACCCTGCGTGACACCCTGCAAGACAACAGGGTTGCCTCCCTTGTTCTGAGGTTCTGAGGGAGAATCCCTTCCATGCCTCTCTCCTAGCTTCGGGGGGGGGTTGCTGGCAATCCTTTGTGTTCCCTGGCTTGTGGCTGCATCACCAAGATCTCTGCCCATCGTCATATGGCCTTCTCCTCTCCGGGTGTTTTCTGCCTCTGTGTCTCTCAAACCTCCATTCCCATCTCATTTCTTTTACCTGGACACTGGTCACCATTTAGGACCCACTGGAAATCTAGGATGATCTCATCTTAAGATCCTCAGCTCGATTACATCTGCAAAGACTCTATTTCCAAATAAGATCACGTTCACATGTACTAGGGGTTAAGACTTGGTCATATCTCTTTGGGAGACACAATTCTACCTACCATACCATGTACAGCTGAGCAAAATGAGCTTCAGGGTGATTAGGTGACTGGCCCCAAACACAGCTAGTAGGTAGAACAACGAAAGGTTGGAAGTCAGCTCCTTTGATTACAAACTCAGATCTTAGAGATTCTTATCTCTGGATGTGACCTTTGGTTTGGAGCTAATGTGGAGACAGAGCCCCAGAGAGCAGTTTCCAGGCTCTCGGCCTCACGTGGAAAGGTGCTCACTCGGGTAGTAAATGGCCATCAACTGTGATTGGATGGCCATCAGCTGTGGCTAGTTGGCCGTCAGCTGTAACCAGTGAACCACTGGCCACTAATATAACTGCCGTGGCTACGCTAACAGCAAATGGGGGCTAGCAAGGGCGGAGTGTGGATTGCGGATCGTGTGGCTCCTGCTTCCTATGGCTCCAACCCAGCTGCCAGTGAGACTACAGTGGTGTGACTCCCCTACCTATGGCTCCATGGGTGTTCCTTTTGGCCTCACCATGTCCTGTGTTCTTATGTGGGGAGCCGGAGCAGAGACCCCGCATAAGTCCTTGTATGACAATATTGAATCAATAAGTTTAATCTACAGAAAGTCCTATTAGCTGCATGGTCCTGCATATAAATATGGTCTCCCTGAGTTTATTTGCCTCTTTGGACGGGTTGCCCAATGTCACCCTGTTCCATCATTCATTATCATTTGCTTGCTAATGACCCATATCAGTTTTGTGAGCTGAACTGGGGTAGCCACCAGCATCCAGGTGGGGTTTCTAGCTGCATCCATATTCAGTTTACGTGGGAGAACTACTCACATTGTATCTGGCGCCCGAAGTCTAGCTGCTGATTAGGTTAAGTATTTTCTACACCTGAGCACATAGCCACCACCCCTCCCCTCCCCTCCCACAAATCCCAGGGACTCTTTCTTATGCTGCGTTCACAGGTGGGTTTTTAGCAAAATTAGTCATGAGATCTTGCCTCCAAATCCCTTTTCCCCAGTGAATTCACTGAGGGAATCAGCTGGTCTGAGGAGAGCTCATGTGGCCTGTGTTTTTCTACTAATGTTGACATTCTACCATCTCCTTGCTTTGCCCTTCTACCTGCAAACACCCACAAAGACACCACTCACCGTTAACCTGTCTTTTCCTGTCTCACTAAAGAATTTAACGATGGCTTTAGCCCCCGTCCTCTCTCCCTCTGCCTCAGACTCCATGCAGAACTCACTTATAGAAAGTCAGACTACAATTGTGGAGATCAATTTGTGCTGTGGTCTTTCTTACTTTTAAAATAATTATACGTTATTCTCTAATTTTAATATGAGTTCTGCTTCTCTCCCCTTACCCAATAAACAGTGTCTAATCTACAGGAGTCAAGTCAGTTTCCCGACGAAAATGACAGGTGATGGAACCACACCTTCTGCTTTGGGGACTGTGACCCCCTTTCAGGCTGACACTTGGCTCCCTCACATCCTGCTTTGCCTTAATCCTAAAGGTAAGAAATAATTATTCCCTAGACAGGTAGTGTCTGAGTCATTAAGGAAAAAGAAAAAAAAAAAAAAAAAGAACGAAAGTAAGGTTGGAAGGGATAATAGGAAGGGTGTGGATTTTGTGTTGCTTTCTCTTTTTTTTTTTAAAGTTTTATTTGTAGAATTTTAATGACTAGATAGTAGGGTTCCCTTTTATTTATCTATTTTCAAATTTTAATGAATACTCCTGGCTATAATTACCTAATTTCTATATTTAAAATGACTAGACACTCACAGTTTGGAGCAAATTGTATCTTAATGTGATGGTATTATATGGTATCAAATGCTGTGAAGGTATGGATTAATCAATACGCAAATTCAGTTCGTATGAGCTGCAGTCAGTTTTTTAAATTGAGCAGGCATTGACAAAAGTGAGAAGGAGGTTTGCTGCTATTCTCCTAGGATACAAATCTACCATGAATGGTTCATTTCTCCTCTTGTTTCTTTATCATCCAGGGAAATGGCTTCATACTGTTAAGAGTGGCCATTGTAAGCAGGCTCGCTCCTTGTTTTTCATCGCACTTCTCTTCTCTACACAGTGTCCATTTAACATGAAAAAAGGGGTCTTAGGGCTCACTCAAACCATTTAACTCTGGAAAGTGCACGGAAAATAAACACCAGGGCATACCACTTCAAACAATTGTGAAAAATAATATTCTCCCCTCTCATGGGTGTGGGTTCCTCTTTCATTCGGGCATCTCCACTTCTAAAGTGACTTGTGCTATTCAGTATGATAACAGCCACTGCTGCACTAGGTACTGTTTCAGGTGTTGTGCCAGGTGCGTCACCTACATCCATCCTGACCCTCACAGCATTGTTGCATAGTGTGGGCTAGTATCCCCAGTCCACACCAACGTTAGGAAACCCAGGTTCTGACACATCCGATTACATGTTACAGTCATATGGTCAAGACCTGAGCCCAAAATAGGCTGATACTTAAGCTTTACCCCTGCCCCATCCTACTCCACTGCGCTACTTTGTTGTTTATGCGTTTCTTTCCTTTTGGAGTACTCACAGCAAACCTTTCTCATGTTCTGTTAGAGCGGAGGCTCATTGCATTAAGAAAGGCAATTGCTTAGACCTCCCCATCTTTTGCTGGAGGTTAGAGAGAAGCAATCATGGACGTCTTGAGACCAGGAGGCCCAGGAACAGGTGATAAGGGTCCAGGTGAGACCAGAAAGGGCAGGAGGTGAGGTGGCTAATGGACACCCACCATCCGCCCACAGGGAACCCAGGGGGCCTGGAGGCTCAGAATCGTTAGTCAGGCTAAAAGAGCATTTTCAATTATCCCAGGGGAGACCCATTTAGCCAGGAAAATTAGGCCATTTCAAGTGACCATATTTTGTGTTAAAACCAAAGGGATTCCTGGTTCAGCTCCTGCCAGCTTCCTTAACCTTGCTGGGTAAAGAAGCTGATGAGGGAACATAGGAGTCTCCACTTGCACTTGGGGACCAGAAAAGATGCCGACAAGGGGTTCCTTGACAGCCCCATGGAGGACTACACTCATTGAGGAGGGTGTGTGGGGAGGGGGACACAGGGCAGTAGCCATCATTGACTGCAAAATGATGAGGTTACAATAAAGTTGAAGAAGGAAAGAGGAGAATCACAGGGTGGGCAGAGACTGTCAGTCACAGGACGGTGCAAAGATTGCTTTGATGAGACAAGTTCAGGCCACTCTGGGGGACCCACCTGGCTGCAGAGGAGAGGGGTTGGGGCAAGGGTGCTGGAGACAACAGCCCCTTACTGAGGCTGGAGGGTGCCAAGGATTTAGCATGACAAGTGTGCATGGGAGAGTCTTTAGGAAGATGGGTCATACGTCCCCATAGGATGATCTCTTTACATGATAATTTTAATTGCATTTCAAATTACAATTATATTTAAATATATAGAATGCCTTTATGCATTTTCAGGGTGACCTTTTCAGACTCTCCATGACCCAGACAGAATCACATGTCCTCCAGGAAGTTGTCTGTGATGTGGCCACATTCTTCTCCCTCTGCCAGCATTCTCTGGATAATAACAAAGTTGTGTTCTGACTTCTATGTAGACCTCGTTTGATGGGAGAACGACAGCCACGGCTCCTCTGTGAGCTCTTGGGGACAGCGTTCTTGCTGTGGGATTTCTCCAGTTGCCCAAGAGACCCTGCTCGTACCACTCACCAGCGACATATGTGGTTCCCAGTGACTGACTCTTTAAAAATACTAGATTTCTTGCTATAAGGAAAGCAAAACAAAATAAAACTTTGTCATTATATATTTGAAATTTCATTTTTCTTTAACTTAATGTCTTCACATTTTTAGTTGAACAATTTAAAACTCTTTAGAAATGACCTCTACATAAATATATACAAATATCTCTATATATCTATATCTGTATCTATAGATATAGATATAAAACGTCATTAAAAAGGCCTGTCTTTTTACCTAATATAGCACTTCTGAATTTACAGAAAACTTCCAGAGTGATTTTCATTTTTTCCTTCATAGTAAACTGGACATATATTTTCTGCCCCTTTGATAGGTGAGGAAGCTGAGGCATAAGAGAATGGCCAAGGGGGAGCCCAATAAACCCCAGGAGAGAAAATGGGCCCAAGTTACCTAACATCAAATTTCATGCTCATTTTGCAATAATACACTGGCTCTTGTTTTTTCAAATCTTACAGTAAAAGCACGTACAGCTGCATATACCTAAGGACGCTACCTGAAAACCCAGTGCAGTGGAAGGACAGACACCCACCCATTGGAGCTGAGGGAGGGATGCTGGAGGCAGCGTGAGGCCCAGATGCATTTCTCACCCTTTCTTCTCATCTAAGAAGTAAAATTTGTGGCAAGGCGTTGGGTTTCCCTTAAGTCCAGTTCAAGTGGTTGCAAAGAGCTATGCGTATTCAGGAAAAAACAAGGATGGTAGAGCCTCCTGTAATTTTTATATCAAAAGGTGTTGAGTATAAAATGTTCAAATGTGAAGACAAAAGTAACTGTTGGGAACACCATATTTTCAAGTAAAGCTGAAACATGGGAAGAAAACTCAAGCCAAGAGAAGAGTAAGCAACACTTGGAGCTAAAGTTTCAGTGCAATTTACCAGCTCAAAAGGACCTCACGGTGAACCAGCTGAGCTGGAGGTAAAGACACTGCCCAGGGTCACTGCCTTCTGGGGCAGGAGAAGGGCTGTGACTTCTTGAGCCAAAAGGAATCTTTTCTGGTTTGGTCGTTCCGTGGAGACGACAGCTGGCCTCGGGCTGCACGCTGTGAGAAGGATATATGTAGATTTGAAGGCATTCAGCCAAGGGATCCAAAAATACTTAAAAGAAGAGTGAGATTACCTTTCATGGACAAATATAAAGACCAACTCTACGTACTTATCCTCAATGACAACAGAAGGAGACCAGAAAAGTAATTGAAGAGTCATGAAGATCAAAGGAGTAGAGGACTTGCTCTCTCTGGTACAAGCGTCTAGAATTGCACAAATCAGAACAAATGTAGGATGTTAAAGTGCAGGTTGCTTGACAAAAACACTTTAAAAAAAAAAAAGAAGAAAGTTATTTTCCTAGGAAGAGCTTAGAGTTGGGGGACCACTAAAAAGCTACTCTTATAAACTGTAAAAAATACACATGGAAGGGAGGAACCATGTGTGTTCAGCAAAAGAATAGCTTAGAGGGTCTCCTATAGTTCCTCATTGCTTAGTATGACAATGTGGCAAAATAAAAGCTCTATTTGTGTTGATCAATCTTGAATGCATCTACAAGCAGAGCTCTGGTAATAGAAAAAGGACCCCTAAGATTCTTGCATCCAGCATAGGATATAGAGTACCTCTTTAGAAGAAATTCTGGAATGAACCTCGAACAGAACATGAGTACAATTCTGAAAGCATGAATTCAGGGATATCCAAAGGAAGAAGCCAAGAAATCAGATTGGTGGGGAAGAAGACTATTTTTAAGGCAAAGTCCTGCCTAGTTAACTCTGTAGTTGATCTCAAGGGAGACCATTAAAATTTTGTTCGAATATATATATATATATATATATATATATATATATATATATATATATATATTTCTATTTATTACACACATCCATTCATGGCAGTGGGAATATAGCAGAAGTGAGAAGAAACTCTCTAAGCAGTAAACTCCATACTGATGTCTGAAGGTTGACTAAGAATTAAATAAGATTAGGAAGAAAGCAGTGTATGAAAAGGCTGAGACCTGGAAGGAACAGAGCCCAGTGCAGAATTAAGAGGGGTCCAATATGGCTGCAAGGCCCAGAGTTGCAAGACATGCAAATGCAGAATTATTTAGAATCCAAACCAAGATCTTTGTGAGCCATGAGAGAGTTTTGAACATTGCCCTCACACTAATAAGGAAACCACCAGACTAATCTCACGTAGAAAATTGACACAGTAAAGTTTGTATTTTACAGTGACCATCCTGGCTATTGGATGGAGAATGGATGGGATTGGTAAGACACCAGAGGAAGGGAGATACATTAGGAGCTTGTTGCAAGAAGTCTAGAAAAGAGGTCATGACAGCCTTTACTAAGAGAGTGATGGAGACGGGTGGATTGGAGAGATTGGAAAAAAAAAATTAAACTATTGTAAAGGAAGCTTCCAGAAGCCTTGTCGTTTAATTGGACAGGCAGGTTGATGTTCAGGGAAGAATCATAAAGATACGTAGGTTTCTCATGTGGACACCGAGCTTGTGATGCCATTGATTGGAGAACACTGAAGTGGGAATAGTGATTTAGGAGTGTGTAGGTAGATGGAAGTAAAATCAGTTTGAAGCTATTGAGTTTGAGGGCTCTGTGAAACAGCCAAGTCTCAAGACAGACATCACGTACATGCATGGAAGGTTCTGGGGTGTAAGGAGGGACCGGGCTGGAGATGCAGCTCTGGGAGGCACCACCATATGAGTGGTTAGCGCAGCATGAGGACACGATGGATTACCAAGACGCAACGCAAGGAGGTGTTATCATGATATTTTAAAATGACATATGGCCAACCTTGAGAAACATCAACACGTTGCGGCTGGTAGTGGGAGACAATCCTAGAAAGGAGACCCAGAAGGAGATTTGAAGAGGCAAGAAGGGAATCAAGATCGAGTGCCATGGTAAAAAGGCTCTATTATGGGTGAGGCTTTGTTGATCCAGAGATGAATAAGACAAACATAGCTTATTTAACTGCCCAGAGAAGCCAGCAAGATTTTGGAGAGAAAGGGCCATTTGAGTTGTCTCTTGAAGGCTAAAGAGGAATTTGCTGGAAAAAAAAGACGTCATATCAGTCAGGAGGGACTCCGTGTACACAGTCAAAGAGTTGTGGCCCAACGTGACTTGTGTAACGAATGAGAGGCAATTGTGTGTGGCCTGTCCAAAGGGGTCTGAGAGGATGAGGGACATGCACGGATGTGGAGCTGGCAGCTATGCCAAAGGGCTCGGTTTGTTCTTGCTAAAGAGGGAAACCCTCAGAGCTTTATAAGAAAGTGAGGAACATGTATCGTCCTGGTTTAGAATGAGTTTAGTAGCTGCCCTGGAAACTACAGAGCTGTGCGAACCAGAAGCTATTTGAGAAAAGGGAATCAATTAGATGTTAATTGATTTAGCTATCAATGCAGGAGGTTCGGGGTAGGGCTGGCTGGAGCTGGGAATCACCAGTGACGTCTTGGTGCTTATCTTGGGCCTCTGCGTGGGGATTCTTCTTTTCTGGGGAGGTTAGAAGGAGACAGTTTTAGAGGTGGGTGAATATTTCCGTTAGGATGAACCTGATTCTGACAATTGCCACCCACTTAGGCATTTTCATGAATAAACAAATGAAAAAAACCACTGGGCAGTAGTGTTGGCCAGATGCCAAGAATTGAGCAGAGATGATGAATTTCTGTTTGAATCCCTAAAGTTGAGTCACAGATCCCAGCCCATCGCCCTACCTCTGTCAGCATCATCAGTATCTCAAGGTCTTTGCATGGGCTGGTGACTGCCTTCTACTGAAATGAAGATCTGGGTTCTAGGAACTTCTCCCATGTGATCTATCCATGTTCATGCCAACACTGGGAAATTACCCTTTGAAAGGCGCAGTCACTTGCCCCTGTTTAGAGTTTAAAAACGGCTGAACCAAATTTCTAACCCTACTCATTGTGGTTCCTGAGAGGTTTTTTTTTTTCTTTCCTTCTTTACGTCAGCACTCTCTTCCTCCATTGATCACACTTAGAACTGAGAATGATCTGGCAAAGCAGTTGCCTGACCCTCCTACTTCCTGGCTTTTTGGCTTCTTGAATTGCTATGGACCAAAAGAGAGGCCAAAAGTTAGTGGTGGGGAGCAGAGGGAATCTGTCCCTGCATGACCACTGTGATGGTTCATGCTGACAACAATAAAAACCCCATCTCAGTGCCTGGTGAGACTGTACTCTAATTACATATTTATTTATCAATGAATAAGCACCTCTCCTTCTAGAAGTTCCCATCAACAGCTGAGGAAGAGGTAGTGGTTGGCATGTGGAGTCCTTTTCATTCCCCAAGTGACAAGGCAGTCGCGATGCTACAGATAAGGAAATGAAGCTTAATGATTACATTTTTCCAAGGTGCCATCTCAATCTGGGGTTCCAAAGACATGTGTACTGCCCAAGAATCGTTTGCACGTTTGCCTCCTTCGTTACACAATGAGCAATTGACAAGAGAAAGCTAAGTCTTCCACCTCTGGGTCCTCAGAGCTGAGTGG